>NC_140978.1:40610520-40668020 GCF_056783735.1 Eptatretus burgeri | reverse complement strand
CAAACATGGGGATGGGTCTATCCTGGACATGCATTTAAGGAAATAACTGTCTGAGGACCTGGATGTGTGGATGCATTCATCGGATCTGATTCTGAAACCCGTAACAATATTTTCTAAAATGAAACGATTTTTTTTTATAAATTGCTCTATCGTGCCGAAGCCTTTGTGATGATGTGAAAGGTAATACTAAATGACCCCCCGACCCCATTCCTTCGTGGGTGAAGGGAAGTGTTTGGGCCGACACAAAAAATATGAAAAAACCAAATTTGATTTCTTCAAAATGACAACAGGATGAGAACAGTACCGGGTAATGTGGTTACCCCAGATAGTTATTAAAAACATTTATAATCCTTTGGAGCCTTTTCCACAACAATGCTTTAGATGAATTGAATTCCTTGAATTTATAAATTATACGATTTGAAAGAAGAGATTTTAGATTAATTTTATTCTCAGGAATTACAAGAGAATATTCACAATCACACAAGGAAATGTAACAGATCAATGATAATCCATGGTGAATAGAGAGAGTCTTTCAACTCAACAAAGTTCTTTTTTCTTTCTTCCAGTTCTGTCTTGAGAATGAGGTTTCAGTTTTCAGGTTTGAAGAAGTAGAAAGGGTGCCGGAGATAAATCATCAACATGTCCAAAACTTTCCCACGTCTTCCCAGCACTCTCTTGATATTGCTGAAAAATAATAAATAAATACATGACATAACTGGATGGGCACTCGGTGGAGCGCATACCTCGGCCACGCAATGCCTGATCCAGGAGAACAGATCAGACCCAATTCATAATTGTGATATCATGCTGTATATCGTTTGTATCCCGATCTCTCAATGGTGAAGAATCACTTTTCTTTTTTGTATACCTTGTCAAGGCTCGTTTGAGACCAAACACCAAACACACAACGCACAGCAAGGGGGGCATGATACAAGAGGGGCAGGAGTGGGAAGGACAAAACAGTGGGGAACAGAGACATTAGGAGATCTGTGGAAGGGAGAGGGATGGGGCGGGGAACATGGGGAATACAAGACGGATATTACATTGACTTTCAGGAAGGAAAAAAGAGGATTTGAAGGAGGTGGGTTTGGGGTGGATTAACGGGGGTAGAAAAGATCGAGGATTTGGATGGGGGATGATAAGAGGTGGTGGTGATCAGCTGTTTTGAAGGCCTGGAGGGAATAATGGGATTGAACAGAGTGAGGGAGTTGATTGCAAAGGTGGGGAAAAAAAAGAGGAATGAAAGAGTGAAGGTGAGCAGTGATTCGTAATTTTGGTAGTTTTACCAGAAGGGGGTCGCTTGCGGATCTTGAGCGCTCTGCGGAAATATGGGGTGGGGGGGAGATATCGCAGATAGAGCACGGGGGGGGGGGGGAAGCAGGGGGGGCGAGACCGGAGAGGAGATGGTAGAAGACAGAAAGATCATCAACCTGCCTGCAGTGAGAGAATGAGAGGCCCAAAGACTCACCCTCACCACAGGAGATACCAATGATCCTAAATGCCTTGTTTTCCACAGCGTGAAGCAGAGAAAGGTAAGAAGCGGGAGCACCAGCCCAGAGGGGAGAGTAGTACTCCATTCGGCTGTGGACAAAAGCTTTGTAAGTGGTCAGGAGCTCAGGTGGGCTGAGGAAGGACTTTGCACGACAGAGGATTCCCAGTCGGCGACTGGCTTTGGAGGCGAGGTTGGAAATGTGGTTTTCCCAGGAAATATCATGGCAGATCATGAGACCAAGAAGCTTGAAGGAAAGGACTTCTTCCAGAGGGTTGTTGAGGAAGTAGATGGCGGGGGAGCGGTTCCAAACGGTCCATTCGTTGAGACAGAGTGAGAGTGTGAGAAAAATTAAATAATCCTTGTATCAATATTCGGATTCGGATCTTCACCAATCTCGATCCAGTTCTTCCTTGTCACACACCCAACATGTCCACCAAGTTTCATTCGAATCCATTTGCAACTTTTTGAGATGTCATGCACAAAAACAAACAGAAGTGAAAACATAACCTCCTTCCATCTTCAGTGGCGGAGGGAATAACATCGAAGTAACATATCATTTAATTAATTTAATCATCTGAACTTATCTTCCATCAAGCACCATCCAACGAAGAATGACATCAATACGTTTAGAACCCAGAGAGTCTTCTTGGTACAACCCACAGAGTCTCCAAAATAGAACCCACTTTGAGTCTCGAAGGCAGAACCTTTTCTTGATTTTCTTCATTTTCCTGAGTCTCCAAGGTCGGTCTCATGTCATGAGACATCAAGGCAGAACTCTTTTACTGATTTTGCCAAATTTTGTGGGTCTCCAATGTGAAACTTGGTTTGTGGGTCTTCTAGGTAGAAATTGTTTTGTGGGTCTCGAAGGCAAAACTCATGTGCAGGGTCTTGGTCGTTCAAAAGGTCTTCAAAGAAATCGATGATTTCACGCTGATTTTGGTAAGGTTGTTTTTGGTATCTCCATTTGGTATCTCCAAGACTATTTCCTCAACATCGTCAAGGTACGAATCCAACACATCGATTTGGAGGTGTAAATCAACATCAGTAGTGGGAGAACACCGTTTATCCAAGACAATTCAAGAGTGGAGTCTTGGGTGCTGGAGTGATATGTAAAGCCAAGGTTCGAGAACCTTGGAGGGATGCTTGTGGAAAAGATCCTTCATGCATCGTAACGAGGAGAGCCCTTTCAAATCATGGCAACAGCTTTGAAGTCATTTCGTGCAGTATTTGAGGTGGAACTGCTTGAAGTTATTCCAATGGAACCTGCAGGTAGGTTTAGTGAGCTGGTAGTAATGAAGACTGTTGGGAAAAAGGAAGGGGCTTTCTGATTGAACAAGTCTGAGTCGATGAGGTAGAAAAGACTGTGGTCACAGCGAAGATTGGAGATGTTTTGGAAGAATGTTTGAAGTTGATCCAGATGATGATGATGATGGTGATGATGATGATGATGGCAGCAGCTAAAGAGAAAGAGGAAACAAAAAAATAGTGATAATTTTGGAGTGTAAATGTGTTGGTACAGTGAGGAGGTGCCGTATGGTGTACAGTGATGAGGTGACACATCATGTACAGTGATGAGGTGACGTGTGGTGCGCAGTGATGAGGTGCCGTGTGGTGCGCAGTGATGAGGTGACGTGTGGTGTGCAGTCATGAGGTGACGTGTGGTGTGCAGTGATGAGGTGACGTGTGGTGTACAGTGATGAAGTGGTGTGCAGTGATGAGGTGACGTGTGGTGTGCAGTGATGAGGTGACAAATGGTGTACAGTGATGAGGTGACGTATGGTGTACAGTGATGAAGTGACGAATGGTGTACAGTGATGAGGTGACGTATGGTGTACAGTGATGAGGTGACGTATGGTGTACAGTGATGAGGTGACAAATGGTGTACAGTGATGTGGTTACGCATGGTGCACAGTGATGAGGTGACGTGTGGTGTACAGTGATGAAGTGACGAATGGTGTACAGTGATGTGGTTACGCATGGTGTACAGTGATGAGGTGACGTATGGTGTACAGTGATGAGGTGACAAATGGTGTACAGTGATGTGGTTACGCATGGTGCACAGTGATGAGGTGACGTGTGGTGTACAGTGAAGAAGTGAAGCAGCAAATACAAGGTTTAATGGCTGCAGTTCCCCTCGTCAGTGACAGACCATGATTGGCATTGATTGTACAAATCAGGGATTGACCTCATCTATTTGATGTTGGCCGATTCATTCTCATGTTTACATTCCCTTCACTGGGAATTATTGAGTTCTCATCATGAACAAGGAAGTGACAAATTGATAAACAAGGACACAAGAAGGATGCAAGTGGTTCAGTCAAGTCCATGGAAGGTTGAAGCACCTGGAGTTCTTGAGACTGATGTTCATTTAAAAAATCCTGAATCGGCCATCTTCAAGAGCCTGGTGTAGAGTCTTGCATCCCAACACAATCTGGAATGATTCTCTCTCTGTCTCCCTCACCTCTCCCTCTCTCTCCCTCTCTCTCCCTCCCCTCTCCCTCCCCTCTCCATCTCTCTCCCTCTCTCTCCCTCTCTCTCCCTCTCTCTCCCTCTCTCTCCCTCCCTCCCCTCTCCCTCTCTCCTCTCTCTCTCCCTCCCCTCTCCCTCCCCTCTGCCTCCCTCCCTCCTTCTCCCCCTCCCTCCGTCCTTCTCCCCCTCCCTGCCTCCCTCCTTCTCCCCCTCCCTGCCCCTCCTTCTCTCCTCTCCCTCCCTCCTTCTCTCCTCTCCCTCCCTCCCTCCTTCTCTCCTCTCCCTTCCTCCTTCTCTCCTCTCTCTCCCTCCTTCTCTCCTCTCCCTCCCTCCTCCCCCTTCCTTCTCCCCCTTCCTTCTCCCTCCCTCCTTCCTTCTACCTTCCTCCTTCCTTCTCTCCTCCCTCACTCCTTCTCTCCTCTCCCTCCCTCCTTCTCCCTCCCTCCTTCTCCCCCTTCCTTCTCCCTCCCTCCTTCCTTCGACCTTCCTCCTTCCTTCTCCCTCCCCCACTCCTTCTCTCTCCCACCTTCTCCCTCCCTCCTTCTCCCCCTTCCTTCTCCCTCCCTCCTTCCTTCTCCCTCCCTCACTCCTTCTCTCTCCCACCTTCTCCCTCCCTCACTCCTTCTCTCTCCCACCTTCTCCCTCCCTCCCTCCCTCCTTTTCCCTCCCTCCTTCTCCCTCCCTCCTTCTCCCTCCCTCCTTCTCCCAACAAAACTGGTTATGGCGTTGGAGTAAGTAAAGGAAGGTGTGACAGGTGAAATGGCGGCTTTGTGGGTGTCAATGATTCCTGGATCGCTGCACCTGTTCGGTGTTAACGGGATTCCGAGGATCGATCGAAGGTTTTCCGAACGTGGATCGTGCATTTCATCCCCTGGTCGTGATAAACCCCAATGGACCTTGTGTTCCCATCCCTGAGATCCACCTTCTCCGGTCACGGTTCGGAAAACCCCCAAAGGGTGACGAGACCTTCCCACTGCTGCACCAACAGTCCCGGAGAGGGCTGATCAACAGGTAGAGTTTAACTGTTTGAAGAACACCTGCCATCTTGAACGGTCATTGGTTTGTTCGATTAGTGATGGAAGGTAAATACAGCAATTAGTAATAATTCATAAACTAATGATCTGTTAAAAAGGAACAACTCGTGTAATTATGTACGTACTTTACACCAATCACTGTGAACTCAACCACGTGACACGCCTGCCAATTACGTCACACAGGCGAACTCAACCGTGAGAAACACAAAGGGGGACGAAACACGTGCAGGTGTTTCCAACGAGGTCCGCGTTTAGGGAGTGGTCTCTGTGACTCTGAGTTCATTGTTCATTGTTCGGAGTCTTCCATTGTGATTGGACGTGTTATTGCTCACGGAGTCTTCGTTCGATTTGATCTCTTCAAGGTGTTTAACGTGAGTTCGGTGCTGATGTTGTATCCATGGTGATTTATCAAAGTTCACACCAACTGTACGTGAGTTCTCTTCGTTCATGTGTTTCCTTGTCTCTTCCTGCACACACAACTCCGTTGTTTTCCCATCGTTATCCCTCGGCGATGTTCACGGAAGCCGTTTTTAATTGGTCACCATGTTCCTGGCATGACGAGCCGTTCCCCATGGAATGTTCGTGTGTTGGTCACGTGACTCGGTCCTCTTCCTTGGTGACATTCCAAATGACGTGTCAAAGTGTCTGTTCGTCCACGTGTGGTTTATAACCGGCCAAGCCGGTGTTATGGATAAATATCAAAGATAAAACTGCAGAGGGAGACCCAGGTTGTGATGCTGGTCGATCATTTCAGGAGGTGACCTCGAAGTTTTGATGTTGACCTCGGTTGCTAAGCAACACATGAAAATCCGCCATTTTTGTTCGTTGGCAAAATGGAATTAATTGTAAAAGCTTGTTGACATTTTGGCGTGAGGGCAAAATTAAAATCGCAGTCGATGTGAATATTGTTCATAGGATGTTTTAACAATATCGTATGCGTGCGGACAGTTTTCCCCGTAAATAGAGATTTTTTGAGCGTTTTTCTCAAAAGTTTCTCCCTAGCAACGCCCTAGCAACGGTAAACAAATCGACCGTTTTTTTCAATTCTCAGTCGGTTCTCTGCCAGGAAATAGTCTGAACTAACAGACACTTACTCGATTACTTTGTACGTGACTCGATACAGAGTGAGTATCAGGCTCTGTGATTCTTTTTCATTTATCCATTTCTGCATTTGCCGTCAGATGTCTCCAACTTCTGTGGTTTGTTCCCTCCAAACTTTTGATGGTGTTGGTGGTCACAAGGGCTCGGCTAATAATGTCGAAGATCAACTTCTTACAAACATCAGCTTTCTTTTCACCATTAAGGCATAAATATGGAAGTTAACTGACCTGCCGCAAGTGTGGTTACGTGTACGTATCTCGCACTGTCGTCACAGTCAGTCATTATTGTGCGCTATAACTTTCAATCACAACACCTTGAGATAATATGATGATATTTGAGCCTAATTTGAATTGCTCACGAGATGCTTCCTCTCCTCTCACTCATATTTCTTTGCGAAGAGGTGTATCGGCCACACCGCTGCTTATAATTCCACAACCTTTTCATTATTATGACTTTGTTACAGGACAAAATATGCATATCATACTTCGTGAACTCAGTTTTGCATTGTGATAACTCGTTCACACTCTACTCTTCGAACTTGTCGCATTGCAATAACACATTGACTTTGATTCATCAACCTCGACAAGACATTTGACTTTGACTCTTATTGAACTTGAAGACAGATTGATTTTGGATAACAGGAAAAATTATGAATCACACTCTTTGACTTGAGCAGTGCTGTCTCGCAGGTGCATCTCATGGGCGTATGCTATTTCACGAAACAGTATATTGAATAAGTTTGGCTATATTGTGTTTTTCACTGTTCATGGAGCCCATGTCCAATAAGGGACAGATTCTATAGTATCACCTGATCATGGAGCCCATGTCCAATAAGGGACAGATTCTATAGTATCACCTGATCATGGAGCCCATGTCCAATAAGGGACAGATTCTATAGTATCACCTGATCATGGAGCCCATGTCCAATAAGGGACAGATTCTATAGTATCACCTGATCATGGAGCCCATGTCCAATAAGGGACAGATTCTATAGTATCACCTGATCATGGAGCCCATGCCCAATAAGGGACAGATTCTATAGTATCACCTGATCATGGAGCCCATGTCCAATAAGGGACAGATTCTATAGTATCACCTGATCATGGAGCCCATGTCCAATAAGGGACAGATTCTATAGTATCACCTGATCATGGAGCCCATGCTCAATAAGGGACAGATTCTATAGTATCACCTGATCATGGAGCCAATGTCCAATAAGGGACAGATTCTATAGTATCACCTGATCATGGAGCCCATGTCCAATAAGGGACAGATTCTATAGTATCACCTGATCATGGAGCCCATGACCAATAAGGGACAGATTCTATTGTATCACCTGATCATGGAGCCCATGTCCAATAAGGGACAGATTCTATAGTATCACCTGATCATGGAGCCCATGTCCAATAAGGGACAGATTCTATCGTATCACCTGATCATGGAGCCCATGCCCAATAAGGGATAGATTCTATAGTATCACCTGATCATGGAACCAATGTCCAATAAGGGACAGATTCTATAGTATCACCTGATCATGGAGCCCATGCCCAATAAGGGATAGATTCTATAGTATCACCTGATCATGGAGCCCATGCCCAATAAGGGACAGATTCTATAGTATCACCTGATCATGGAGCCCATGCCCAATAAGGGATAGATTCTATAGTATCACCTGATCATGGAGCCAATGTCCAATAAGGGATAGATTCTATAGTATCACCTGATCATGGAGCCCATGCCCAATAAGGGACAGATTCTATAGTATCACCTGATCATGGAGCCCATGTCCAATAAGGGACAGATTCTATAGTATCACCTGATCATGGAGCCTATGTCCAATAAGGGACAGATTCTATAGTATCACCTGATCATGGAGCCCATGTCCAATAAGGGACAGATTCTATAGTATCACCTGATCATGGAGCCCATGCCCAATAAGGGACAGATTCTATAGTATCTCCTGTAAAATAGTGTCATTGACGAGGAATTTTTGGTTCAAGCTCAAGAGTTTTTCATTAATTTCAAATTTCCCCAATTTTCCTGAAGATCCTTGACTCCAAGCCTGGGATCTTCAGGGGCATGCAACTAAGGATCTACTCCACTGCTTTTCTGCAGTTGGGATGATGAGTCCCACTATCTGAAGAAGCCTTGACACAAGTTTTGGTTATCTGGTGGTTCATTGTCATTTTCACATGACATCATCACCACCGGTTCAGTTTGGTGATTTGGAAGCTTTTCAATCACATGATTTTTGGTAGTGTTGACGTGCCGAATGTGAACAATGTTTTTCTCCGATCTTAAGTAGACTTATAGTACCCGGTGAGAGAAATCAAATGATACAAAGGTTGGTGACCTTGACCTTTCTGGTCATGGTGAAGGCCTTGTCAAAGTTTCAATTCCTCGAAATTTTAAACTTGAATTCCTCAAGTTTGTGGAGAGTTTTCGACTGACCGCAACTCTTTTCTCGTCTGTGATCATTCACAGGCTTCGCCGGTCCACTGCAGCTTTGCCGGTCTTGGGTCACATTAGGTCATATGGTCTGGCAACTATATTGGGGTGAACGAAAATCTTTGAAAAATTATTTCTCTTGAACCGCTTCATCAATCGCCATGAAATGTCACAGTTATGATCGAGTAGACTTGGGGAATATATGTTTCAAATTTCAACCTGATTGGATGCATGGTCTGGCAGCCAGAATAATTTAATATTTTAAATCTCGGTTCAGGGATTTAAAGCAAATTTGGTGCAAGTATGGATGATGATGTAATAATATTGAGGACGCATATCTGGTGATGGCTCGACATTGAATCGTGCCCTCCTTGTTTTTTTCCTGGGGTATTGGCTTCAATTTGTAACAGTATGTCAAATTTAATGCCTGGTGTTGGTTTAATGGTTCGGCTGGTGGGCTTGGGATCCTTGGGGCCTGAGTTCAAAACCCACTCCGCTGTTAAATTAATACCAAGTGGGGTTGACTCAGCCTGTCATCCTTCTGAGGTTGGCACAATGAGTGCCAGCTTGCTGGTATCCTGTGTCGGAGTGGTGGCCCGTCTGGGATTGTGCCCAAGAGCCAAGGAGACTGCTTAGGCAGTACCAACGCTCTGCACAGTGTGGTCCCAATGGATGAATGGATGCCAAATTTCATCTCCCTCACCTGAGAGGAAGAAAACATTTATACGAGTGAGTGAGTGAGTGAGTGGTTCGAAAGAGCTCTATATGTTGGAAGATTTAATGTGGTGTGTGTGGAGAACATATAGACCGTGGGCCGAGCTCCCGGTTTGTTTAGTTTCTTGACCCACCTCGTGTAGCTTCCTGTATTTATAATATGTTATGTGAAAATATTATGGAAATCACATCTGAAACTCGTCAAGCACAAAACTTGCACATTTTTTCAAAATATGGAAAAAACACCCGAAATTTTGACAATTTTCTTATCAACGTCGTCCAATCACAGAGCTTTTGACATACAGCACCACGCTCATCAACCAATCACGCGCTTCCCTTCAGGCAAGCTGTAAACTCACGAGCTGTCATGGTGGCGTACACGACGTCCGCTGCTAGTGCTGCTGAAGATTCTGAAGGCAGTTCTTCGGGGTTCTGTTTTATGCATGTCATCAACACCCACAGCAAAGTAATTCCATTTGGTGAGAAAAACATGAAGGAATTTCAGGAATGTGCTGCTCAGTGGATTGATGTGGAAGGAAGCCCCGAAAGTAAGGTCACTGTCAAGGTGCTAGAAGTACACCACAGTCAACACAGGCTCAGTGTGGGGATTGCAGCTGCTGTAGCCGGCGATGGCATGCCCGTTGATGATCATGATGAATGTGACGGATCTGGATGGTCATATCTCCTTTCTACCGTTAACTAATTTTTGACAGAATAGTCAAAATCAATACTCAGTGATAACTATACGATAGAATCTAACTGTCGTGAATCCGACTGGATGTTTTGCTATCACTTAGTATCAGTATCATCCTTCGAAGTTCAACCATAAACTGACCGTGACATGTGTCAATGATCCTAACTGAAATCTAGACAATATGGAATATGGACAAATTTAAAATTCTAAACATGAATCACAACACTATTTCACAACATTGTTTCACAAAATCACAACACATTGTTTCCATCTGCAGTTGCTATGTATTCTATTGCATCAACGATGTGCTGGTAAACCTGCTATAGCAGTGCGTCTACACTGGGTTTGTTTACGGTCGCAGTGGAATGGCAACTTAAAAATGTGATTTTTCAGCTTCGGTGTGTGATAGATTTATGTATCGATGATTGAACGAAGAATGACTGATGATTAGTTTGCTGATGGATGATATTATGATACACTGTGTTTGATTTCGGTATGACAGTCCAGTGCATGTCTTCCTGACTTGTATGTTCAGCTTTTGTGCCGATGAATGAGGTCTGTAGATCAACAATTAGTGGCATTACGATTTACAATTACTGTTTGTGTGTGTGTGTGTGTGTGTGTGTGTGTGTGTGTGTGTGTGTGTGTGTGTGTGTGTGTGTGTGTGTGTGTGTGTGTGTGTGTGTGTGTGTGTGTGTGTGTGTGTGTGTGTGTGTGTTGAAGGGCCCCATATCACCCACATTCATGTCGTCTCCCTCTGAATACAGAGACATCAGAATTCCCAGAGTATTACACAGCTATCTCAGAATGGACACAAGATGGCGCTATAGGTTTTGTTAATTATCATAACTAATTAATGCGCAACTTTTTGCACTTACGAGTTGTGAATTCTTTACAAGTGATTTTTTATCGAAATCTATGCAAAATTTCAGGTAGATACCAGAGGTGGGTCATGAAAGTCAAAAACTAGACACGTTTTGGATGTTTGGCCCACGGTCTAATCCTCCTCTCCTGCCTTTATGATAACGAGAAGAAAAAGAGCCAAAACCCAGGGAAAAATATGTGGGACGAGCTTGTATCAGCAGACGTGTTATAAACCATGATGTTTGTGTCCAAAGCATGTAACGAATTGATCTGCAGTGTTTAATCATCCAAATGAAGAAGAGTTGTGGTGAGAGGACTTGTTTAGTTGGAGTTTTGGAAGGAGTTGAATTTTTTCCCACAACTGTTTGCTCTTTTGGCATGAAGAGCATCAATAATGGACATTCTGGTGTGTCCATAGAAATACAGCATCTGGTTTCAAATAAAATATAAAAACAGCCATTAAAAGCTTTCCCACCTCTTTGAAATGAAAACTTGTGAAGGTGACAATTTCCCCTTGTGTCCCTCATCATTCTCCCTCTCCCTCTCCCTCTCCCTCCAGGATTGACTTGATTCAAAATGGGGAAATCCCACGCGAAAAGGACGAAAAACTGGTTTAAAAGGCTTTTTGGAAAGCGAAAGGTAAAATACACAAAACCACATCCACCTGACACCGTGTCACGGGAAAACAACACTTTTGGGAAACGTACACAACTCCATTTTTTGTAAATGTCTAACACCTCGTGATTTTTTTTTTAAATCTTCCTGATAGAAATCAGCAAAAAACGAGGAGAGTCGAAGGGTTCCTGAAAATGATGCCCAGGTGGCACAGGAACCTGAAAACATTCCTGAGGAGGTACACCTGGCACAGGTGTGTCAACGCAATGCAGAAAACATGCAGCAGGTATGTAGATTTGGGTGTTCATTCCCATTGACTTGGGTTCTTTTTCCAATTCTTGCTCAACATGACATGACTGTGTCACTTCTAGTTGTTTTAGAAACACCTGAAATCACAGAAGTAGGAGTGGTCCAAAGGTAGTGTGTATCCAGTACCACACCAAGAATTCAGACAGAACTTGGCGAAGCTTATTTTCTACATGGTTTGACTTTTGCAGATCGAGCAACTGAAAGCGCAGCTTGAACGAAATGATCAGCAGGTTCGTCAGACTTCTGACGACCAGAAAATTTTTGAAAATAAAACTACAAACCTGGATGCAAAGCTGCATCATTTAGAGCAGTTGCTGCAGGACAACGATGCGAAGTATCATGAGCAGGTGAGTACCCTCTGGGATTTACACACAGTGCGGTATAACCTTTCCTTTGTCTGATTGATAATGTCTATCATCTCACACAATGCTCATTCTCCCAGATGCTGTATTTGTATCTCCCTCCTGTACTGATTGACATGCTTATTGATCTTACTTGCAGAGAAATTCCCTCTTAGTTGAGATTGAACTGAAGGACAATCACCATAAGGCTGTGTGTCTTGAAGGCCAGGTTGGAACCTGGCTTTGGAGGCCAGGTTGGAAATGTGACTTTCCCAGGAAAGATCATGGCAGATAGTGACACCCAGAAACTGGAAAGAGAGGACTTCTTCCAGAGGATTGTTGAGAGAGTAGATGGGGGGGGGTGAGGGAGGGGGTTCCAAATGGTCCTTTCGGAGAGACATAGTGAGAGGGTGAATTTTGTCAGGATTTAAAGACATGTTCCTCATGTTGGACCAGTTTGTGATTTTATCCAGATCTGCAGAGAGAGGAACAGCTTGAGGAACTTGAGAGGAACACCTCCAAGAAGTCTTGATGTTTATTCATTGAGAATTAGGAGTGCTTAATTACGAGCTGTGTGCCATTGAATTTTCTTTTAAACATGTCGCTTTCTTTATTTCTGCTTATGTAGAACAGAGAAAGTTTACTGGTCAATAACACTGTCATGTTTCTGCCTCACAGACAGAGATGCTTTCGCAACGCTTGAGTGCGAAGGATGAAGAACTGAAAGCGATTACGTTGAAAAGTAATTCACTTTTGGAGGATGTGATGAATGTGGGAAACAAGTTGTCAGAAATGCAACGTCAACAATTAAAGGTCGTTGAGAGCTGCCAACAAGTAAGGAACCGTTATCAAACATGTGGGACCGCAGATACCAAGGGAGTGAACATCATGTTCACCTCCACATGCTCTGATGAGTTTTAACACCTTGCAGGGGTCGTGATGATAATGAACATTTACTAATGGAAAACTGTTTACTGGAGTTTGTGAAACTCCGTGTGAACTTTGTGCCTTTAACCCAAATTCATCCCAGGTTAGACTTGAGAGGGACACCTCCAAACAGTCTTCATGTTTATTTATTGAGGATTAGAAGGAGTGCTCAATTACGAGCTGTGCACTGTTGAATTTTATTTCAACCATGTCGCTTTCTTTCTTTCTTTTTGTCTTTATTTCTATCTGATTACGTTGAACAGAAAACAAACTTTGCTCTCTGACGCTGTCATGCTTCTGCTCCACAGATCGAGGTGCTTTCGCAACGTTTGAGTGTGAAGGATGAAGAACTCAAACGGATCACCTCGAAAAATAAGGTCCTGTCAGATGATCTGATGAAGGCAACAAACAAGTTGTCAGAAGTGGAACGTCAGCAACAGGAGCAGCTCCAACGGAATGAGCAACTGCAAGAGAAGGTCATTGAGAGCTGCCAACAAGTAAGGAACCGTTATCAAACATGTGAGACTGCAGATACCAAGGGTGTGAACATCATGTTCACCTCCACAAGCTCTGATGAGTTTTCACACCTTGCAGGGGTCGTGATGATGAGACATTTACAAATGTAAAAATGTTTCTTGGAGTTTGTGAAACTCCGTGTGAACTTTGTGCCTTTAACCCAAATTCATCCCAGGTTAGACTTGAGAGGGACACCTCCAAACAGTCTTCATGTTTATTTATTGAGGATTAGAAGGAGTGCTCAATTACGAGCTGTGCACTGTTGAATTTTCTTTCTACCATGTCGCTTTCTTTCTTTCTTTCTTTCTGATTACGTTGAACAGAAAACAAACTTTGCTGTCTGACGCTGTCATGCTTCTGCTCCACAGATCGAGGTGCTTTCGCAACGTTTGAGTGTGAAGGATGAAGAACTCAAACGGATCACCTCGAAAAATAAGGTCCTGTCAGTTGATCTGATGAAGGCAACAAAGAAGTTGTCAGAAGTGGAACGTCAGCAACAGGAGCAGCTCCAACGGAATGAGCAACTGCAAGAGAAGGTCATTGAGAGCTGCCAACAAGTAAGGAACCGTTATCAAACATGTGGGACCGCAGATACCAAGGGTGTGAACATCATGTTCACCTCCACAAGCACTGATGAGTTTTCACATCTTGCAGGGGTCGTGATGATGAGACATTTACAAATGTAAAAATGTTTCTTGGAGTTTGTGAAGCTCTGTGTGAACTTTGTGCCTTTAACCAGAGTTAATCCCAGTTTAGACTTGAGAGGGACACCTCCAGTCTTCATGTTTATTGATTGAGGACAAGAAGGAGTGCTCAATTACGAGCTGTGCACTGTTGAATTTACTTTCAAACATGTCGCTTTCTTTCTTTCTTTCTGGTTACGTAGAACAGAAAACAAACTTTGCTGTCTGACGCTGTCATGCTTCTGCTCCACAGATCGAGGTGTTTTCGCAACGTTTGAGTGTAAAGGATGAAGAACTCAAACAGATCACCTCGAAAAATAAGGTCCTGTCAGATGATCTGATGAAGGCAACAAAGAAGTTGTCAGAAGTGGAACGTCAGCAACAGGAGCAGCTACAACGGAATGAGCAACAGCAAGAGAAGGTCATTGAGAGCTGCCAACAAGTAAGGAACCGTTATCAAACATGTGAGACTACAGATGCCAAGGGTGTGAACATCATGTTCACCTCCACAAGCTCAGATGAGTTTTAACACCTTGCAGGGGTCGTGCTGCTCATGAGATATTTACAAATGGAAAACTGTATATTGGAGTTTGTCAAACTCCGTGTGAACTTTTTGTGCCTTTTACCCGAATTAATCCCAGGTTAGACTTGAGAGGGACTCCTCCAAACAGTCTTCATGTTTATTGGTTGAGGATTCGAAGGAGTGCTCAATTACGAGCTGTGTGGCGTTGGATTTTCTTTCACACATGTCGCTTTCTTTCTTTCTTTCTTTCTTTCTTTCTGATTTATTAAATTATTTCTTAAAAAAACTAAACTAAGTTAATTTTGCATTTTTACCTTATTATAAATTGCATTTTAATCAATCAGTTTTCACACTGCCCCACAGATCGAGGTGATTTCGCAATATTTAATTGCGAAGGATGAAGAATTCAAACAGATTACCTCGAAAAATAACGAACTTTCACAGGATCTGTCGAACCTGAGTCGTGGGTTTTCTGCATCGGAGCAGCAGCTGCAGAGGCAGGAGCAAATTAACATTGATTCCCACAAACAAGTAAGTAACCATGATCTCACAATGCGGGACTTGCTCGATATTGTCTGACCTTTGAAGACAAAATAACTGAAACGAAAGAGTTGAAGATAATGTTTTCCTTGATGCGTGCTGATGTGTTTTAATCACTTACAGGTCGCACTGCTGATGGCTGATTTCCAAAGTCTAAACGAATGCTTGAATGCAGTGATGCTGAAACATAATTCCATCATTGAGGCAATGTACCACATCTGCGTTAAAGTTCAGAATTTGGAGCAACAACAACAGCAACAACAACAACAGCAACCCCAGCAGCAGCCATGTTCGCAGCTTCCTTTCAAGCAAGAGAAGCTTGAGAAGCCTCAGGCACAACAGACGTACCAAAATGACCTGCAGCGTCATCAACCTTGGAAAAACAAGGTACAGCAACACAATCTCAAGAACCCAACAGAAATACTCCCGTTCCCAGTCATTCATCAAAAGCTTGAAAACAACTCACATTATTAAACCTTCGAATAATTTTCCAATCTGGTTTAATTTCGAATACAATATTAATTTGTGATTCCCTGGAAAAATGGCACCTTTTAGCACAACTTGTAACATTGACTTACATCAGGAAGCAACATATCATAAGCATTTACATCGAGGGAATTGATGTCGACCCCCCACCCTGAACCCTAAACCCCCCCCAAGTACAACCAAAAGTTTTCAACTTCCTCTGTTCAGCGGTTCAGGAGTGCATAGAAATCAAACAGATAAATCAACAATCACATGAACATCCACTTCTCAAATTACAAGTTGTACGATTCCGATTATTATAATTTTGGAACTGGTGCGTTGCCTATTTCACAGTAACTGTCAATGTCATGTTTCTCTGCTGCTGTTTTATTTGAAAGACTATTTATTATGTTCAACAGGAACCTCGTGTTATTCACCACGTGATTGAATGTGGGGAGGAACTCAAATGTTCCAGTAATGCCTGGAGGCCCACGAAGAAGAGAGGGATGACGGGTGATGAAGTGAGTTTGGTTTTCTATTTGAAAGGGTCGTCATTCGTGTCGATTTAATGTTAAAATATACTTTTCTTTCTGAACTCATTTATTGTTTTGACTCCTCACGGATGATGCCTTCTTTGTTTTACTCCCATTTCCTTCCCCAAGGATGTAATTCGGCAGTTTCGATCACTCCTCAATAAATTGACACCGGAAAATTTTGACCGGATTGTGAGTCAGATGAAGTGCATCAATATCACCAAGGAAGGTCATCTGAAGGACATTGTTCAGCTTATCCAGAACAAGGCAATGTTGGAATCAAAATTTTCGAAGGTGTATGCAAACATGTGCAACCACCTTTCAAAGGTAAGAGAAGTCTTTCACGACCGCAACTCATCAGGGAAAGAACACGACTAACAGACATCCTTCTCTGAACCTCCTGAAAATATCTGCTCTCCTCCCCACTTCTCGTGATCCCCACCTCCCTTTTTCACAGACTGATACACACTGCCCCAGCAATCTCATTTCACCCCAAACTTGTTTACCCTCTCTCACCACTTCTTTCTCAGCCTCACGACGCTCCTCTCTTCTTTTTTTTCACCTTTTTATTTTCTCAATTTATCTTGCCTCCCTCACCTTCCCTTTAAAAAGTATTCAATAAATCGATGCCCCTTTTCTTTAATACCATCTTCCATTCTTTTATTTTTTTACAGGTTGAGGGACATGAAACAAGCAAGCCGGGTAACGTCCTCGACTTTCGCACACTCCTCATTCAAGGCTGCAACAATGAGTTAATGATGGAGATGGATGGGAGCTCCAGCTTGGACGATGAAGCGTCCGAGAAAGCCCGACGCCGTGCTATTGGGAACGTCATCTTCATCGGGGAACTTTTCAATGCACAAGTTTTGCATGAATCTGTTATCTCCGATACAGTGAGGTGGTTGCTCAAAGATGGTAAGGAGCACTCCATCGAGTGCTTCTGTCGTCTTCTTGGTGTTGTTGGAGAGAACCTGGACTCCACACACCCCGCAATGGTAATGAAACTTCACCTTTGAATTTTCATAAAATCGTTTACTCTTACGCTGCTGATTTTCATCATCTTTCTTGCACATCTTCATTTTACTGACTTCGCGCCCGTATGTATGCGTCTCGACAGATGAATGAGCATTTCACCTCTTTGGTTGAACTCTTGAAGGGGAAAAAAATGTCGTCACGCATCCACTTCATGCTCCAGGATCTGATAGATCTTCGCAAGGTAAGTAAGTCATTCCTGTCTACCTCTGGTGTGCCAATTCACAATTGATACCTGCCTCAAAGCCCCTGCATCTCTAAGTGCATGTGCCCTCTTCCCTTCCTCAGCGGACATGGACTCCACGTCTGCAGGTTGAGCAACCAATGTGCCTTCAGGATGTTCGTGAGCAAGCTGAACAACAGCAACAATTAAGATAACACGACATCTGAAGGTACGACACATGAAAGAAGACGAAGAAGATCTGAAGTTACCACCGACTGTTGTTTTATTTTTGAAGTCTCAGGAGATTATTATTCTATTCTCCAAAATGTATCCATTTGCAAAACGATGTGTTTGGACCAACAAACAATTGTCATATCATGGAAATTACAAATTTGTGAATAATATCATCATTATCAAGTAAAACAGCTGCTGCAAGAGAATGATGACAAGTATCATGAGCAGTTGGTGTACCTTCTGGGATTTACTCACAATGCAGTATAATCTTTCCTTTGATTGATAATGTCAGTCATCTCACACAATACAGCTATCCTCACTCCTACATGCTGTACTGACTGACATGCTTATTGACCTGATTTGCAGGTTAAGTCGTTCTTTGTGGAGATACGAGTGAAGGCCTGTCACGACGAGGATGTGTGCCTTGAAAACGAGGTGCACACGGACAACATTTAAACACTTAACAGCGACTCGCTGTTTATGGAGGAAGAGCTGCATCATCAACAACTGCAGCAAAATGGTGATGCAACGGTTGAGTGCAAAAACGAATAATTCGTTGTGATTGCATTGAAAAATCAGGTAATTTCAGAAGATCTGAAAAAATATTACGACCAACGTATAAGAAGTGGAACTTCAGCTCGAGGAACAACAGCATGAGGAAGACCTACAGAAGAATGTTGAGAGTGAAGGAAGAACTACAAAACGACATTGAGAGCTGCCAACAAGTAAGGAACGGTTTTCAAACATGTCATGTTCACCTCCACATGCTCTGAGGAATTGTAACACCTTCCAGGGGTTTTGCTGCTTATGAGACATTGACAAACGGAAGACTGCTTTGTAATTTGTGAAATTATAAGTTAATTTTGCACCTTCAATCAATTCAACTTTCTCATAGCCCTAAATGTTCCCAGCTTCTTGTGGGATCAGTCACAGAATGTTTTTATACCAGGTCTTTCACGAAACACTTCTTTCCCAAGCGGTTGATTGGCCTTTGATAGATGATAGGGTGTAGCACGTAACGATGGTTTGCTCTGCCAATTAACATCCTTTGACCTACCGCCGGCACGGTTCCCCATCTACTTCAGTCATCTTGCCGGTACGGTAAAGTGACATGGATAAGGATCCGACCAAAGGTGAGTGTGGTCGACAGCATCCGTGGTCTTTTATAGATGCCTCGGCCTTTCGGAGTTATCCGTGCCTCCTCCCCAACAATATGTTCAAACGTACATCATACCTCTTGCTGGCAGTTAGTGCAGCTTGTGCAGAAAAGCCGGTAACAAATTAATAACACCCGATAGCCATCTCCCAATTGTACCGCATGGCCCAGTGATGCAATATTTATAACAAGGTCGGGCTAGTTGTGTCTCGTGGCATGAAGTTGGGTCATCCGATGAAGATCGGTTGTTTTTGACTTAAGTAAACCATCAAGAGGATTGATATTTAGACCGGGAGTGAAAAATGAACTCGGGAGTGAAACACAGCAATGATGGGCCAAATGGCCTCATTTCTTTGTTTGAGGTTGTTCGGGATTGTGCCACTTGCACTTAACCTCGTTGTCGTTTGGTGGCAAATGTTGACCCTTTGTTTATCAATTTCCATCCTGTATACAGAAACAAATGGTAATTCATTGACCTTCGAATTTTCTGAATCGTCGGCCGGGCTCCTCAGCCAGGCTGTGAGGTGTCTCCCTCCCAGGGTTGACTCCCGTCATCCGACGCTCAACCACCCAGAACACCGTGATTTGTTGTTTTAACATCGTTTTGATTAAGAATAACAATTTGTCATCGTGATTTTGACCTACCTCGTGTTACACAATGTGATACAGCAAATTGTGGGGCAATTGGCCCGGGGGGAGGAATGGAATTATTGTGTAACAAACCCAAAAACGTGTGACACGCACGCCTCGTACTTGTGGGGTGCGCGACTGTTGGGGGGGAATTCTAAAACGAATCTGTATGATTTATTCCTTCCTCGGCCCACCCTCGCGAGATATTCCTTCCTTCCTTCCTTCATTCTGTCACCAATGAAAGCGTCGATCATCCGGTCGATGTGGTCATGTGACTATTACACATGAACATCACCATGATGGTTACCTGTGTTGTTGTAACTGTCATTTATCAGGAACGAGGTGAGAATGAAGAACCATCACTTGGTGAGTTCAAATGATCTTTTTGAAAGACAGTCTTGATGTGGAACAGAACAGAAGAATGGTTTTCCTTTATCAGGTAAGTACATTTGGAAGTCCTGTACATGTCCCTTGGCTCCAAGTTTTTCTTTCAAGGTGTGTTGTGTATGTGTGTGTGTCCATGTGTGGTGTGTCCATGGTGTGTCTGTGTGTGGTGTGTCCGGGTGTGGTGTAATGTGTCCATGTGTGGTGAGGTGTGTGTTGTGTAGTGTGTGTGATGTGTCTGGGTGTGGTGTGTCCATGTGTGGTTCGGTGAGTGTGGTGTGGTGTTTCCATGTGGTGCGTCCGGGTGTGGTGTGTGTCCATGAGTGGTGCATCAGGGTGTGGTGTGGTGTCCATGTGTGGTTTGGTGTGCGTGGTGTGGTGACTGGCTTGTTCGGGTGTTTGTGTGTCTGTGAGTTGTACATCAGGATGTGATGTGTGTGAGTCCATGTGGGCTTGTCGCCATGGTATTGTGTACACTGTGGTCCTGAATGAGGAGAAAGATTAGAAATTGAACCCAGCTTTAAAAGATAAACAATCTTAATGTTATATAATGCCCAAGTGTCTGTGCTTTCAGAAAATATCTACTTTGCTCTGGGTCCGATGGATATAGTTGTTGACAAAGCATGTTTTTTTTATCCAAACACAGGCTATTTTTCCCATTTTTATAGCTCATTTTTTAGAAATGGGTTCCATGCATGATTGTATATTGTGGATTTGGAAAGCTCTCACACTCAACATTCAGGTCCTTTCGCTCAGTTATATCGGTAAGTACATGTTGCCAGTTAGAGTCCCGACCCTGGTCTAATGGGTAATTAAATGTTCCTGTGCTGCGAAGTTGTTTTAACAGTTCGATTTTCTTTTAGTTATTTTTTACACCACCAACTACATCATCGCTCCACCGCCGACCGCACCGCATCGTCCTCGCCTTCGCTTCACTCCTGTCACCACGCGGTCTGAGGAGAGGCCGCAGGCGGAGCCACGAACACCCCCCCGGAGACTCCGCCCAAGGGAGGGAGTGCCCCGCCCACCGCGCGCCTGTCCAATCCGGCGCAGACAAGGAGTCACATGGGGCCTCAGGTCCAATGGGAGGGCGAGTGGGGAGGAGCGAAGGTTCGTTGAGCGGGAGGGGGGAAACAAGGGTGTTCTGAGGAAGGGAAGGTGGTTCCTGAGTCGGCTGGGTTTTTCCTGCGGATGAGGTTTTTTTTAAAAGAGCGTACATGAAAGCGCAGTTCTGAGGAGATTTCGTCGTCGTTCGTTCCCTGCTTGTTTCTACCGTTTTTCTTCTCTGCTCGGCTCATCACCTTGGCTTCTGGGGTGACCTCGTCCCGGCCCCAGAGCTTCGCGTCGTCGCCTTCTGCCTGGCTGGGACGGCGACACCAGTCTCACGACCAGGGGACGTCCAGCTGCGCGCGAGTGGCAAGGTAGCCAGCGACCCTGACCCTCAGCTCGACTGTCCTCCGGGCTGGTGGTCCCATTAAAGACCCAGTGGGTCCATTTCTGTCTGGCTGTGCGTGTGTCTGTTTGTGGCGCCAGTCTTGTAAGTAGTAAAACTGTATAAGTGCCTGTGCTGTATATTATTTGCCTTGATCTTTATTCGGTATAAATCTTCCCTTCTGTGCTTCCCTCATTATTTGTAATAAAAACCCCAATTGTTAAATGTACTCAGCTCGTCGTGTCGTTTCCTTCATTGGCTGAGCATGTCGTGCGTGTGAGGGATTAGTGGACCATTGCCAGGGTCCCAAAATAATCGGGCAGGCGGAATTCGGCGATGTCACCGCTCGGCTACGCACACGGGACTGGCCGCTTAAGCGGCTCGCTTCCGTTCGAATTCCGCCGAGGGTGAAGTACCCCGGTGGCTGGATCACGTGGGTACTTCGGTAAGTTGAAGTTGGCAATTAACCCTACCCCACATGATCTCCCCATTGGCGTATTTCGGTCCGAAAACTACCAGGACCCGTCGACCGGGTCTTACCCTGGCCGGCGATCTGTAAATTCCGGGCGATTGAGCCGAGACGGACCCACTGCTTCATCGAGGATCGTGCTCGTGGCGACGCGCCGGCGGGAAACCACAACAATATGTTGTCCAAAATGGTTGAAAATGCATTTTTTTTTGTTTGATATATATATATTATACATAAGAATGGAACAATTCCTCGAAACAGTACATTTCCTATGACCTGCATATCTTGGCACCTTCAAATGTGTAAAATGTCAGATTTTGCGAAATTTCCCCCAGTCATAGTGAAGCTTACAAAACTTATTCCAGAAATTTGAAATGCATCTGATTGAACATCTTAAATAGCAATTTACTTCTGCATAAAGTGATGATTTAAAATGGCAAGTTTCAACATGGATCATTACTACATACCAGTTTTTAGGTTCACTTCCATGATTGGGTCAAGAATGTTAGGAAGTACATAACAAATTGCATTTACCAAGCTGCTACAAATTACTGGTAGCTATGAGCTTGATTTTCTTACCATAGAGTTAGAAGTTTACCAAGATGGCCCTATGATATAAAAATCAATACCAAAGGCCAGTTTGTGTTCAGTATACAGAACATCAAAGGTCGTTAGGAAGTACGTAACGTTTTAAAGAAATCTGCACTTTTAATCCTAAGATGTTAGTTTGCTCAGAGCTTTGACCCTGTCAGAGCAATAGAAAGAGGAAGAATTAAGCTCTGCCCAAATAGATCCTGAATCCCCATGATGTTGGCTAACAAATGATATGCAAAACTTCATCATGCAATGACTTTCATATTTTGGTCCCCCGTGTCCTAAATGTGTACATAATACCTTGCTACAAGCCTGTGAGGTGTGATGTATTTCTTTTGTCTGGGTGTGGTGTGGTGTGGTTTTTCCATGTGTGGTGTATTCACTGTGTGGTGTGATGCAACGGTTGAGTACTAACTGATGAGGTAAGTGGATGTATGGTGTGTGTGTGTTTTGGCATGTATGATGTGTGGCATGGTGTATGGTTTGTTCATGTGTGGTGTGTCTGGTGTGTAGTGTGTTGTCTCCATGTGTGGTTTGGTGTGTGTCTGTGTGTGGTGTAGTGTGTCTTTGGTTTGTCCGGGTGTGGTGTGTCCGGTATATCTGTGTATGGTGGTGGTGGTGGTGTGTCCATGTTTGGGGTGGTGTGGTGTGGTGTGTCCTGGTTATAAGTCCAACCCCTCCTCAGCGTGGTAACCAGGTGAACGGCGGTGTCTCATCACCTGCCGGCTAACGGGGCCATGGCATCATCACACTCTATGATTACAATGAACCCAGACGCAAGGTGCCATCTTGTGCCATCTCGATGTTCCCTTCAGCACTCGCTTTCAGAGAACTTGCAGAAGTCCCAGGTGAAGATGAACTCTCCACAGAGAGCAAAGCAAGACAAGAGCTGAGTGAACTGTGTGGACCACAACACCTGAGGGGATGGATCACCCCTTGAACTCTGTCGCTTTGCTCCCTCTGTCGGGGTTGGAGTGACTGAATTAGGCGGAGAATGACAGGTATGAGTATGGTTGTACCATTGCTGTTTTTCCCTTGCACACTTTAGGAAAAAGCTCCTTCTGTCAGTTTATGATTGTCAGTTAGGGTTAGGGTCAGTCGGTTTATGATTATGTTCACACCTTCTGTCAAAAACGGCAGTTTATGATCGAGGAACAACTTCATTTCAATTCACTGATATATTTTTGAACACGAATCGGTGAAGGAACCTGTAGTTTCGCAGTACTTTGGCTCTGAATTAATCCAGATCACACATGTGCCGAGAGGAGTGAGATAATCTTTTTACTCTGACCACCTGTCAGTCAAACAAGATTGGAAACTAGAACGGGCACTCAGTAGAGCGCATACCTTCGCCAACGCTACATTTTGCCCCCACCCCCCAGAAACCGTTGATTGTGAGGGTATTTAATCCCATACCACATCTGCCATCTCATATGTGTTATGATGGCTTAAAAACATCAAATTTCCTGTGCCATATCGTATATCACAAGATTGGGCATTGAATTCACAACATTTTGGCATTGGTTGCATGCAAATTGGATAAAAATCGACCGCACTATGGCAAAATGACGATTTTGACCTTTTCATGACCTCGACCTTGACCTTTGTACTCTTAATTTTGCAATTGGTATTGGAGTGTGGGGAACAGAACAGTCAACATTTTGGTGTTGGTTTCATGCAAATCGGATAAGAATTGACCGTGTTATGACTAAAACTGCACATTTTGCAATGTCGTGACCCCCCCTGACCTTTGACTCTCAACCGCGAATAAGGGTTATTACGTCATTGTGTCATGTCACATATCACAAGATGGGGCATTGAATTCTGAACATTTTTGCATTAGTTGCATGCAAATTGGACACAAATTGACGGCGCTATGGTAAAAAGACGATTTTGACCTTTTCATGACACCTTGACCTTTGACTCGATCGGGGGGGGGGGGGTGTTGGAGGGGGTGGTGTGGAATCGTGGTGGGTTTTTCTGCAGGGTGATGGTGGTGGGGGGGGGTGGACGGTGGGAAAATGGTTGAGAGCGAGACCTTGATAGTTTTAGCATCCTTGGTCAAACAATCTCAGAGGAGTAGAAACAGAACATACAAGCACATACTCTGCCTAAAGAAAGAACACACCCTTTCAAATTTTTCACCTTTTGTTGCCATGTAGCCTGGGATTAAATTACATGAATTCAGACTTTTACCACCTATACTTAAACATTGTAACCCACAACTTTGAAGTGAAAAACAAATTATACAAATCTAAGAAAATTTAACAAACAAAACTCGAATATCTTGGTTCGATACGTGTCCACCCCCCACCCTCAATCATAATACCAATTGTAAATTTTCTCAAGTGTAACCAATCGCCTTCAAAATCACACACCAAGTTAATTGGTCTCCACCTGTGCTAAATTGTATCAAATAATGTAAATCACGATTAAAAATTATTTTTTGATGATGCGGGAGATATCTTTATTAAAATCAGTGGAAATAAACACCATGTCTGATATTATTTGGGTCTTTTATGTCTCCGACGATGCCTTTATCTCCCGGCATGCATCATTCCCCATGACAAAAACCGGAAACAAAAAAAAACGGAAGCAAAAGGCTAATAGCCAACGACACGGATTCACAATTGCCATGGTATTGTGTTGTTTTTGTTGTTTCCTATTCTCTCATGTGCACGCGTTAAGTAATGTTTGCAAGATAAAAATAAAACGCAATCGTATTTATACACCGCACAGCGTTTAAAAACAACCAGAAGCAAAAGGTCATATCCAACGACACGGATTCCAAATAGCCAGGGGTGTTGTGTTGTTGTTGTTGTTGTTGTTGTTTCCTATTCTCTCACGTGCACGTGTTAAGTATTAAGCTCACTTTGTTCGCTATTAATTGAACAACCAATCCTCATGTTCTGTTCCCAAATGTATTATTGGATCATGTTTGTAAAGTATGGTTGTCCAAATGTGTCATCATGCACGTTTTGTAAATGTATTTAAACATTGTCTGCCCCTGGTGTATCTCATGTGGTACGTGGGTCAAGCCTGGAAAGCTTGTATTTAAATTTGTTTGTAGTTACATACTCGATGTATTTATTATAAACATTGAATCAACATTATTTTGTTTGAGGCAATTGCCGTGTTCTCGCTGGAAATTGCTGGAATCGTTGCTGAAGCCTTGTTCCATCGATTGCTGGAGATATTTAATTTACTTCCTGCGATGTATTTCCTCTGACTTGTATTTTTGTATGTTCGGGTTCCTTTGATCCCTGCATATCCGAATGCAGCAAGAATCAGCCATAATCCTGTGTCTTGCTCAATTCTTCCACATCACATTATGGTGTCAGAAATGGGATGTGCATCAAGAACACCTCCCGCCCCCTCCCGTGTGTGTGTGTGGAAAACAGTGCGAGCCACGTCCTCAGAAAAGACAGATGACCATTGTGGTACTTCAATCAACTTGGTGGGATGTGTGGACCGATTCCTGAGCTGATAATCTCGAGATTCTGGACGTGTTGTTTGCCGTTGGTGCTTGCTTTTCCTTTTCGGCCTTTCTCTCGTAACACGTCGCTCAGAGCATCAACATTTAATCGTGACTTTGGTCGACATCATCAAGACAATTGAGCGAAGGGAATTTTGTTTGTTTGGTGAACAACAATGACAAAACGAACGAGTCACTCCTGCTTGTCATCGTCGACACCATTTTATAGCCGCGGCATCTCAACGCCAATAAACGTTTATTCTTCACCAACTGCTGAAGAGACAACAGGGGATTAATTATCAACCAGACTTCATTTACAATACGTCATTGCATTTTTAATGCAAGTGCGACTTATTTTCTTCTGCTTTCAGCACCACCATAACCACCAATAACCTAGTGTTGGCTCAGTGGTTAGGGTAGCGGCTTGGGATCCAAGGGTCCTGAGTTCAAGCCCCGTTGGCCACTGAACTAATACACACTCGGGGATTGACTTAGCCTGTCATCCTTCTGAGGTCGGCAAATTGAGTACCAGCTTGCTGCGATATTTGAGCCATTCAAGGTCAGAAAGTCATCTATGGCAGTGGGTAGATGAGGCACGAATTAGCGACTGCTAATATACTTGCAGAACCTTATGAAGTGCACTCTGCCTTAGGGGGGAGACCGGTTCAAGCGAACACCGCGATCTACAATAGGACTGGCAACCACTGTAGATTATTTCTGCCATCTAGAGGCAAAATGCCCGAGTACGCTCGATCAGATGATAACTAGAACAAATGATCACAACAATTGGTGAACCCGACGTGGTTCTGATCTGACAAGCGTGCCGTGATTCGACGTGAGTGATTCATTACATATTCCATCATTTCGAAATGAAGTGCTCCTTCCATTGCAGTTATTGGCTCGACGCTTCCTCTGTTTTTGGCAAATGACCCCACCATATGGTTTACTCAAGTTTACGTACTGTTGTGGGCCGGGGATCGGTGGCGGGAACGACCGCTAGGTGGGGGAGGTTATGCCGTCTCCCACCAGACTCCCCGGTATTGTGGGCCGTCGCTTCGGATAATTCCGTGAGCTGTGGGGCGCAGAACTGACCGTGGTCGCCAATATCTCGATTGCGTGGCATACGGTTATTTGTCTGGAGCCAAAGTACCTAAGTATCCACGCAATCTCATCTACCAGGGATCTACACCCTCGGAACGCCTGGTCGAACCAGATTTACTGTACCGGCAGCGGTAAATTCACTACCAACTACCGCTTTGCCACCTACCTTTCCGGCTCGTTGCAGTCGAGCGGGGCCTGCCCAGTACGTCCTGGCTATGACAGACCGATTACCGGGGATGGAACCCCGCTTATACTCAGACCCGGACCATGCTGGACCAATGTAAGAGGGGACAGAAACGGACTGGGAACATTTCTAATAAATGTTTATTTACAATAAAAAGACACGGGCAACACTTAACGTGAATAGGCAAGGAATATTTACAAGGATTCAAGCACTTACACAGTTCGACTTAAAGACGGGCCCACACACAAACACACACACAAAAAGAAAAGAAACCCAGAGTTCTTTATTGGACCCTCCAGCCGATGTGTGTGTGTGTGTGTGTGTGTGTGTGTGTGTGTGTGTGTGTGTGTGTGTGTGTGTGTGTGAGAGAGAGAGAGAGAGAGAGAGAGAGAGAGAGAGAGAGAGAGAGAGAGAGAGAGAGAGAGAGAGTGAGAGAGAGACAGAGAGAGAGACACAGACACAGACACAGACACAGACACAGACACAGACACAGACACAGACACAGACACAGACACAGACACAGACACAGACACAGACACAGACACAGACACAGACACAGACACAGACACAGACACAGACACAGACACAGACACAGACACAGACACAGACACACCCAATACAAGAGTGCGATTCGGATGACGGCGTGTCGCTTCGGGTAGTCACCCCACCCTTCGCCAGGGGCTGAAAAGGCAGATCGCGAAGCCGTCCTCTCTGCACTTCGTATGCCTGCCTGTCACACCCACTTCTCCACCTCTCTGCTCTGCCCTCTCTTCAGTGCACCTTGTCTGCCTGTCGCTGCATCTGCACTCCGGGTTGGTGTGCGACACACCTTCTTTTGGATCAGTGCAGAGCACACGTTTCCACAAACCACGGCAAAGTGATTAAACAGGAGATAACGTGCCGACTCTTAAGGTGTGATCACTCAAGCGGAGCGTACCCCAAAGCGTATTGGGTTGCATGGTCGGCCGACTGCGCCAGGTATTGCGAGGCCGTCAGTTCTCATCTGCTCTCCTTCCTTCTGGATAATTTATCTTCATCGGGTTTGTGTATGTGTGTGTATATGTGATGGTGCCTGTCGTAGCATAAGTTAAGATTGTAGAAGATGTCACGGGATAAGTTTGCTCTGTGTCTGCTTTTGTAAATTGCTTGCCTTTTATTGCACCCCACAAATTCCTTGCTATCCCTGCTGTTCATAATAATGAACTCCATTCACTGTGCCACATACCTTTCCTCACCTGATTGTAAATAAATGCTTGTATAGAAATGTTCCCAGCTTGTTTTCATTTATTCCTTCATTGGTCCAGCATGGTCCGTATCAGAGCCTAGCCAGGACGTTATATTATCCCCCCCAACAATATGTTTTCTAACTGGTACGTCCTTGGCAGTTACGCTCGGCTGAATCTGATCTGGTAAGGTGATCCGCTTTGAACAAGGCGTACCGAGGGCGTGTCCATTTTTGATCACGTGACTCCTTGATCGAGATTTTTTTAGATTACGTGACCATTTTTGGTAACCGGTTTCCATGAGACTGAGGACCCTAAATCAGTGTGGTTGAGTTATTGGGGTTCACGGTCGATCAGCGATCCGCCGTGTCATGGAGTTATCCGTGTGCGACGGCCTGCAATTCCGGAGAGTCTGGTGGGAACCCGAGGTGGCTCTCCCCCCCCAACCCCCATGGTTTTCATGCCCCAACCCCGGGTCCGCAACAATATATATATGTCGAGATATATATGCTTTTTGTGAGTGTGTAAGTCTGTGTTTTATGCATGATAACCAAATCAGTGAGAAGCTATTTATTTGCCATAGACTGGGCCAGCTTTTTAAACTGGCCTTTTGCCCTTTATTGTTCCCTCCCTGGGTGCCATCTTGATTAACAGCATTCCCAGGTTTTTTAATTCCATCCCTGATCTATTGTTTTATTTTACTCTTTGTGGAGGGATTCTTATTCTCTTTTTAAACCTGTTTATCCCACCCCCCGGAGGGAGGGAGCGGGATATTGTAATCGTCCGGTTTGTTTGTCTTATCTGTTTGTTACTTTCGAAATCTAAAGATTTCGTCAGTATATTGATGACTTCCGTTTCTGTTTGTTTGTTTGTTTGTAGGCACGATAACTCGAGAACGGAAGAAGCTACCAATGACAAATTACATCACGTGATTCAGGAGGGTGATGGCTAGTGCTGATTAGATTTTGGTCAAATCGGTCAAAGGTCAAGGTCACAGTGAGGTCAAACATCGAAAAAATGATAACTCGAAAACGGAAGAAGCTACCAATGTCAAATTACACCACGTGATTCAGGAGGGTGATGGCTAGTGCTGATTAGATTTTGGTCAAAATCGCTCAAAAGTCAAGGTCACGGTGAGGTCAAATATTCGATTTTTGATGGTTTGGTGCAGATAACTCGAACGGTTGCCCCGAACCAATGATGCACCAGCAGCCAAAAAGACTGTACATGATGGGAACTACTGTACTCCATGACAGATATAAGCGAGGCATGTGCATGTGCGTGTGCGAGAGAGAGAGAGTGCATATACAAAACAGTGTGTGTGGGAGGTAGGGGGAGAGAGTGGGAGGAAGGGGGAAAGAGGGGCGGGGGGGGGTGAATTAAGATGTCAAAATCACATCTTATCTGACGTGGAATTCCATATTACAAACTGTATTTTTCATGTACCTGGACATGTATTCACATATTATGTGAAGGAAAAAATTATGTGGATTACTAACAGCTTGGTCGTACGTGCAAAAAAATAATAATTAAAAAAAAAATAGAAGAATTGTGATGTCAATCGTGACATCATAGCACCTTGTCCTGTCATTGGTTTCGTAAATAAATGACCATAACTTGGGAACAACTTATGCGATTAATATCAAACCTTGAAAAGGCACATCCACAGGGCCCCAGCAATATACCTGGCAAGTTTCAATGAGATCGAACCAGTGGTTGTCGAGAAGCAGCGGTCGCAGACACACACACACACACACACACACACACACACACACACACACACACACACACACACACACACACACACACACACACACACACACACATTGCTGAAATTATAGAAAGATGACAGACTGTTCTAAAAGTTTCAAACGCATCAGCCAACAACAATACATTAGTTTAAAGACACAAATCATGATATTCTCCAAGATTCTTTGTATTAAACTTCTCCCAAACCTTTTTAGCTTGTGTATAATCTCTATCGGAAATATGAGTTTTATTCAACTTGCTATAGAAACTTTCCCTTGAAGGAAGTTGTGTTTCTTTAAACTTCTCAAATGAATCCATGTAGTCATATGGATATATTCCCTTTTGTGATAGGAGATCAATCTCTTCTTGATTTGAGAAATGTGATTAAAGATTCGGTAAGTTTTTAATATTTGATGCGGTTAGACAATGGACTTGCCATAAACTTGTATGTGTCAAGAAATCTTATATGGGTTATGGGGGATGCATGAATTGTTTTTGTGAAGGAGATGTATTTTTGATCTGTGTTAGCAATGGCAGAAATATCTCCAGATGTCTTTGAAAGTTCATTTATAAATAGATGTATGTCATAGTGAGCATTGTGAGTGACAATTATGAGAGTGTTGATTGTATCTCTGTTGGAACAGAAGACAGTTATGATACCGAGAGTTTGTGTTCAAGTTTGGGGGCTTGTAATTAAGATTACAACAGGAATGAGCTGGACCTCTATATTTTCCAGTAAGATGACAATGATCCCGAACTTTGACCTCTCCCTCAATTTTCTCTTCACAAATATGACAGATACTGTTCTTTCTAAATTCCTTTTTCTCCCCCTTTGTTAATGACATTGGTTTACAGGTTTTAACCATTATTTTACTTTGTCTGATGCAGTCTTTTTCCAGTCGTCTTACAAATTCCTCTGAGGCATCTTCTCCTCTATAAAGTTCTAACTTGTTGTATTCATCACCAACAGATGATTTGATGAGAAACCACAACGAGTATGTTTTTGATATTTATTTGTGTATGAATTATTTGGATTTGGAGAAACAGTATCTATCTTTTCAAGGATACTTTCAAAATCAGCAGAAATCACAAATGGATGTTTTAAAGATTTGTTAAAATATTTGAACCTGCTTTTGGTAAATCGATTATGGTTGATTTATGATAACTACAATATTCTGAATGTTGATTTAATCATTCTTTTGTGTGAAAAGAGTTGAGACATCTTTTACAAGGGTACATTTTACATTTTCTCTTGTATAGTTGTGATTTGGTTTTTCTTGATAAATTTTTGATGAAAGCATAATGTGCTTTTTCCTTTGAACTAAAGTAGAGAAAGTCAATGTTTGTTTCATCATTCTTATAGTTGTTTGAAATTTTAAATATCTGAACTTTGTTTGTATCCGTTAATCCTTATACATTAACAGATAGATTATTCATTTTCTCAAATTTAGGAATATCTCTCAATGACGTTGGAAACTTTAAATCTTTAACAATCAATGTATTCTCGTATTTCTTATAATGTTCAACCCTTTCAGGATTCCATTGTGGAGGATGTAAGTGAGCAAGAACAGACCATAGAAAACATTTATTATCTTTGTTTTGAATATTAACAACCGCTTTCTTAAGTTTTATCTCTTTTGGTAAATCAACATAAGAAGAAGCTTGAAGAGGATCTGATTTTAAGATGTGTAGATCTAAAAAGATTATTTTTGTAATATCAAATCCACTATCTACTACAGTGTTATCAACATCTTGTTCTTGTCTCTGGAGTTCATCGTAAACATAACATCTTACAAAATCTTGAAATGATGAGATAAAGTGAGGGTTTGTCCTCATATCGGGCGTAGTTTCATCACCTTCTCTTACCATATTCAATTTTACTCCCATATAAAACTTTAAAGTTTTCATTTCACTTTATGTGTTTTTAATTATCGTTTCAATACTTTGTTTAACCATATCAACAGCTTCAATGAGTGAAGATGGTCCAGGGTCTTAAAAGCGAAACAATCTTATTTTTATATGTACTTTAAATACCCCATCAGTGTTTTCAATCGAGAATTTAGTGGCACCTTCCCTTTCTTCATTGTTCTTGTGTTTACATGATTGAAGGTGTTTATTATAATTTTTTTCAAGAATATCATTATCACATCTCTCACAATGTTTTGTCTCTTGGTCAAGTGGAGATATTTGTCTGAAAAGTTTGAATGTGTGTTTGTCGGTTTGAAGGTGTTTTTTATAACATTTATGTTCATGATTACAAACATCGCAGTTCGTTGTATTCACCATATATTATATAACAAAACTTTGCTTAAAATAAAATTTTCTTGATGAAAATTCCGTTTAATGAATCGGTGAATCTGTGCTGAAAACCATTTTATCCTCCATATTTTTCACTTAATAAATACAATGTATCAAGACACAAAAGACAAGTTTCAATCACTCTCTTCATTTGTTAAAGATACTGAGAAATATTTCGAGGATGTAAAATTTAACAAAGATAAATATAACAACTATTGGATAAAAACAGTTATGGTGAATAATATGAGTTCTTCAATTTCCTTCAGTGGAAGGGCTTTCACAATATCTGGAAGAACATCAATCAAAGTAACTCTAACAAAAGTTTCTCCTCTCCTTCTGGCAATATTTTAAAAACTAGAAAAAACAATGAAACAAGATAAAGTATCAAAAAAGAAAATCCTCATGGATGAAGCTTTAGAAAGAAAAGATAAGACCATCTGTCATATGCAACGAGAAATTTGTATTTTTTTCCAACAACCCGAATGATGCAAATCCTGATGAAATAAAGGATGTTAATATATCAGGTGAAATGACATTTCATTCAAAAGTAGTTAAGGACCATTTCAAAATTACCTTTAATATAAAAAATGTAGTAGTTGAATCTGTTAATGAAAAAAAAGTATATAGATATGGATGGTAAAGTTTTTTTTCTAGAAATTAAATGTTGTTGTTCATCTTTCGGCTGCTCCCGTTAGGGGTCGCCACAGCGGATCATCCGTTATGATCCGCATACTGATTTGGCACAGGTTTTACGCTGGATGCCCTTCCTGACGCAACCCTGGTCGCCTCTTACGACACAGGGATCAGGATTTGGGTTTCGCCATGATTCCAGGCTGCTCTACACCCTGCCCAGTGCAGAGCCCCCGTCCTCAAGCAATCCTCCAACCCAAGCCTCCGAGTAGCCGGATTACAGGCGCACGCCACTACGCCCGGTATTTTCTAGAAATTAAATACGAGTCATTATTCAACTGAAGATTTTGAAGTTTATGAGAGTGATGATAATATCTCTGTTGGAACAGAAGACAGTTATGATACCGAGAGTTTGTGTTCAAACGTTAGTTATGAAAGAAGTTTTATAGATGATTGTGAAAGCACCAATGAAAGTACCGAAGATGAATTTTATTTGAAGTAAAGTTTTACTTTATAAATATGAATAGTTTACTCGATTTTGAGCCTCTTGAATTTCCTGATTCTCCACATGACAAATTTGAGAATTATCCTGCGTGTGAAAGACGGGGATTAAACACAGAGTCAAAAGCCTATAAACAATGTATGTTCTGTGATTATCTTCTAATTAATGATAAAAAATATATATAAAAAGGAATATAATTCTTTGAGATTTACACCAAAAATGAATTACTTTACAAGATTGATTTGAGAAATGAATGTAAAGTATGAGGGTGATAATATACCTTTTCTTACAAGAGAAGAGACTGAACAAATGATGACCATGTTTCATGGGTTGATTTATATTATTAACGATTGTCATTTTCAGGGTAATATCAACACAAGATATTGTATAAATAAAATAATGGATTATTTTGAAATTAAACCTGAACTTCGGATTAAACTTCGAGTTTCCAAAAAGCCAATAAAAAATTAAAAAACCTGTTTTCCAAATATATAAATGAATGATTTTTTACCCTTCTTCTTCTTCCTCTTTCGGCTTGCTCCCGTTAGGGGTCGCCACAGCGGACCAACTGTCTCCATTTCGCTCTATCCTCCACATCTTCCATTGACACTCCAACCACCCGCATGTCCGCCCTCACCGCATCCATGAACCTCTTCTTTGGCCTTCCTCTTCTCCTCCTGCCTGGCGGCTCCATCTTCAACATCCTTCTTCCGATATACTCCGTTTCCCTCCTGTGCACATGTCCAAACCATCTCAATCTCGCCTCTCTCACTTTGTTTCCAAACCGTCCTACCTGCGCTGTCCCTCTAATACACTCATTTCTTATCCTATCCATCCTCGTCACTCCCAACGAGAATCGCAGCATCTTTAACTCTGCCACCTCCAGCTCTGCTTCCTGTCTTTTTGTTAGCGCCACCGCCTCCAAACCATACAACATAGCTGGTCTCACTACCGTCTTGTATACTTTCCCCTTCACTCTTGCAGCTACCCTTCTGTCACAAATCACTCCTGCAACTCTTCTCCACCCACTCCATCCTGCCTGCACTCTCTTTTTCACTTCTCTCCCACACTCTCCGTTACTTTGGACAGTTGATCCCAAGTATTTAAACCAATCCACCTTTCCCACCTCAACTCCTTGCAACTGCACCATACCACCACCCTCCCTCTCATTTACGCACATGTACTCCATCTTACTCCTACTGACTAACATTCCCCTTCTCTCCAGTGCGTACCTCCACCTCTCAAGGCTCGATTCAGCCTGCTCCCTACTCTCCCTACAGATCATGATGTCATCCGCGAACATCATGGTCCATGGAGACTCCAGTCTGATCTCGTCCGTCAACCTGTCCATCACCATTGCAAACAGGAAAGGGCTCAGAGTCGATCCTTGGTGCAATCCCACTTTAACCTTAAACCGGTCCGTCATTCCTACCGCACACCTCACCGCTGTCACACTGTCCTCATACATATCCTGCACGATCCTCACATACTTCTCCAACACTCCCGACTTCCTCATACAATACCACAACTCCTCTCTTGGCACCCTATCATAAGCTTTCTCTAAATCCACAAACACACAATGTAACTCTTTCTGGCCTTCCCTATACTTCTCCATCAACATTCTCAAAGCAAACATCGCATCAGTGGTGCTCTTTCCTGGCATAAACCCATATTGCTGCTCACAGATCATCACCTCTCCTCTCAACCGAGCTTCCACTACTCTTTCCCACAACTTCATGGTGTGGCTTAACAACTTTATCCCTCTGTAATTTCCACAGCTCTGCACATCACCCTTATTCTTGAAAATCGGAACCAGCACACTTAATCTCCACTCCTCTGGCATCCTCTCACTTTCCAAGACTTTATTAAACAATCTGGTTAACAACCCCACTGCCATCTCTCCTAAGCACTTCCATGCCTCCACTGGTATACCATCTGGGCCAACCGCCTTTCCACTTTTCATTTTCTTCATAGCAGTCCTCACTTCATCCTTACTGATCCATCTTTTTGCAAACTCTACCACCATTTGCCCTTCCACATTTCTCTTGTTGAGACCGTACCTCCCCATCACCTCCTCGTCCTCTTTATTCCCTTCCCCAACATGTCCATTGAAATCTGCTCCAATCACCACTCTTTCATCCTTGGATACACTCTCCACCACTTCATCTAACTCACTCCAGAAATCTTCTTTATATTCCATCTCACACCCCATATGTGGGGCATATGCACTGATGACATTCATCATCACCCCTTCAATTTCCAACTTCACACTCATCACTCGGTCAGACACCCTCCTCACCTCCAATACCCTCTTGACATGATCTTCCTTCAGGATTATCCTGACACCATTTCTCCTCCCATCCACACCATGGTAGAACAGTTTGAAACCACCTCCAATGCTCCTTGCCTTACTCCCCATCCACTTGGTCTCTTGTACACACAGTATGTCCACCTTTCTTCTCTCCATCATATCAGCCAACTCTCGCCCTTTGCCAGTCATCGTCCCAACATTCAGAGTTCCAACTCTCACCTCCACACTTCTACCCTTCCCCCTCTCCCACTGCCTCCGGACTCGCCTTCCCCGTCTCCTTCTCCTCCTTCGCCCAGCAGTAGCACAATTTCCACTGGTACCCTGCTGACCACCGGTACCGGTGGCGGTCGTTGGTAACCCGGGCCTCGACCGATCCGGTATGGAAATTCGTTTTGTTGTCCGCATAATGATTTGGCATAGGTTTTTACGCCGGATGCCCTTCCTGACGCAACCCTGGTCGCCTCTTACGACACACAGGGATATGGTACACCTATTCTAACCGGGGCATAACCGGGAATGATTTTTTACCCATTTGGGAAAATAAGATAAAATTTAACAATCATAAAAATCTTCCAAATTAATTAAGATATCTCATAGTTGGCTCAAGCAGATGTGGAAAAACCTGCTTACTTTTAAAGATGCTCCTTACTCCCAACATTTTAGATTATGTTAATTTAATAATTTTCACAAAGTCGAGTTTTCAACATGAGTATCAAATACTCTCACAAGGTTTTAATGCTGGTTTTCAAAAACAAGATATATTGGTTTATATAAACTTCAAAACAAACTAAATGATTACAACATTGAAGATATAATACAACTATTTTGTGATTTCCAGAGATATAAAAAGAAATCAAAACCAATAACTTGTATTCTTAGTGATAATACGGATGACATACCTTCTCCCCAAGATTTGGATAAATCAAAAAAGAACCTCGTTATCTTTGATGATTGTGTTAATGAGAGAAACCAAACGGTAATGAATAGCTACTACACAAGAGGGAGACATTCTTCTTGTAATTGTATTTATCTTAGTCAATCATACTTTCAACTTCCCTGTCGCTCAATAAGAAACAATGCTAATACTTTTATTTTATTCAAGTTCAATTCCATACTTATAAACAATTTTTGGAGAGACAATTGTTCTAAATTATGAAGTAAAAAGGAATTTGGGGATTATACGAAGCGGACGACTGAAAAATACAAATATACTCGCGATACCCGTGCACATGCACGGGATAGCAGTACAACATAGCTAGTAGCAGACGACAGACCGTACATGGCGAATGACAAAAATATGCATTGTGCAAAATGCAAGTGGTAGTATGGAACGCCAAGACTTCCCAAACATTGTCAGCATGTCCGCTAAGTGCCACAGCAATTTCATAGGGATCGTGTGACGGCAATCCGAGTTTTTCATGTGCAAGCTTGGTGTTATAATATAGATTGTTGTGAAACAAGATGAGATATTAAAAGAAATATTTTTTTATTTTTTAAACAATTACATATATAAATGACAACGATTATTATAAATCTTGTGGGTAAATCTGCTTCTAGAAAAAATTTCATAAATCAAGGTTCTTGTATATTACAAATGAGAATATTGTAAATTTTCGAAAAAAAAAACACCATGTGATTCGTATTGTATCTACAACAACTAGAGCAATGTGACCAGGAGAAGTAGAAGGTGAAGATTGTTACTACATTTCAGTCGAGGAACATATGTGATTGAGGAATGAAGGCCAAATATTTGAGGAGGTTTCTCTTGTTACAACAAAATATTCACATTGCAAGAGTGAGTTAAAGAAACTAAAATCTGGTGGTCTTGGAATATTAGAAACTAATCCAGAAGGAATGAGACAAATTATAAATTAAACATCTGAGTGGTAATGGGGTTAAGATTTTATCATTCGGTTTTGATGTTGATGAAGAAACTCAACGCAAACATAAGAAAAGCAGAGATACAAGTATTAGTGAAAAAGAAATTACAACTCGTATTAATGTTCAGAAAGAATTTGATGAAATATTTAAAGAAAAGGATTAATTTGAACACATCTACTTTAATAATGAAGAAAAGGAAAATTTCCTTGTTGACCTTTTATAATTCAGTGAATGATAAAGGTCAACAGGGAAATCCAATAAATAAATGGATACGAAAGAAAGAGCAAGAAGATTTAAGGAGCATCAAGAGTTGGTTTCTAAAGTTGTAAAACAATAGGAAGACATAAAGAAGAAACGCAGGAAGAAACTCGCGGGTGAAGTAGCATTTGAAAGAAAACGAGAAATTTTTTTCACCACTTTGAAAAACATCCCAAGAAAAAATTATAGATGCTTCCACAGTTCCCACAATAGAATATACTCCTAAAAAACTTCAAATGTTAAAATATTTCAGTCAAATGACGGAGGAGGAATTAGAATATGATGATGAAGGATTATTTCAACAACTGGAAGAGATTAAACAACCCCCTGATTATCTTTTGAAGGCTCTTCCAAACAATGAATATTCAGCGGATTCAAAAACCAAAGCAAGACTCATTCCAACAGAACAACCAGCAATATTTAATCTTGTTCAAGAAAAAGTATTGATATTTAATGATGAATTAAGGTTCTTGAGTTCTGCTCAACTCCCTGTTAATCTAACTCCAAGATTAATGTTTCTTCTTACAAATGATGGAAAACAAGGTGCCAATGTGAGGGATGAAACAAAGTATTTTGATAAACCATTGGATATGAAAAATAAGGATGATAGAGTATATATTGATCTGCTGGACTCTCTTAGTTATTGGGTTAGTCTATCTGGTAAAAGTAGGAAGAATGAGAATGTGAAACTCATTATTCAGGCTTTAAGTAGGCTTGGTTCAGGTGTTAGTTTTCTTCCAAATGAGCCATCACAATTACTTAAGAGACTGTTATTGCTGTGAGATAGTAAGAAGGCTGGAAATAACAATTGTTTTAATGAATCATCAGCCATTTTAGACCAGTTGATGAACATGAAAATAACGAATAAATGTCAATACAAAGACATTTTATCCCATATTAAATAAAATGAGAAGCACAATCCTTAGTTTTAATTTCACAACAAGCAACCACGCATCTTCATTCCCATACTCACTACAACTTGACGCAACAAAAGAATGTGAGGCATCTTTATTGTCCCTGGAAACTTGTAATACCTTGTTTAATATCACCGAGAAAAATGACAAGTTTAGTTATAATCCGGGAAGTGGATACAAAACGATAACAGTTTCACCCGGAGCATATGAGATTTCTCAAATATCTTCCGAAATTGTTCACTTTATGAAAGAACAGGGTGATGAACCAAAAAATATTGTTATAGATATTCAAAAACATACTTCAAAATCAACGATTAAACTTAAAAATAACTACAAGGTTGATTTCACAATTGATAATTCATTTGGAGAGTTCTTGGGTTTCTCCTCAAAAAAAATTTAAATGAATGGGACGTTTTACAGTGATAATGTCATTCAAATATCCTCAGGTATAAATTCGGTATTAATTCGCTGTGATTTGATTGATGGTGCTTATAATGATGGAATAAGAACAAATACAATATTTTCATTCAGCGCATACTCAACCCCAATTGGTTATAAATTCAATATGGAACCCAAAAATCTGGTTTATCTCCCTGTGTCAGGAAAAACCATATGCAGAGTAAATTTTAGGATAACCGACCAAGATAATCACATGATTTCTTTTAATGGAGAAATTATATCCATCAGAATTCACTGGCGTGAATTTTTCCAATAAATAAATACGATGGTTATTGTGAGGAAACACGAGTTGGCAAAATATACAATAATTACAGGGGGTGGGATGTTCCTTTCCCCAAACTACAAGGGTGAAGGTATGTATGGAGAGGATACCATAAACCTAAGAGACAAAGGGGTGTAGGACATCAATTTTTTCAAAAAGGGGTTTGGATAATTGATACTTTAATTGGTATCGGTTCAACTATTCTTAAACATAAAGACCTAATTGGTTCAAATGCTTCTGCTGTGGGAAATGCAGAGTATAGATTATAAAAGAGTATAAAATCTGCCATAAAGAGTATAAAGATGCCCAAAAGGAATCTTATAAATTGCAAGCAAAAACAGAAGTTAAGAAAGGCAAAATTCAGTTGTCTCCCCAAGAATGACAGAAAATAATTGGGTCAGGGTTTCAAAAGTTTTTACATTTTTTTCCTCAATAAATACAAGTATGAAAGCAATTGATAGTATCTGTGATTTGGATGATACCATTGGCATCTCAAACTCCACTAAAAAGAGAAGACTACTTCAAGGTAACTGCAATAACTGGAACAGACTGGAATATAAATGGAACAAAAAGTTTTGAAAGAAATAATCAACAAACTTATTTGAATCGAGCCGAAAGTTTCTTGTTGTGTAAATTTACATTCACTGAGGCTGCGAATACCACAAATGCTACACTCGAAAATGATTTCTTCTGGAAAATGTTTGATGGTGTTTCTTTGTATATTGGAACACAAGAAGTTGAAACGGTTGATTATGTTTGTGCTACATCTGAAATGATTAACTTTGCACTATATTCATTTTGTGATAGAATGGGAAAGGGAGCTGTCAAAGGTTTTATTCCTGATATGGCAACGGGAACAAATACAGACCCTGGATATAGTCAAAGAAAAGGAACTTATAATGTTGATACAAAAGCAGGCAATAGTTTCACTGTGGCAGTTCCTCTTAAAGGTATATTTGGATTTTGTAATCATAATAAAGTTCTGCATGGTCTTAAAATTAGATTTCAACTGCAAAGGAATGATAATGAAAATAGATTGCTTTTTGGTGTGCCTAATGATTTTGCTGCTCAAAATAAATTTCTCATTGATGAAATTAATTGGTATATTAGCGAATATACTCCTGATCCTAAAACAGAAGAGATGTTGAATAGAAGACAACTCAAAGAAACTACTCAATGTATCATACCTTAAAAGAACATGCCAACATGCTGAACTGAACCAAACCAATTACACGTGGAATTTGTGTGTTCTGGAAGGAAAGCCACGATATTGGCAGCTCATTTTTTTTTAAACCAGATGGTGATACTGCTACTGATAAGAATAATGTGTTGAGTGATCATGCAAAGGTGAAACAACCGCGTTTCTGAAGATGCAACATTTTATCCACGAGATAGATTGGAAATTAATTGGGAAAAAATGATTATGCTAAAGCAGACAAGTCTTACCAAAAGGTGTGTGAAAGCAATGGAAATAAAGAACCCATTTTGGATATGACAGCATTTAAAAGTCTGTGTACAATCGATGCGATTGACCTGAGTGCTCAAAAGGAAACTATAAAGTTCAATCGAGTGGATACTTCCCCATACATTTAAACAGGAGAGAGTGAAGAAGTTGATACACATTGTTTGCTTTTGGAAGAAACAGAATTACAGATTAATTCAGATAATGGTGTTATGATTAGTCTCACATTTTTTTGATAAATAAATGAGTAGTAAAGTGCCAACTGGGGTATATATGCATCAAATCAATCTTCATAAACTATCATCTTGTATTCAAAATCAAAAGCCTTGCATGATTAACGTTAATACAATTCAGAGAAAAAGAGCAGTAAGAATTGATGTTTTGCTCACAGGAGAACAGGAGAAAATCTTGAACGATACTGGCTCATTTAAAATTAAAATGTCAAAACCAATGTTGTAGAAATATTCAATAAGAGAGATGAGTGGAGGATTTCTCCCATTTCTAATTCCTTTATTTGCTGGTTAAGTGCGGCTGGAGCATTGACGAGTGGTATTTCAGCAGCGGTGAAAACTGCCAACGAAAGGAAGGCTCAACTCCGGGCTCAAAAAGAATTGGAAAGACATAACGAAGAGTTGGATGAACAAATTAGTGGAAGTGGTGTAATTGTAGATTTTGCTGAAAAACTTGAAAGTCTGCCTGATAAAGCAAGATTGTTAGTTGGAGACATGCTTTCTTCTGTCGCACAAGCAGGTGTAAAATTAACTAAAAGGGGTGATGGATTATATCTTTCTAATAAATAAATCTACTAATGTCTGCATAATGAGTGGTTTATAATCATCCATCATATCTACATAAAACGTGGTTGAACAATTTGGACAGAATACAACATCAAATTTAGAACTTATTAAATATTGTTACGTTTGAGGGGGGGGGGGGTATGCATTCAAAGGGTCATTAGGATGTTTAATTAGGTATGCCATGCTGTTCGAGTGTACCAGGATCTCGATGTAATAAGTAGCAATTCAATGGTGATAAGTTGTCTCGTAAATGTTCATTTCTTCAAGGGGGGAAATGATAATTGTCACGTAATTAGATAGGGACACGGGATAGGGTAAGTGTGTCTGCGTAAACCCCTTTTGGTATTCTCTGGAGACTGGCCGTGACGTCACAGGACAGTGCAGCGGATGGCTCCACCCCGTGATCACGATTGGCAGAAGGCGACGGCGGTGGGCCAATAAACGGCTCGATTGGAAGTGACGAGGACAGGAGGATAAAAAGGTTCTGTTCGGGGTCGAAAAGGAAGAGGAAGAAGATCTGGAGAAAAAGAACGTGGTTTTTTTTGGTGTGGAAGCTGTTGCGCGGAGAGCGTCCTTGTTGTTGTGCTGGTTCGATCGTGTTCTTCATCGTGTCTTGTAGCCTTGCTCAGCCTCGTGCCTCACCTTGGTTGGCTCTGGGGTTCTGCTGACTCGGAGTACGGGGTCGAACGGCGGGCGAACCTGCCTCCCTCTCCTGCTCGCAACTTGGCGCCAGAACTGGTTCCCTGGCGGCTGTGAGCGGACTTGGGCCAAGACCGGGAGGTCGACAGCACCACGGTTTCTCCTGCCCCCCTGACGAGAGCAAGGCCAGCTCGTCCGACGCCAATCCAGGGACAGTTGCGTCCACACCACGGTCCAGCCTGACCACCAGAAATAGCTACTGTGTGTGTGTGTGTGTGTGTGTGTGTGTGTGTGTGTGTGTGTGTGTGTGTGTGTGTGTGTGTGTGTGTGTGTGTGTGTGTGTGTGTGTGTGTGTGTGTATGTGTGCTTGGCGCCTTAGAGTGTTTAGATCTCTATATTCATTGGAATTGTCTGTGTTTTTCCCCACGCCCGATCCGACACCATCCCGTCGAATCGCCCCAGATCCCTCTTCTTGCCGAGTCTTGTTATTTCTGGGTAATAATAAAAACAAATAAACATCATCAACTCAGTGAAAAGTGACTCGTGCCACCTTCCTCGTCCCGTTTGCGGTAGAGCGATTAGAACCGCCATGTTTGGGTTATAAATAAATAAACCGCCTCCATCGTTTCGGCTCATTCTACGTTGACGGGACTGTTCAAGTCCCGTGGACGTCAAATTGGTGTCAGAAGTGGGATGTTCGAACCCCTCTAAATTATATTTGGTATCGGAAGAATATACCGAGATTAAAATCTCGCCACGAATTGGAATATAAAATTACTACAGGAAAGCGCGCGAGCGTGGGAAAATTTTGGCGGGATTTTTCAAATTTAAATTAATTGGCGGCAAACGGGACTTCTGCACCATGGCGGATGTGCAGATGTTTGAGGAGAAAGGCCACGTGTCTGGCAGCGAGTCGGGGGAAGAAGGGAGAGACGGGGGTAGGGTTGGAACCTCCCCCATTCCGAGCGTGGACCGTGCTTCATCGCCCATAACGGAGCCGGCAGTGCCGGAAACCGGCACGATGACGATCTGGACAATGTTGGAACGTTTAATGAGTGCAAATACAGCACAGGGGGCAAAAATGACGGCACAGGGGGCACAACTGGCAGAAATGACGGCACAAATGGAAAATCAATTCGTGACACAGAGGGCAAAAATGACGGCACAGGGGGCAGAGATGGCAGATCGATTGGGGGTAATGGGGGAACAGTTGGGTGCACGGATTGATTTAATGAGGGATGAATTGGGGGAAAAGATGGAGAAAATGAAAACTGAGATGCAGGAGTGTGTGGATGTTAAATTGGGAGAAATACAAAGTAAATTCGAGGTAGATTGGAGGAAACAAAGGTAGAAATTACATTGGAGGGGGAAAATATACGAAAAAAATTGGTAGATAAAATTGATGCAACGAACATTCGGGTTGATAAAGTGGATGAAAGCCTGGAACGTCATCGTGACTGTGTGGATGCTCGTATGCTGCTGCAGGTTGAAGAGTGGGGAGAGCTGAGGAAGCAAGGGATGAATTTGGTGGAAGAGGTAAAAGGATTGGAGGCTCGTTTGGACGAACAAGATAAAATTATGAGCCAAGATGAAGTCTTGGATAAAGGCCTGGTAGAGCCGTCTTTTGTAAGTGGAGTGTCCGGGTTGGTTGAGGAGCAGCTACAAACTCGCGACGGAGCCTTGGAAGAGGTTGTGCGGGCCCAGAAGATCCTGCGGGAAGAGGTGAATCGGTCCATTCAACGTTTGGAACAGGAGGCAAAATTGACCCATGAGACCCTCACCACAAAACATTTTTGGCCACAGTGGGCTCCGAAATTGGATATGCAGCCACAAGGGTGTTTGATCCCTGGGATGGATTCGGACAAGGGAGAAACTGAGAAGCGGGCCACCGTAAAAGTGATCCCCCTGGTAAATTTTGACGGGTCAGGGACCCTTGAAGCTTTTCTGACGCAATTTGAGTGTATTTCCCGACTAAACGGGTGGAATGAGCGGGAACGTACAGGGAATTTGGTGGCAACGTTGCGGGGACCAGCCGCAGATGTGTTAAACGTGATCGCGGAGGGGATGTTGACCAGCTCCCACATTTGTGAGGCGTTGAGCCGTCGGTTTGGGTTCACGGCAAACTGTGATCTGGTGCGGGCCCAGCTCCAGCACCGCAGATTAAAGCCGGGTGAGACAGTGCAGGAGCTAGCACAGGACATTTACCAATCAGTCAGGATCGCGTATCGGGACCTTACAGTGGAGGCGTGGGACAGACTGGCACTAGAGAAATTTTTAGCTGCTCTTCCTGACCCTGAGGTCCGAGCGCTAGTGGAGTTACAGGATCCACCCACCGTTCACCGAGCGGCCGAGTGCGCGGCCAGGCTGGCCTCGTGGAGTCGGCCGGGTCGGGTTCCAGAGAGGCCATCGGTGACGATCCGACAGGCGGAGATCCAGGATCAGGGAGGGGGGCTGGGAGAAATTGGCATTACCCAAATGTTTCAGGAAATTTGCCAGAAACTGTCAAGCTTGATAAGGGGTAATTTGGTAGTTGATGCGCCAAAGCGGCGGGGTCCAGCCCAGCCAAAAGAGCAATTCGATTATGGCCGAGGGGGTCCGGAACCGGAAGAGACATTTCACCGATACTCACGGGGCCTTTTATGGGGAGTTGTTTCCGGTGCAGGCGAAGAGGACACATGCAACGATATTGCCGGTACCCGGCGAGGAGGGACCCTCCAATAGACTTTTAGACTCGGAGAGGGTGAATCCTCCTGCTGAACCGCCAGATCTATCCGAGATGCCCTTTCATAGGTCGGGTCCGGAGATCACTCTCGGGGGTCGGGGAGACTAGATTGGGCTGAGCATATGCGGCCATGCTCGGCTGCTGAGATTGTGGCGAAGTGCCCTCCTTTGGTGGAAAAAAATGAATTGTGGGAAAATTGGCATGGGTTTGTAAGTTCTGCTGTATTTTAGAGTGACAATCGGGACAGTGGGTAATTGGAAATAAAGCGGGCACGAGTGGCTGTCCAATGGCTGGTGCGTGGATCGGGTGAGAAGTGCTGTGTGAGTTGTTTTAAGTGAAGTAGTGAAATGTATGGTGCACACATTGATTTTTTTATTGGACATGGTGTGGTAACAGGGAAGGTCATGGTCGGTGAAGTGTTAGAAATGCAGGTGTCACATGTAAGGCCGATGAGGTGGGGGAGTCATGTGGGTTTTGTGGGTGGGGATGATGTGCTTGTCCACAGGGATTGCTGAAGCTCACGGTGTGCGTGAATTGCGACCCCCTTCAAGGAGATTCACCACCTGGTGGCTAATGGTGACAGTGTCTGGAGGCAACTGGGAGAGGGTCTGGTTGGGTGACCAAGGCGGGTAGGACCTTGGCGACCCAGGAAGGCCAGAGGAGCCAGTGAGACCCCTTCCAGAGTCTTGTACGGGATTAGAGCTGATGGCTCCCAGGGGGGAGGGAATCAAAGGGAGCGGGGCGGAGAAACGTCCGGTTTGGACTAAAGCTTACCTGTGGGCATGGTTGCACCTGAGATGCCCCCATCATCTTGTGGTAACCCACCCCACGGCCATGACGGGATTCAGCCTGCATGATTAAAATGAGGACAATGACCTAGAAATGTGATGATGACCATGGTGTGAGTGTTGTGAAGATGTACGAGTCCCACTCGATCCCGCACAACTTGACATGTGCAGCAAGGGCATGATGTCCGCATAATTTTGGGGCAAGCAAATTTGAAAATTGACTCCCCAGGTAACGCTGGGTCTATTAGCATCCACTGGGGGAGGCGGTCAAGTGTAAATATCCTGTGAATAGTGTCGTTAAGGCTTAGAGTAGGAATGTAAAGTATAAGTGTTGTGTTTTTGTGGAACCTTTTGTTTCCCCTCTCCAGATCACTGGAAGAGTGTTGGGCAAGAGCGATGACCCAGAAGATGGAGTGCAACTTCGCTCAGTGCTCTCATGTGATAAAATAAAAAAAACCCCAAAAAAAACGAATGATTGTTCAGGCGAGGATAAGGCCATAAGGGGGTAGTACATTAAGCAGGATAGGTAAGTGAGCTGCGACTCGCTGCCCATTGCCCCTCCTACTTTATTTTGTTAGGTTAATTAGGTGTGAGTCAGTAAGTGTTAAGGCTGGTATGGTAGCGCCTGTGATATACCTTGCAGGAGCTGCGGTACCAGAGGAGGGGGCATTGTTACGTTTGAGGGGGGGGGTATGCATTCAAAGGGTAATTAGGATGTTTAATTAGGTATGCCATGCTGTTCAAGTTTACCAGGATCTCGATGTAATAAGTAGCAATTCAGTGGTGATAAGTTGTCTACTAAATGTTCATTTCTTCAAGGGGGGAAATGATAATTGTCACGTAATTAAATTGGATAGGGACACGGGATAGGGTAAGTGTGTCTGCGTAAACCCCTTTTGGAATTCTCTGGAGACTGGCCGTGACGTCACAGGACAGTGCAGCAGATGGCTCCGCCGCATGATCACGATTGGCAGAGGGCGACGGCGGTGGGCCAATAAACGGCTCGATTGGAAGTGACGAGGACAGGAGGATAAAAAGGTTCTGTTCGGGGTCGAAAAGGAAGAGGAAGAAGATCTGGAGAAAAAGATCGTGGGTTTTTTTGGTGTGGAAGCTGTTGCGCGGAGAGCGTCCTTGTTGTTGTGCTGGTTCGATCGTGTTCTTCATCGTGTCTTGTAGCCTTGCTGAGCCTCGTGCCTCACCTTGGTTGGCTCTGGGGTTCTGCTGACTCGGAGTACGGGGTCGAACGGCGGGCGAACCTGCCTCCCTCTCCTGCTCGCAACTTCGCGCCAGAACTGGTTCCCTGGCGGCTGTGAGCGGACTTGGGCCAAGACCAGGAGGTCGACAGCACCACGGTTTCTCCTGCCCCCCTGACGAGAGCAAGGCCAGCTCGTCCGACGCCGATCCAGGGAAGTTGCGTCCACACCACGGTCCAGCCTGACCACCAGAAATAGCTACGTTTTGTGTGTGTGTGTGTGTGTGTGTGTGTGTGTGTGTGCTTGGCGCCTTAGAGGGTTTGAGATCTCTATATTCATTGGAATTGTCTGTGTTTTTCCCCACGCCCGATCCCACACCATCCCGTCGAATCGCCCCGGATCCCTCTTCTTGCCGAGTCTTGTTATTTCTGCGTAATATTACGTAACTTATCATTATTATTACGTAAGACTCTGCCGAGTCTTGCGTAATAATAAAAACAAATAAACATCATCAACTCAGTGAAAAGTGACTCGTGCCACCTTCCTCGTCCCGTTTGCGGTAGAGCGATGAGAACCGCCATGTTTGGGTTATAAATAAATAAACCGCCTCCATCGTTTCGGCTCATTCTACCTTGGCGGGACTGTTCAAGTCCCGTGGACGTCACAATATTGTAAGAAATTTAAAATTCATAATGTGGTTATTTGTATGAGAGATGAATTAACAAACGTGTGTAAACGTACAAAGAATATTATTATGAACTTAGAAGATAATAATGGGAACGGTTCTCATTGGGTTTGTATTTTTAATACTCAAGGCAAATATTATTTTGATAATTATGGTCTCCCACCACCTGTTGAAGTAATAAAATTATTGCAGAATGGTGTTTATCAAACATTTCAAGTCCAAGAATTAAATTCCAAGTGTTGTGGTCAATTATATCTATATGTGTTATTTCAACTCAACAAAAATACATTTTTTAATGGCATTATTTTTCATTTCATACAAATGACTGATGTTGGTAAAGATGGTTCTATCTTTTGTGTATCCAAAATAACTATATATTGATTTATCAAATTATTACACAAAGGCACAAGCTGAATGACAGAAATATAGTATAGCAAAAAATATTTATATGAAAAATGCTTAAAAATTAATATATTATCCAAGCCCGACTGATGCGAATGACTTGGTGAGATTAAGTGATTCATCACAATATATATCCTCAAATAAAACGGCTGTGTATTTCAAAGATACAGAAGTGTTGATTTTATCTCCGGGTCATACAGAATTCACCGTTCCAATTAAAATAAAATTTTACAAAGAAGGGCGATTTGTTTGTATGAGAATAGAACAATGGGGATATATTATGCTTGATTTCGGGTATAATTGATCATTTAAAATTAACCTCGAAGACCTGGAACAATTAAATCAGTCTCGTAAGGAAGAATATTATCCACTTGGTGCCAAGAATGGTTTTTGTGGAAGCACGATTAGCAAACAACAAATAAAATAATTTAATAAGGGTAAAATCAATAATGGTTTTGCCATAGTTTATATCATGAAAACACAAATAACAGGAATATATATATATATATATATATATATATATATATATATATATATATATATATATATATATATATATATATATATTTAATAAGTAAGGGAATAAAACTGATTTAACTAATGGAAGATAGGGGGGTATTTCCTGTCATATATAAATATAGAATAAATAAATATAAAAATATGAAAACCAGTGAGATTATAAAAAGATCAAAGGTTTTAAAGAAAATAAATTGATCTCAAAGCACTGAGGAGGAAAACAAAGAATTGGCAAGTCTATTGGAAGTATATGTGTCAAGACATATGACATCGGTTTCAGGAAGAAGATTTAAACGAGAAAGTGGAGATAAAGGAGAGAAAGAAGGAATCGATTATATTATTGATGATGTTGATGTAATTGCTTTGATTAAAGTTTTACATTTTTTTTCTTAAATAAATGGAGGAGAAAGTGAAGACATTTCTAAGGATTTTTTATGTTTTAAAAATTAAGATTCAAATGTGCATGTTGGAAACTAAAAAGGTTTTCGCACTCTGTCGGAATGTTTCACATAAATAAATGAGTTATTGTCTAAAATGTAAAAACATCTCATATGTTAAAAGTAAAAATAATAGGGTTATACAAAAAGGTATATGTTCGGTGTGTGGCTCAAAAGAGAGTGAATTAATCACCAAACACAAACGAGGTGGAGATATACAAAAGTTTTTATCAGGAAGTAAATTTACAACAACTGGAATACCAGGGTATTCTCTCTGTAGTCCAGGAACAAACTTGAATAAAAGATTAGATGAGGCTGACAATCCTAAACCGTGTAGCAAACCTTTCAATAGGGTTGATGAAGTGTGCATGAGGCATGATATTGATGATGGAAACAGCACAACGTTGGAAGAAAAACATGAAGCTGATCGAGAAATGTTGTATAATTTGTCTCTGATACAAAATCCAACCTTGAGAGAAAAAGTTGATGGGTTCATCGTGAAGAAGATGATCAGTGCTAAATTGAAACTTGGGCTTGGAAATTAAAAAAAACTTATCGGCTCTAATGATGTCATTAAGATTGAAGAGCAATTAGCTGAGGAATCACAAAGTTTCATAGAAGGAAGGTTTATTCCAAGGAAGTTGATTATATCTGGTCCGCTGATTTAATTGAACTCAATAATAATAAGGGGTACAAGTATGCTTTAACCGTTATTGATTTGAGGAGTCTATATGTGTGGGTTGTCCCTTTGAAAAACAAAACAGGTAATGTTATGTTATCTTTGCAACAGATATTCAATAAAAGCAAGAGAAAACCTAAAAAAATTGTGGACTGATGAGGGTACAGAGTTCTACGACAAAACATTTATGAATTTTCTTTAAAATAACAACATTACATCATGCAGCACCTATAATGAAGGAAAAGCGTTTGTTATTGAGCGTTTTAATCGCACTTTAAAAGAGAGACGATGTAAAAAATTCACTCAACTCGGTTCTCAACAATGGTTATCTTTAATTCAGGACATTGTAGATAAGTCCAACGACACGATTCATACCACAATGAAAACTAAACCATCAGAAACATTTACAAAATTAAAATATGACATATTAATGTCAGAAAGCCTCAGTTCAAAGTTGGTGATATAGTAAGAATATACAGGTGGAAATCTCATTTTGAAAAAAGGTTACACCAAGCGATGGACAAATGAACTTTTAAAAATTGTTAATGTCGTCGGTACAGTTCCTTGGACTTACAAATTATGTGATTTAAAGGGGGAAGAGATTTCCGGTTCGTTTTATTCACAGGAATTACAAAAGACAAAGATAAATTGAAAAAGAAAATTTTGACTCCACCCCTTTTTGACTCCGCCCACACAAGCCCCACATTCCACCCACACAAGCCCCACCCATGCAAGCCCCACCCACACAAGCCCCACCCAGACAAGCCCCACCCACACAAGCCACATCCACACAAGCCACATCCACACAAGCCCCACCCACACAAGCCACACCCACACAAGCCCCACCCACACAAGCCCCACCCACACAAGCCCCACCCACACAAGCCCCACCCACACAAGCCCCACCCACACAAGCCCCACCCACGCAAGCCCCACCCACGCAAGCCCCACCCACGCAAGCCACACCCACGCAAGCCACACCCACGCAAACCCCACCTGTGCAAAACCCACCCACACAAACCCCACCCACATAAGCCACATCCACATCCATCATATCGATTTTATTATTTTCTTGTAATTCAAAATCAGATAATTATAAGGAAAGCACACATAATAAAACAAGATTACAAACATTGAACAAAATCTTCTTTTGCAGCAGTCTGATGGTTTGTGATTTTGAAACTCGGTCAACATATTCTGTTCAAAACAAAGAGGGAAGAACAATTAGGGTATATAAAGATGATTATATTGTGATATTGATAAAATAATATACATAACATTTACCTCCAGAAGATTAAGTTGCGTGTTTGGTTCATCCAGACTGGTGTTTAAACTCAAAAAAAAATATAACAATAATAATAATGAGTCAACACTCAAGAGAGATACAGACACGCACACAGACACGCACACAGACACGCACACAGACACGCACACAGACACGCACACAGACACGCACGAACGCACACACATGCACAAATACACAAACGAACGCACACACATGCACACACACACACACACATGCACACACACACACACATGCACACACACACACACACATGCACACACACACACACACATGCACACACACACACATGCACACACACACACACATGCACGCACACACACACATGCACGCACACACACACATGCACGCACACACACACATACACGCACACGCACACACACGCACGTGCACACATACACATGCACACACGCACACACACACACACGGATAATTTCTCACCTTTTACTTAACTCATTCAAGGTCAGAGGACGTGAGAGAACTTCTTTCCAGTGTTCTCTTTCTCTGATTCTCTGAATAAGAACGAAGTTCGCTTTGGTAATAAATAGCCTCGAGTTGATGACATCATGGGAGATTACACAACAATGAGTTTTTCAGGGTGTGTCTCACATCGGAAATGAGTCGCATTTTTGCTTCGGTTCTCAAGCAGTCTGACTCTTTTAACATGAAAATGAAACAGCTTTTTCATTTTCATGAAACATTTTCATGAACAAACAAAATGAAACAGTTTTGAGAAAACTTACATAAAATAACACATAATGTTGAATTTGGAAAGGCCATGAAAAACAAGAGCATTAAGAGAAGTTTATCATTTAATTTCTGCTTAACAAAGACACTTAAACCAAGAACCAAGTTCCAAGTTATTATTTGTGAATATACTCGATGGAAATGAATGTTATAAGAAAATTAAGTTATTTCCCCAAAGTGGAACATGGGCAAATATTCGTTGGTTCGCTCTTTGAGTGGAATGAAAATATAAAAGGACTGTGATTATGTGGGGGAAAGAAGTGCTTTAATCAGTAAATCGCAATCTTTCAATCTCAATTTTACATTTGCTTGTATGGGAGGGAAGGGGATAGGTGGGGAGAAAATGAGTCTCCTATTTTGGGCTTTTGGGGCTTGGGTCAGAAAGTTTTTCTTTTCCCTCCCATTCATTTGAATGGGCGTCCCAAAAACCCCATTTATTATCTCCTGACCCGTGCCTCACTCATTGGTGACTGACCCGTGCCTCACTCGTTATTGGCGCTGGTCACTCCCACACTGGAACAGACGAACTGACGCCACTGACTGACAAATTGTATCATTGTCGGCGCTGCTCACACCCACACGCGCACCACACGCTCTCTCCAGAACAGACCTCCTCCTCTATTTATTTATGCAGCCCGTCTCGGCAGGCACAGAGTCCCCCCCGACTCACCCCTCCCCACTTGTGCCCTGTTACCATGACAACCCATGCTCTTGCTATTATTCCTTGCGGTGTCAAACGTCGATCAAAAAAGGACGGGCCTCGGCGTCCGTGAAAGAAATGTGTTGCAATGTCGCTGGAAAAATGCGGGTCTCAGCGTCTGTGAAAGAAATGTGCATCAATGTGTCTGTTGTAAAGAGGAAAAGCTTCCCATAAGAGAGGGGATCTATTCTTTACCCTTCTCAACGCATCACATTTAAAATCCCACCAAACATGGGGATGGGTCTATCCTGGACATGCATTTAAGGAAATAACTGTCTGAGGACCTGGATGTGTGGATGCATTCATCGGATCTGATTCTCAAACCCGTAACAATATTTTCTAAAATGAAACGATTTTTTTTTTATAAATTGCTCTATCGTGCCGAAGCCTTTGTGATGATGTGAAAGGTAATACGAAATGACCCCCTGACCCCATTCCTTCGTGGGTGAAGGGAAGTGTTTGGGCCGACACAAAAAATATGAAAAAAACAAATTTGATTTCTTCAAAATGACAACAGGATGAGAACAGTACCGGGTAATGTGGTTACCCCAGATAGTTATTAAAAACATTTATAATCCCTTGGAGCCTTTTCCACAACATTGCTTTAGACACCGTTCCTTGAATTTATAAATTATACTATTTGAAAGAAGAGATTTTAGATTAATTTTATTCTCAGGAATTACAAGAGAATATTCACAATCACACAAGGAAATGTAACAGATCAATGATAACACTGAACAACAAATTTCAAAAAATTTTTTTTACTGGAGATGTGTAAAGTGATTAAGACTAATTTGGGTACGCTGATTTCAAAAATCATAACCGTTTTGCTGTATCACGTCAGGACTTTCAGGAACAGAAATATTCCCATTGCCTAGAAGTCAGGATTTCAATGAAATTTACATATGTCTTTAACATGTCTATTTCATACAATTGTTGTTAACTTGTGTTATATTTCTTTCTTTCAGATAAAGATGAGTAGGCGTTCCTGTACCAATCATCCTGACAACTTCTGTTATGTCTGTGGTCGGTATACCAAAAAAGATCAACAGCGAAGTATATCTACAGCAGTGAAAATGAAGGCCGCCTACTTTCACTACTTCGGGTGTAAGGTGGGGGACCAAGAACAGAGCTGGGCACCACACATCTGCTGCACAAGCTGTCACACAACCTTGACTCAGTGGTTGGTGGGCAAGCGCGCGAGCATGCCATTTGCGGTGCCCATGATATGGCGTGAGCCGCAGAATCATCATGATGATTGTTATTTCTGCTGCACAAGCATCGCCGGCTTCAACAAGAAGAATAAAGGTCACATCAAGTACGCTGACTGCGTCTCTGCTCGTAAACCTGTGCCTCATGATGACGAGAACCCCGTTCCAACACCTCCAGCTGATCAGAACATAGCTGTAAGCAGTGGTGAAGAGGATGGTGATGATGAACCTTTTGAACCCGACACTCAAGAATCACACCTTCTGAACCAGGGAGACTTAAATGATCTTGTAAGAGATCTCTCGCTGTCAAAGGCGAAGGCAGAGCTGCTTGGATCAAGGCTGCAGCAGTGGAATCTACTTGAACCTAACACCAAGATATCCTTGTTCAGAGCACGTCACAGAGACATGGCTGAGTTCTTTAAGATGGAAGACACGATGACATTCTGCAGTGACATCAACGGTCTGTTGAAAGAACTTGGATGTGATCACGATCCTGCAGACTGGCGCCTCTTCATCGACTCGGGGAAGAACAGCTTGAAGGCTGTTTTGCTCCACAATGGCAACGAGAAACCATCAGTCCCACTGGCTCACGCGTTCGGCATGACAGAGACCTATGAGACTATGCGGCAGCTGCTTGATTCCATCAAGTACAATGACTTCAACTGGCACATCTGCGGAGACTTGAAAGTGGTGGCGCTGTTGTTAGGGCTGCAGTCAGGCTACACGAAATACATGTGCTTCCTTTGTCTCTGGGATAGCAGAGACGACAAGAATCACTGGACGAAGAAAGATTGGGAAGAGCGAAAAGAGCATGTACCTGGTCGACACAACGTGAAGCATGTCGCCCTTGTCGACCCAGCCAAGGTTTTTCTTCCACCACTCCACATAAAGCTCGGCTTGATGAAAAGTTTTGTACGGGCAATGGATCTGAATGGGCGTGGGTTTTTATAGGAGGAAAAGGAAAAGTTTCCTCAAGGAAAAGTTTGGCAACACCTTGTCGGAGGCCAAGATCAAGGCTGGTGTCTTTGTTGGACCGCAAATCCGACAGATTATGAAGGACGAAACTTTTCCGACAACTCTAAACCCCAAAGAGCTGGCAGCGTGGAGGAGCTTCAAAGCTGTGACGGACAACTTCTTGGGGAACGAGCGCGCGGACAACTATGAAGAAATAGTGCAGCAGCTGCTGGAGTCCTTTAGGAAACTTGGCTCCAGGATGTCCCTGAAAATCCATTTCCTACACCAGCACCTGAACTTCTTCCCTGACAACTTGGGAGCAGTCTCGGACGAGCACGGCGAGCGATTCCACCAAGAGATTTCACTCATGGAGACGCGTTACCAAGGGCGGCACAACCCGAACATGATGGGCGATTTCTGCTGGTTCCTGCATCGTGAAACTGACACAGAGCAGCACAAACGCAAAGCCAAATGCCTAAAGCATTTTTAATTACATTCTAGTGGAGTTTTTCTGTAATTTCTATAATTTTGAAGCATTCATGATGAAATAAATGAATAAATGAATTTTTGTAAATTTCATTGAAATCCTGACTTCTAGGCAATGGGAATATTTCTGTTACTGAAAATCCTGACGTGATACAGCAAAACGGTTATGATTTTGAAATCAGCGTACCCAAATTAGTCTAAATCACTTTACACATCTCCAGTAAAAAAAATTTTGTTGTTCAGTGTAATCCATGGTGAATAGTCTTTCAACTCAACAAAGTTCTTTTTTCTTTCTTCCAGTTCTGTCTTGAGAATGAGGTTTCAGTTTTCAGGTTTGAAGAAGTAGAAAGGGTGCCGGAGATAAATGTCCAAAACTTTCCCACGTCTTCCCAGCACTCTTGATATTGCTGAAAAATAATAAATAAATACATGACATAACTGGATGGGCACTCGGTGGAGCGCATACCTCGGCCACGCAATGCCTGATCCAGGAGAACAGATCAGACCCAATTCATAATTGTGATATCATGCTGTATATCGTTTGTATCCCGATCTCTCAATGGTGAAGAATCACTTTTCTTTTTTGTATACCTTGTCAAGGCTCGTTTGAGACCAAACACACAACGCACAGCAAGGGGGGCATGATACAAGAGGGGCAGGAGTGGGAAGGACAAAACAGTGGGGAACAGAGACATTAGGAGATCTGTGGAAGGGAGAGGGATGGGGCGGGGAACACGGGGAATACAAGACGGATATTACATTGACTTTCAGGAAGGAAAAAAGGGAATTTGAAGGAGGTGGGTTTGGGGTGGATTAACGTGGGTAGAAAAGATCGAGGGTTTGGATGGGGGATGATAAGAGGTGGTGGTGAACAGCTGTTTTGAAGGCCTGGAGGGAATAATGGGATTGAACAGAGTGAGGGAGTTGATTACAAAGGTGGGGAAAAAAAAGAGGAATGAAAGAGTGAAGGTGAGCAGTGATTCGTAATTTTGGTAGTTTTACCAGAAGGGGGTCGCTTGCGGATCTTGAGCGCTGTGCGGAAATATGGGGTGGGGGGGGAGAGATATCGCAGATAGAGCACGGGGGGGGAGGCAGGGGGGGCGAGACCGGAGAGGAGATGGTAGAAGACAGAAAGATCATCAACCTGCCTGCAGTGAGAGAATGAGAGGCCCAAAGACTCAGCCTCACCACAGGAGATACCAATGATCCTAAATGCCTTGTTTTCCACAGCGTGAAGCAGAGAAAGGTAAGAGGCGGGAGCACCAGCCCAGAGGGGAGAGTAGTACTCCATCCGGCTGTGGACAAAAGCTTTGTCTGTGGTCAGGAGCTCAGGTGGGCCGAGGAAGGACTTTGCACGACAGAGGATTCCCAGTCGGCGACTGGCTTTGGAGGCGAGGTTGGAAATGTGGTTTTCCCAGGAAATATCATGGCAGATCATGAGACCAAGAAGCTTGAAGGAGTGGGAGAACACCGTTTATCCAAGACAATTCAGAGTGGAGTCTTGGGTGCTGGAGTGATATGTAAAGCCAAGGTTTGAGAACTTTGGAGGGATGCTTGTGGAAAAGATCCTTCATGCATCGTAACGAGGAGAGCCCTTTCAAATCATGACAACAGCTTTGAAGTCATTTCGTGCAGTATTTGAGGTGGAACTGCTTGAAGTTATTCCAATGGAACCTGCAGGTAGGTTTAGTGAGCTGGAAGTAATGAAGACTGTTGGGAAAAGGAAGGGGATTTCTGATTGAACAAGTCTGAGTCGATGAGGTAGAAAAGACTGTGGTCACAGCGAAGATTGGAGATGTTTTGGAACAATGTTTGAAGTTGATCCAGATGATGATGATGATGATGATGGCAGCAGCTAAAGAGAAAGAGGAAACAAAAAATAGTGATAATGTTGGAGTGTAAATGTGTTGGTACAGTGAGGAGGTGCCGTATGGTGTACAGTGATGAGGTGACACATGTACAGTGATGAGGTGACGTGTGGTGCGCAGTGATGAGGTGCCGTGTGGTGCGCAGTGATGAGGTGCCGTGTGGTGCACAGTGATGAGGTGACGTGTGGTGCACAGTGATGAAGTGGTGTGCAGTGATGAGGTGACGTGTGGTGTACAGTGATGAAGTGGTGTGCAGTGATGAGGTGACGTGTGGTGTGGAGTGATGTGGTTACGCATGGTGT
>NC_140978.1:40250520-40608020 GCF_056783735.1 Eptatretus burgeri | reverse complement strand
AAGGTGTGACAGGTGAAATGGTGGCTTTGTGGGTGTCAATGATTCCTGGATCGCTGCACCTGTTCGGTGTTAACGGGATTCCGAGGATCGATCGAAGGTTTTCCGAACGTGGATCGTGCATTTCATCCTCTGGTCGTGATAAACCCCAATGGACCTTGTGTTCCCATCCCTGAGATCCACCTTCTCCGGTCACGGTTCGGAAAACCCCCAAAGGGTGACGAGACCTTCCCACTGCTGCACCAACAGTCCCGGAGAGGGCTGATCAACAGGTAGAGTTTAACGGTTTGAAGAACACCTGCCATCTTGAACGGTCATTGGTTTGTTCGATTAGTGATGGAAGGTAAATACAGCAATTAGTAATAATTCATAAACTAATGATCTGTTAAAAAGGTACAACTCGTGTAATTATGTACGTACTTTACACCAATCACTGTGAACTCAACCACGTGACACGCCTGCCAATGACGTCACACAGGCGAACTCAACCGTGAGAAACACAAAGGGGAACGAAACACGTGCAGGTGTTTCCAACGAGGTCCGCGTTTAGGGAGTGGTCTCTGTGACTCTGAGTTCATTGTTCATTGTTCGGAGTCTTCCATTGTGATTGGACGTGTTATTGCTCACGGAGTCTTCGTTCGATTTGATCTCTTCAAGGTGTTTAACGTGAGTTCGGTGCTGATGTTGTATCCATGGTGATTTTTCAAAGTTCACACCAACTGTACGTGAGTTCTCTTCGTTCATGTGTTTCCTTGTCTCTTCCTGCACACACAACTCCGTTGTTTTCCCATCGTTATCCCTCGGCGATGTTCACGGAAGCCGTTTTTAATTGGTTACCATGTTCCTGGCATGACGAGCAGTTCCCCATGGAATGTTCGTGTGTTGGTCACGTGTCTCGGTCCTCTTCCTTGGTGACATTCCAAATGACGTGTCAAAGTGTCTGTTCGTCCACGTGTGGTTTATAACCGGCCAAGCCGGTGTTATGGATAAATATCAAAGATAAAACTGCAGAGGGAGACCCAGGTTGTGATGCTGGTCGATCATTTCAGGAGGTCACCTCGAAGTTTGATGTTGACTTTGGTTGCTAAGCAACACATGAAAATCCGCCATTTTTGTTCGTTGGCAAAATGGAATTAATTGTAAAAGCTTGTTGACATTTTGGCATGAGGGCAAAATTAAAATCTCAGTCGATGTGAATATTGTTCATAGGATGTTTTAACAATATCGTATGCGTGCGGACAGTTTTCCCCGTAAATAGAGATTTTTTTGAGCGTTTTTCTCAAAAGTTTCTCCCTAGCAACGCCCTAGCAACGGTAAACAAATCGACCGTTTTTTTCAATTCTCAGTCGGTTCTCTGCCAGGAAATAGTCTGAACTAACAGACACTGACTCGATTACTTTGTACGTGACTCGATACAGAGTGAGTATCAGGCTCTGTGATTCTTTTTCATTTATCCATTTCTGCATTTGCCGTCAGATGTCTCCAACTTCTGTGGTTTGTTCCCTCCAAACTTTTGATGGTGTTGGTGGTCACAAGGGCTCGGCTAATAATGTCGAAGATCAACTTCTTACAAACATCAGCTTTCTTTTCACCATTAAGGCATAAATATGGAAGTTAACTGACCTGCCGCAAGTGTGGTTACGTGTACGTATCTCGCACTGTCGTCACAGTCAGTCATTATTGTGCGCTATAACTTTCAATCACAACACCTTGAGATAATATGATGATATTTGAGCCTAATTTGAATTGCTCACGAGATGCTTCCTCTCCTCTCACTCATATTTATTTGCGATGAGGTGTATCGGCCACACCGCTGCTTATAATTCCACAACCTTTTCATTATTATGACATTGTTACAGGACAAAATATGCATATCATACTTCGTGAACTCAGTTTTGCATTGTGATAACTCGTTCACACTCTACTCTTCGAACTTGTCGCATTGCAATAACACATTGACTTTGATTCATCAACCTCGAGAAGACATTTGACTTTGACTCTTATTGAACTTGAAGACAGATTGATTTTGGATAACAGGAAAAATTATGAATCACACTCTTTGACTTGAGCAGTGCTGTCTAGCAGGTGCAACTCATGGGCGTATGCTATTGCACGAAACAGTATATTGAATAAGTTTGGCTATATTGTGTTTTTCACTGTTCATGGAGCCCATGTCCAATAAGGGACAGATTCTATAGTATCACCTGATCATGGAGCCCATGTCCAATAAGGGACAGATTCTATAGTATCACCTGATCATGGAGCCCATGTCCAATAAGGGACAGATTCTATAGTATCACCTGATCATGGAGCCCATGCCCAATAAGGGACAGATTCTATAGTATCACCTGATCATGGAGCCCATGTCCAATAAGGGACAGATTCTATAGTATCACCTGATCATGGAGCCCATGCCCAATAAGGGATAGATTCTATAGTATCACCTGATCATGGAACCAATGTCCAATAAGGGACAGATTCTATAGTATCACCTGATCATGGAGCCGATGTCCAATAAGAGACAGATTCTATAGTATCACCTGATCCTGGAGCCCATGTCCAATAAGGGACAGATTCTATAGTATCACCTGATCATGGAGCCCATGTCCAATAAGGGACAGATTCTATAGTATCACCTGATCATGGAGCCCATGTCCAATAACGGACAGATTCTATAGTATCACCTGATCATGGAGCCTATGTCCAATAAGGGACAGATTCTATAGTATCACCTGATCATGGAGCCCATGTCCAATAAGGGACAGATTCTATAGTATCACCTGATCATGGAGCCCATGTCCAATAAGGGACAGATTCTATAGTATCACCTGATCATGGAGCCCATGTCCAATAAGGGACAGATTCTATAGTATCACCTGATCATGGAGCCCATGTCCAATAACGGACAGATTCTATAGTATCACCTGATCATGGAGCCCATGTCCAATAAGGGACAGATTCTATAGTATCACCTGATCATGGAGCCCATGCCCAATAAGGGACAGATTCTATAGTATCTCCTGAAAAATAGTGTCATTGATGAGGAATTTTTGGTTTTTGGTTCAAGCTCAAGAGTTTTTCAGTAATTTCAAATTTCCCCAATTTTCCTGAAGATCCTTGACTCCAAGCCTGGGATCTTCAGGGGCATGCAACTACTGATCTACTCTACTGCTTTTCTGCAGTTGGGATGATGAGTCCCACGATCTGAAGAAGCCTTGACACAAGTTTTGGTTATCTGGTGGTTCATTGTCATTTTCACATGACATCATCACCACCGGTTCAGTTTGGTGATTTGGAAGCTTTTCAATCACATGATTTTTGGTAGTGGTTGACGTGCCGAATGTGAACAATGTTTTTCTCCGATCTTAAGTAGACTTATAGTACCCGGTGAGAGAAATCAAACGATACAAAGGTTGGTGACCTTGACCTTTCTGGTCATGGTGAAGGCCTTGTCAAAGTTTCAATTCCTCGAAATTTTAAACTTGAATTCCTCAAGTTTGTGGAGAGTTTTCGACTGACCGGAACTCTTTTCTCGTCTGTGATCATTCACAGGCTTCACCGGTCCACTGCAGCTTTGCCGGTCTTGGGTCACATTAGGTCATATGGTCTGGCAACTATATTGGGGTGAACGAAAATCTTTGAAAAATTATTTCTCTTGAACCGCTTCATCAATCGCCATGAAATGTCACAGTTATGATCGAGTAGACTTGGGGAATATATGTTTCAAATTTCAACCTGATTGGATACATGGTCTGGCAGCCAGAATAATTTAATATTTTAAATCTCGGTTCAGGGATTTAAATCAAATTTGGTGCAAGTATGGATGATGATGTAATAATATTGAGGACGCATATCTGGTGATGGCTCGACATTGAATCGTGCCCTCCTTATTTTTTCCTGGGTATTGGCTTCAATTTGTAACAGTATGTCAAATTTAATGCCTGGTGTTGGTTTAATGGTTCGGCTGGTGGGCTTGGGATCCTTGGGGCCTGAGTTCAAAACCCACTCCGCTGTTAAATTAATACCAAGTGGGGTTGACTCAGCCTGTCATCCTTCTGAGGTTGGCACAATGAGTGCCAGCTTGCTGGTATCCTGTGTCGGAGTGGTGGCCCGTCTGGGATTGTTAGGCTTCAAAGAGACTGCTTAGGCAGTACCAACGCTCTGCACAGTGTGGTCCCAATGGATGAATGGATGCCAAATTTCATCTCCCTCACCTGAGAGGAAGAAAACATTTATACGAGTGAGTGAGTGAGTGAGTGGTTCGAAAGAGCTCTATATGTTGGAAGATTTCATGTGGTGTGTGTGGAGAACATATAGACCGTGGGCCGAGCTCCCGGTTTGTTTAGTTTCTTGACCCACCTCGTGTAGCTTCCTGTATTTATAACATGTTATGTGAAAATATGATGGAAATCATATCTGAAACTCGTCAAGCACAAAACTTGCACATTTTTTCAAAATATGGAAAAACCACCCGAAATTTTGACAATTTTCTTGTCAACGTCGTCCAATCACAGAGCTTTTGACATACAGCACCACGCTCATCAACCAATCACGCGCTTCCCTTCAGGCAAGCTGTAAACTCACGAGCTGTCATGGTGGCGTACACGTCGTCCGATGCTAGTGCTGCTGAAGATTCTGAAGGCAGTTCTTCGGGGTTCTGTTTTATGCATGTCATCAACACCCACAGCAAAGTAATTCCATTTGGTGAGAAAAACATGAAGGAATTTCAGGAATGTGCTGCTCAGTGGATTGATGTGGAAGGAAGCCCCGAAAGTAAGGTCACTGTCAAGGTGCTTGAAGTACACCACAGTCAACACAGGCTCAGTGTGGGGATTGCAGCTGCTGTAGCCGGCGATGGCATGCCCGTTGATGATCATGATGAATGTGACGGATCTGGATGGTCATATCTCCTTTCTACCGTTTAACTAATTTTTGACAGAATAGTCAAAATCAATACTCAGTGATAACTATACGACAGAATCTAACTGTCGTGAATCCGACTGGATGTTTTGCTATCACTTAGTATCAGTATCATCCTTCGAAGTTCAACCATAAACTGACCGTGACATGTGTCAATGATCCTGACTGAAATCTAGACAATATGGAATATGGGCAAATTTAAAATTCTAAACATGAATCACAACACTACCATTGTTTCCATCTGCAGTTGCTATGTATTCTATTGCATCAACGATGTGCTGGTAAACCTGCTATAGCAGTGCGTCTACACTGGGTTTGTTTACGGTCGCAGTGGAATGGCAACTTAAAAATGTGATTTTTCAGCTTCGGTGTGTGATAGATTTATGTATCGATGATTGAACGAAGGATGACTGATGATTAGTTTGCTGATGGATGATATTATGATACACTGTGTTTGATTTCGGTATGCCAGTCCAGTGCATGTCTTCCTGACTTGTATGTTCAGCTTTTGTGCCGATGAATGAGGTCTGTAGATCAACAATTAGTGGCATTACGATTTACAATTACTGTGTGTGTGTGTGTGTGTGTGTGTGTGTGTGTGTGTGTGTGTGTGTGTGTGTGTGTGTGTGTGTGTGTGTGTGTGTGTGTGTGTGTGTGTGTGTGTGTGTGTGTGTGTGTGTGTGTGTGTGTGTGTGTGTGTGTGTGTGTTGAAGGGCCCCATATCACCCACATTCATGTCGTCTCCCTCTGAATACAGAGACATCAGAATTCCCAGAGTATTACACAGCTATCTCAGAATGGACACAAGATGGCGCTATAGGTTTTGTTAATTATCATAACTAATTAATGCGCAACGTTTTGCACTCACGAGTTGTGAATTCTTTACAAGTGATTTTTTATCGAAATCTATGCAAAATTTCAGGTAGATACCAGAGGTGGGTCATGAAAGTCAAAAACTAGACACGTTTTGGATGTTTGGCCCACGGTCTAATCCTCCTCTCCTGCCTTTATGATCAGGTCAGGTCAGGTATGGGAGCATGTGCCAGAACAGCACGTCGCTGCGTCCACTTTCCGCCGGTACTCCAGGGGCCTCCGTCTGGCCATCCCCCAGGCAGATGCCAGGCCCATCCCCATCTCCTTGAGATGATGTTCAACCTGTTGCAACCATGAGGCACGTGGTCGACCCACTGGCCTCCTCCACTCATGAGACTCCCTCGCTGAGAGAATCTGGTGAGCAGGATCAGAGTCAGGAAAACGAGCCACATGTCCATACAGCCGCAACTGACGCTCACGGACTATGCAGGTAACAAATCTCATCCGAGTCTCTCTCAGCAACCGCTCGTTGGACACAAAATCCGACCAGCGATAGCCAAGGATTCTCCGAAGAGACCTGGTACCAAAGGAATTAAGTCTCCGTCTCAGATCCTTGGTCAGAGTCCAAGTCTCACACCCATAGAGCAAGACTGGAAGTACCAAGGACCTGAAGACTCGGACTTTCGTCCTCCCGCACAGGTACCGGCAGCGCCACACCCCATGATCCAGTGAATCCATGACTCCCCAGGCCCGACCCAGACGTCTATTGACCTCTGACTCGCAGCCAGCAGAGACATGAATATCACTGCCAAGGTAAGTGAATCTCTCCACGACCTCAACATCCTCACCACAAACAGACACAGACAGGACAGCAGCATCCAAGATGTCACCGAAAGCCTGGATCTTAGTTTTGACCCAAGAAACCCGTAATCCCAACGGCTCCGACTCCTCATTCAGCACCTCGAGGGCCCCCAAGAGGATGTCTAAAGTCTCCGCAAAGATGACTGCATCATCTGCAAAGTCAAGGTCCGAGATCTTGACATTCCCAAATGACGCACCGCAACTTGATCTCTCCGACATCCTCCCTAGAATCCAGTCCATACAAGTGCTGAAAAGTGTGGGGGCAAGTACACATCCCTGACGAACTCCAGTAACAACTGGAAATAAGTCAGAGATGGTACCACCACACTTCACAGCACTCTCAGTACCAGAGTAGAGTTCAGACATCAGATCGATCAGTTTTGGTGGCACCCCACGAAGACCAAGAATCCTCCAGAGGACATCCCGATTCACTGAATCGAACGCTTTACAGAGATCAACATAGGCTGCAAGCAGCCCCTGCCGAAACTCTCGTCTGCGTTCGGTGAGGACACGAAGTGCAAGGATACGGTCAATCGTTGACCTCTTTGGTGTAAAGCCTGACTGCTCTGGACGCTGGTGCTCAAGCAGATGGTGGCGAACCCTATCGAGAATTATCCGAGCAAAGACCTTGCCCGGCACTGAGAGCAGCGTCACCCCTCGGTAGTTGTTGCAGTCTTGGCGATCACCCTTCCCTTTCCAGAGAGGGACAACAAGGCCCCTCTTCCATTCAGTTGGGATGATGCCTGTGTTCCAGGCAGAGCACAAAACTGCATGCAACGACACGAGTGCAGCATTTCCACCAGCCTTGAGAAGTTCGGCATGGATGCCACAGATCCCTGGAGCTTTGCCCCGTTTCAACTGGTTCACCGCAGCCCGTGTTTCCACAAGCGTAGGTGGACCACAGTTGATTCGAGGGTCAGCAACAGGAATTGTAACACCCTTGACGTCCAACTCGACAGTTGGGGGATCAGCCTGGTACAATCGCTCAAAGTAACCGGCCCAGCGGGCCTTCACTTCAGACTCCTCTGTCAAGAGCCTACCACTCTCTTCTCGAACTGTAGTGCTCCGAGGGATGGGCTTGGATGAACGTAATGCGCGAATTCCCCTGTAAGCGGGACGAGAATCACCTGTCCACAGGTGATGCTCTACCCCCTCACAGATTCCTCGCTCATAGGCCTCCTTGTCCACCCTCAGTGCACGTACAGTTTTACGCCTCAGCTCCCTGAACAGCTCAGCTCTGCCATTCAGCCTGGCCCTTCGACTCTGGTCAATGGTATCCAGTGTCCCTTGAGAGACAAAATTCTTCTTTGCCCTGCGGTGAGCTCCAAGGCATCCACCGGCAACATCAAGGACGGTGGTCTTGAAGGCGCTCCACAACTCTTCAGGACCCCCCAAAGCACCCAGACCCCCCAAGTGTCCACTCAGCCTGTTCGCAAACTCCTCAGCTACTCTCTCATTCCTGAGCTTGGCAACATCCAGCCTCGGCTGGGATGGTACCATTCTCCAGGATTTAAGGTGCAGCTTTAGAGTTGCTACAACAAGCCTGTGGTCAGTATTGAGGAACTGAGCACTCCGGTAGACCCTGCAGTTCTGGATCATCCTCCAACGACCGTCAATGAGGACATGGTCAATCTCCTTTGCCACACCGCCAGCGTTGGAATACCAAGTCCAGCGATGAGCTTGTGGGCGCTGAAACCATGAACCAGCCACCCTAAGTCCATGACTTCTTGCAAAGTCAAGGAACTTAGTGCCATTCTGGTTCATAGTTCCTGACCCATGGGGACCAACACACACCTCATAACCGTCCCTATCAGTTCCAGTCGATGCATTGAAATCCCCCAAGACTAGAAGTGTATCTCGTCTGGGGCACTGATCAACCAGACTCGAGTGTGGCGTAGAATGCATCCTTCACGGTGAGATCACTCGCCTCAGTCGGAGCATAAACAGAGACCAGGGAAATGACACCTAAGGAGTGACGAATCCTTAATCTCATAATACGCTCGTTGACCGGTGTTACCTCAATTATCATTGGGGTCAGCTTATTGGACACAGCTACAGCAACTCCTTGGGTATGGTCACCATCAGAGCGACCAGACCAATAGTAGGTGTAACCACCCACCATTATCTCGCCGCAATCCGGTCTCCGAACCTCAGAGAGAGCTGCAATCCCGATGTCCAAACGCTTGAGCTCAGATGATAACAGAGACAGGTGATCATCCTCTCTTAGGGATAGGACATTCCAGGCACCCACCCGAAGGGACCGCCTCAGGTTAACCCAAGGAGACCGCCGTCTGGTGGACGACACCTCAGCACCACTCCGACGCACTCTCCCGCAATCTGACCCAGGGATGTTACCCCGTGGTTTCCCTCCTATCAAAGATTGGGGGTCCCGAAGGCTTTGCCCCAATCCCGTCATCCGGTGAGCTGCCCTGCGAAGGGAAGCTGCACAGGAGGTACTCCCACGGAGTGGGTTTTCAGATTTTTTTGCGTTTTTGCGTTTTGCGGAATGAAGGGTTTTACGGTGGCCGGAGTGCAAATCCTGCCACCAACCTCCTAATAAGAAGTGACCCAACTGCAGGAGGACGTCCGCAGACACAGTTGGGCACTAGATATGGATGGCCGTTGACTCACAAGGAGCTCCTCCGCCCTTTGACAGGTTTTGTTTTTAATCCTGCTGGGTGTCCATATCCAAACACCCTCCTCACCAGAAAACCTGGTGGGGGAGACGGTTTAGTCGCCGACAACCCGACCATGGAACAGGTTAGTACAGGTTTACATGGTACCTGTAGCAGGTCACAGATCGAACCTGACCTGACATATAACTGACCTTTATGATAACGAGAAGAAAAAGAGCCAAAACCCAGGGAAAAATATGTGGGACGAGCTTGTATCAGCAGACGTGTTATAAACCATGATGTTTGTGTCCAAAGCATGTAACGAATTGATCTGCAGTGTTTAATCATCCAAATGAAGAAGAGTTGTGGTGAGAGGACTTGTTTAGTTGAAGTTTTGGAAGGAGTTGAATTTTTTCCCACAACTGTTTGCTCTTTTGGCATGAAGAGCATCAACAACGGACACTCTGGTGTGTCCATAGAAATACAGCATCTGGTTTCAAATAAAATATAAAAACAGCCATTAAAAGCTTTCCCACCTATTTGAAATGAAAACTTGTGAAGGTGACAATTTCCCCTTGTGTCCCTCATCATTCTCCCTCTCCCTCTCCCTCTCCCTCCAGGATTGACTTGATTCAAAATGGGGAAATCCCACGCGAAAAGGACGAAAAACTGGTTTAAAAGGCTTTTTGGAAAGCGAAAGGTAAAATACACAAAACCACATCCACCTGACACCGTGTCACGGGAAAACAAAACTTTTGGGAAACGTACACAACTCCATTTTTTGAAAATGTCTTAACACCTCGTGATTTTTTTTTTTAATCTTCCTGATAGAAATCAGCAAAAAACGAGGAGAGTGGAAGGGTTCCTGAAAATGATGCCCAGGTGGCACAGGAACCTGAAAACATTCCTGAGGAGGTACACCTGGAACAGGTGTGTCAACGCAATGCAGAAAACATGCAGCAGGTATGTAGATTTGGGTGTTCATTCCCATTGACTTGGGTTCTTTTTCCAATTCTTGCTCAACATGACATGACTGTGTCACTTCTAGTTGTTTTAGAAACACCTGAAATCACAGAAGTAGGAGTGGTCCAAAGGTAGTGTGTATCCAGTACCACACCAAGAATTCAGACAGAACTTGGATAAGCTTATTTTCTCCATGGTTTGACTTTTGCAGATCGAGCAACTGAAAGCGCAGCTTGAACGAAATGATCAGCGGGTTCGTCAGACTTCTGACGACCAGAAAATTTTTGAGAATAAAACTACAAACCTGGATGCAAAGCTGCATCATTTAGAGCAGTTGCTGCAGGACAACGATGCGAAGTATCATGAGCAGGTGAGTACCCTCTGGGATTTACACACAGTGCGGTATAACCTTTCCTTTGTCTGATTGATAATGTCTATCATCTCACACAATGCTCATTCTCCCAGATGCTGTATTTGTATCTCCCTCCTGTACTGATTGACATGCTTATTGATTTTACTTGCAGAGAAAGTCCCTCTTAGTTGAGATTGAACTGAAGGACAATCACCATAAGGCTGTGTGTCTTGAAGGCCAGGTTGGAACCTGGCTTTGGAGGCCAGATTGGAAATGTGACTTTCCCAGGAAATATCATGGCAGATAGTGACACCCAGAAACTGGAAAGAGAGGACTTCTTCCAGAGGATTGTTGAGAGAGTAGATGGGGGGGGGGGTGAGGGAGGGGGTTCCAAATGGTCCTTTCGGAGAGACATAGTGAGAGGGTGAGATTTGTCAGAATTTAAAGACATGTTCCTCATGTTGGACCAGTTTGTGATTTTATCCAGATCTGGAGAGAGAGGAACACCTTGAGGAACTTTAGAGGAACACCTCCAAGAAGTCTTGATGTTTATTCATTGAGAATTAGGAGTGCTTAATTACGAGCTGTGTGCTATTGAATTTTCTTTTAAACATGTCGCTTTCTTTATTTCTGCTTATGTAGAACAGAGAAAGTTTACTGGTCAATAACACTGTCATGTTTCTGCCTCACAGACAGAGATGCTTTCGCAACGCTTGAGTGCGAAGGATGAAGAACTGAAAGCGATTACGTTGAAAAGTAATTCACTTTTGGAGGATGTGATGAATGTGGGAAACAAGTTGTCAGAAATGCAACGTCAACAATTAAAGGTCGTTGAGAGCTGCCAACAAGTAAGGAACCGTTATCAAACATGTGGGACCGCAGATACCAAGGGAGTGAACATCATGTTCACCTCCACATGCTCTGATGAGTTTTAACACCTTGCAGGGATCGTGATGATAATGAACATTTACTAATGGAAAACTGTTTACTGGAGTTTGTGAAACTCCGTGTGAACTTTGTGCCTTTAACCCAAATTCATCCCAGGTTAGACTTGAGAGGGACACCTCCAAACAGTCTTCATGTTTATTTATTGAGGATTAGAAAGTGTGCTCAATTACGAGCTGTGCACTGTTGAATTTTCTTTCAAACATGTCGCTTTCTTTCTTTCTTTCTTTCTGATTACGTTGAACAGAAAACAAACTTTGCTTTCTGACGCTGTCATGCTTCTGCTCCACAGATCGAGGTGCTTTCGCAACGTTTGAGTGTGAAGGATGAAGAACTCAAACGGATCACCTCGAAAAATAAGGTGCTGTCAGATGATCTGATGAAGGCAACAAAGAAGTTGTCAGAAGTGGAACGTCAGCAACAGGAGCAGCTACAAGTGAATGGGTTACAGAAACAGAAGGTCGTTGAGAGCTGCCAACAAGTAAGGAACCGTTATCAAACATGTGGGACCGCAGATACCAAGGGTTGTGAACATCTTGTTCACCTACACAAGCTCTGATGAGTTTTCACACCTTGCAGGGGTCGTGATGATGAGGCATTTACAAATGTAAAAATGTTTCTTGGAGTTTGTGAAGCTCTGTGTGAACTTTGTGCCTTTAACCAGAGTTAATCCCAGGTTAGACTTGAGAGGGACACCTCCAGTCTTCATGTTTATTGATTGAGGACAAGAAGGAGTGCTCAATTACGAGCTGTGCACTGTTGAATTTTCTTTCACACATGTCGCTTTCTTTCTTTCTTTCTTTCTTTCTTTCTTTCTTTCTTTCTTTCTTTCTTTCTTTCTTTCTTTCTTTCTTTCTTTCTTTCTTTCTTTCTTTCTTTCTTTCTTTCTGATTACGTTGAACAGAAAACAAACTTTGCTGTCTGACACTGTCATGCTTCTGCTCCACAGATCGAGGTGCTTTCGCAACGTTTGAGTGTGAAGGATGAAGAACTCAAACGGATCACCTCGAAAAATAAGGTCCTGTCAGATGATCTGATGAAGGCAACAAAGAAGTTGTCAGAAGTGGAACGTCAGCAACAGGAGCAGCTACAAGTGAATGAGTTACAGAAACAGAAGGTCGTTGAGAGCTGCCAACAAGTAAGGAACTGTTATCAAACATGTGGGACCGCAGATACCAAGGGGTGTGAACATCATGTTCACCTCCACAAGCTCTGATGAGTTTTCACATCTTGCAGGGGTCGTGCTGATGAGACATTTACAAATGTAAAAATGTTTCTTGGAGTTTGTGAAGCTCTGTGTGAACTTTGTGCCTTTAACCAAAGTTAATCCCAGTTTAGACTTGAGAGGGACACTTCCAGTCTTCATGTTTATTGATTGAGGACAAGAAGGAGTGCTCAATTACGAGCTGTGCACTGTTGAATTTACTTTCAAACATGCTGCTTTCTTTCTTTCTTTCTGGTTACGTAGAACAGAAAACAAACTTTGCTGTCTGACGCTGTCATGCTTCTGCTTCACAGATCGAGGTGTTTTCGCAACGTTTGAGTGTGAAGGATGAAGAACTCAAACGGATCACCTCGAAAAATAAGGTCCTGTCAGATGATCTGATGAAGGCAACAAAGAAGTTGTCAGAAGTGGAACGTCAGCAACAGGAGCAGCTACAACGGAATGAGCAACAGCAAGAGAAGGTCATTGAGAGCTGCCAACAAGTAAGGAACCGTTATCAAACATGTGAGACTACAGATGCCAAGGGTGTGAACATCATGTTCACCTCCACAAAGCTCTGATGAGTTTTAACACCTTGCAGGGGTCGTGCTGCTCATGAGATATTTACAAATGGAAAACTGTTTATTTGAGTTTGTCAAACTCCGTGTGAACTTTTTGTGCCTTTTACCCGAATTCATCCCAGGTTAGACTTGAGAGGGACACCTCCAAACAGTCTTCATGTTTATTGGTTGAGGATTACAAGGAGTGCTCAATGACGAATGTTTTGACGTGGCAAAACATGAACATGAATGTTGACAAAACATGAATGTTTTGACCCGCTCAATGACGTGGCGTTGGATTTTCATTCACACATGTCGCTTTCTTTCTTTCTTTCTTTCTTTCTTTCTTTCTTTCTTTCTGATTTATTAAATTATTTCTTTAAAAAACTAAACTAAGTTAATTTTGCATTTTTACCTTATTATAAATTGCATTTTAATCAATCAGTTTTCACACTGCCCCACAGATCGAGGTGATTTCGCAATATTTAATTGCGAAGGATGAAGAATTCAAACAGATTACCTCAAAAAATAAGGAACTTTCACAGGATCTGTCGAACCTGAGTCGTGGGTTTTCTGCATCGGAGCAGCAGCTGCAGAGGCAGGAGCAAATTAACATTGATTCCCACAAACAAGTAAGTAACCATGATCTCACAATGCGGGACTTGCTCGATATTGTCTGACCTTTGAAGACAAAATAACTGAAACGAAAGAGTTGAAGATAATGTTTTCCTTGATGCGTGCTGATGTGTTTTAATCACTTACAGGTCGCACTGCTGATGGCTGATTTCCAAAGTCTAAACGAATGCTTGAATGCAGTGATGCTGAAACATAATTCCATCATTGAGGCAATGTACCACATCTGCGTTAAAGTTCAGAATTTGGAGCAACAACAACAGCAACCCCAGCAGCAGCCATGTTCGCAGCTTCCTTTCAAGCAAGAGAAGCTTGAGAAGCCTCAGGCACAACAGACGTACCAAAATGACCTGCAGCGTCATCGTCCTTGGAAAAACAAGGTACAGCAATACAATCTCAAGAACCCAACAGAAATACTCCCGTTCCCAGTCATTCATCAAAAGCTTGAAAACAACTCACATTATTGAACCTTCGAATCATTTTCCAATCTGGTTTAATTTAGAATACAGTATTAATTTGTGATTCCCTGGAAAAATGGCACCTTTTAGCACAACTTGTAACATTGACTTACATCAGGAAGCAACATATCATAAGCATTTACATCGAGGGAATTGGTGTCGACCCCCCACCCTGAACCCTAAACCCCCCCCCCCCCAAGTACAACCAAAAGTTTTCAACTTCCTCTGTTCAGCGGTTCAGGAGTGCATAGAAATAAAACTGATAAATCAACAATCACATGAACATCCACTTCTCAAATTACAAGCTGTACGATTCCGATTATTATAATTTTGGAACTGGTGCGTTGCCTATTTCACAGTAACTGTCAATGTCATGTTTCTCTGCTGCTGTTTTATTTGAAAGAATATTTATTATGTTCAACAGGAACCTCGTGTTATTCACCACGTGATTGAATGTGGGGAGGAACTCAAATCTTCCAGTAATGCCTGGAGGCCCACGAAGAAGAGAGGGATGACGGGTGATGAAGTGAGTTTGGTTTTCTATTTGAAAGGGTGGTCATTCGTGTCGATTTAATATTAAAATATACTTTTCTTTCTGAACTCATTTATTGTTTTGACTCCTCACGGATGATGCCTTCTTTGTTTTACTCCCATTTCCTTCCCCAAGGATGTAATTCGGCAGTTTCGATCTCTCCTCAATAAATTGACACCGGAAAATTTTGACCGGATTGTGAGTCAGATGAAGTGCATCAATATCACCAAGGAAGGTCATCTGAAGGACATTGTTCAGCTTATCCAGAACAAGGCAATGTTGGAATCAAAATTTTCGAAGGTGTATGCAAACATGTGCTACCACCTTTCAAAGGTAAGAGAAGTCTTTCACGACCGCAACTCATCAGGGAAAGAACACGACTAACAGACATCCTTCTCTGAACCTCCTGAAAATATCTGCTCTCCTCCCCACTTCTCGTGATCCCCACCTCCCTTTTTCACAGACTGATACACACTGCCCCAGCAATCTCATTTCACCCCAAACTTGTTTACCCTCTCACCACTTCTTTCTCAGCCTCACGACGCTCCTCTCTTCTTTTTTTTCACCTTTTTATTTTCTCAATTTATCTTGCCTCCCTCACCTTCCGTTTAAAAAGTATTCAATAAATAGATGCCCCTTTTCTTTAATACCATCCACCATTCTTTTATTTTTTTTTACAGGTTGAGGGACATGAAACAAGCAAGCCGGGTAACGTCCTCGACTTTTGCACACTCCTCATTCAAGGCTGCAACAATGAGTTAATGATGGAGATGGATGGGAGCTCCAGCTTGGACGATGAAGCGTCCGAGAAAGCCCGACGCCGTGCTATTGGGAACGTCATCTTCATCGGGGAACTTTTCAATGCACAAGTTTTGCATGAATCTGTTATCTCCGATACTGTGAGGTGGTTGCTCAAAGATGGTAAGGAGCACTCCATCGAGTGCTTCTGTCGTCTTCTTGGTGTTGTTGGAGAGAACCTGGACTCCACACACCCCGCAATGGTAATGAAACTTCACTTTTGAATTTTCATAAACACGTTTACTCTTACGCTGCTGATTTTCATCATCTTTCTTGCACATCTTCATTTTACTGACTTCGCGCCCGTATGTATGCGTCTCGACAGATGAATGAGCATTTCACCTCTTTGGTTGAACTCTTGAAGGGGAAAAAAATGTCGTCACGCATCCGCTTCATGCTCCAGGATCTGATAGATCTTCGCAAGGTAAGTCATTCCTGTCTACCTCTGGTGTGCCAATTCACAATTGATACCTGCCTCAAAGCCCCTGCATCTCTAAGTGCATGTGCCCTCTTCCCTTCCTCAGCGGACATGGACTCCACGTCTGCAGGTTGAGCAACCAATGTGCCTTCAGGATGTTCGTGAGCAAGCTGAACAACAGCAACAATTAAGATAACACTACATCTGAAGGTACGACACATGAAAGAAGACGAAGAAGATCTTAAGTTACCACCGACTGTTGTTTTATTTTTGAAGTCTCAGGAGATTATTATTCTATTCTCCAAAATGTATCCATTTGCAAAACGATGTGTTTGGACCAACAAACAATTGTCATATCATGGAAATTACAAATTTGTGAATAATATCATCATTATCAAGTAAAACAGCTGCTGCAAGAGAATGATAACAAGTATCATGAGCAGTTGGTGTACCTTCTGGGATTTACTCACAATGCAGTATAATCTTTCCTTTGATTGATAATGTCAGTCATCTCACACAATACAGCTATCCTCACTCCTACATGCTGTACTGACTGACATGCTTATTGACCTGATTTGCAGGTTAAGTCGTTCTTTGTGGAGATACGAGTGAAGGCCTGTCACGACGAGGATGTGTGCCTTGAAAACGAGGTGCACACGGACAACATTTAAACACTTAACAGCGACTCGCTGTTTATGGAGGAAGAGCTGCATCATCAACAACTGCAGCAAAATGGTGATGCAACGGTTGAGTGCAAAAAACGAATAATTCGTTGTGATTGCATTGAAAAATAAGGTAATTTCAGAAGATCTGAAAAAATATTACGACCAACGTATAAGAAGTGGAACTTCAGCTCGAGGAACAACAGCATGAGGAAGACCTACAGAAGAATGTTGAGAGTGAAGGAAGAACTACAAAACGACATTGAGAGCTGCCAACAAGTAAGGAACGGTTTTCAAACATGTCATGTTCACCTCCACATGCTCTGAGGAATTGTAACACCTTCCAGGGGTTTTGCTGCTTATGAGACATTGACAAACGGAAGACTGCTTTGTAATTTGTGAAATTATAAGTTAATTTTGCACCTTCAATCAATTCAACTTTCTCATAGCCCTAAATGTTCCCAGCTTCTTGTGGGATCAGTCAGAGAATGTTTTTATACCAGGTCTTTCACGAAGCACTTGGCTTGGCCTGGATTCCACTGAAGGTGGTTTGGGCAGGAATTTGTAATTAGTTCAGAGTGCCGATGATCACTCACCGAATGTTTGTCAGCCACAAAGGGATCGTAGGTATCCACCGAGCAGCTGGCACGAGTATGTGGGACACCCAGCTCAATGATCACATTGTCGGGAGTATGGTGTGGACATTAAGCCTGCCAATCCTCAATCCGACAGTTTAAAGTCGGGTCAGGAATCGAACCCCAAATCGACAGCTCAAAGGTAAATGTGCGACCTCTGCACAGTACTATCAGGACAACCATTAACCATCCCAAACCAGGTTGTCCATTCAACATCCAGATCCTGTTGTTTCGATTCAAAATTGTCACACAAGTGCGTTCAGAATTGTATAACTGCAAGCAGATGTACGATTGTCTCCGAATTATGCGTACGTAATCTTAAAGTCCGTTCAACTGAAACTCTTTGTCCAAGTTCTGATTTAGTCTTCTGTCCACAAGATGTAAACCATCTGCTGGGTGCATTTGCATGGCGATGACACCATAATGGGTACCCTGGCAATGATATAAATAATAAATTCCACTTATGGTGACGTTGTCCTTAAACAAAGGTGTATACGTTTCTTCAGTTAACTGACTGAGCAAATATAATGTGCATAATACTCCTGTATATATAATATTGTTCTACTGTCGCCACATTGTCTTGTCACACCTTGTAAGAATTGTGACATTGCCTTTTATCACATAAGCTGGCAACAATGAAGTGATGTACAAGTCATATCATATTAATTTGTAGTCCTCGTTCACTTTATTACACATTGGACAGCATGCGACACGAGCCTTAAGTGTTCCAGTGGATCCGTTTGTGCTCCATGATTGTCATTCCAGAGAATAATTTTGTGCCTTGATCTGTGGGACATTTTCCGGAGCATTTGTGTGGTGTTACGATGAAAAGCAAGTCTCACTGCTTGTTTAAAGTCATCAGAGTAGTGGTGTTCGCTCAATTTGAAGAACAGGAAACGCATCACCAATGTGCACACAAAGGCAATGTCTCGATTTTTACAACGGGTGACAAGACATTGTGGCCACCCTGTGCAATGTCAATACTGCAGTGCAGTACTGAGTAGAGGTACACATATTCACCTCTCAGCTATCTAGCTTGGGTTTGAATCCCGACCCAGCTGTAAATTGTCATCCTCGTGTTTCACATCCAGGGTGATTCATCTAATTTGTTTTTTCCCGCCCTCAGATGGACGTGAAACGGACGTCACATCAGCTGGCATCAGCTGGTGAGGTGGACGTTAAAGATCCTACGGTGTCCATCGAGAAAGAGAAGGTGAACTATCGCCAGCACCATTAACAAATTGCAAATTCCTGCCATGTCCTACAAGAGGGCATTGCATCAGCGGCACAACCACCCCCGAGCCAATGTTGCTGACCGTCGCCTTTTGCTGTATTTGAAAGAAGAAGAATAAGAAGCTCTGTACTAACTGGTTAGGTAAGGGGAGTTTCTCAACTGTGCCCCACAATTCTACACCGCAGCCTTTCTCCTGTGATGGATGTATTGAACAAAATAGCGGGAGATTATTTATTTATCACTCATCTTCACACTCAATCGAGCCATGATTGCCTTCATTTCAATATCTAATGTCGTTCGTCAAATCAATTTTCATGCTGTTCATCATTATCATTTATTTATTCATTCTATGAATGATTTTAAAAGGATTCACACAGCACAACATTCAAAATCAACGAGTCAATGCAGATTCTCTAAAACAAAACAAAACATTTACAACAGGGGGCACGATCGCAGTCCTCACTCCCATTTGTCACCTATAGGTGACACACCACATCATACATCACCACATCCGTTTACAAACCCAAGAATCCTGACGACTTGCAAACGACATAACTTGTCGACGAGTGGGTTCACACGCTCGTAAAAAAAAACAGCTTCAAAACGATTAATTAAAAAAAAAATCCACAACCTGACTATAATTGTCATGCAACAATGGGAGGCAACTTGCAACATCCTGAGGGTATAGCTCTTCATAATGCAAGCTCGGACGGCTAGACGTCAAGCGAAACTCATTCTCCTTATGTCGCACAGAATAATAGATACACTAACAAAGGATAATCACTTCTTTTCATGCTACAGGCCAATTAGTTAGCCCAAGCGTTTGATTGGTCTTTGATAGATGATCGGCTGTAGTACGTAACGATGGTTTGCTCGGCCAATTAACATCCTTTGACCTACCCCCGGCACGGTTCCCCATCTACTTCAGTCGTCTTGCCGGTACGGTAAAGTGACATGCACGCACCTCTCGTACTTGTGGGGTGCGCGACTGTTGGGGAAGATTTCTAAAACGAATCTGTATGATTTATTCCTTCCTCGGCCCACCCTCGCGAGATATTCCTTCCTTCCTTCCTTCATTCTGTCACCAATGAAAGCGTCAATCATCCGGTAGATGTGGTCATGTAACTATTACACATGAACATCACCATGATGGTTACCTGTGTTCTTGTAACTGTCATTTATCAGGAACGAGGTGAGAATGAAGAACCATCACTTGGTGAGTTTAAATGATCTTTTTGAAATACAGTCTTGATGTGGAACAGAACAGAAGAATGGTTTTCCTTTATCAGGTAAGTACATTTGGAAGTCCTGTACATGTCCCTTGGCTCCAAGTTTTTCTTTCAAGGTGTGTTGTATATGTGTGGTGTGTCCATGTGTTGTGTGTATGTGTCTGAGTGTGGTGTGGTGTGCCCATGTTTGGTATGGTGTCTGGTTTGTCCGTGTGTGGTGTGTCTGTGGTGTGTTGTGTCCGGGTGTGGTGTGTCCGGTATGTGTGTGTATGGTGGTGGTGGTGTGTCCATGTTTGGGGTGGTGTGGTGTGGTGTGTCCAGTATATCTGTGTGTGGTGTGGTGTATTTGGTATGTGTGGTGTGTCCGGTATATCTGTGTATGGTGGTGGTGGTGGTGTGTCCATGTTTGTGGTGGTGTGGTGTGGTGTGTCCGGTATATCTGTGTGTGGTGTGGTGTGTTTTGTATGTGTGGTGTGTCCGGTATATCTGTGTATGGTGGTGGTGGTGGTGTGTCCATGTTTGGGGTGGTGTGGTGTGGTGTGGTGTGTCCTGGTACTTAATGTGTGGTACTTAATCATACAATGACTTTCATATTTTGGTTCCCCGTGTCCTAAATGTGTACATAATACCTTGCTACAAGCCTGTGTGGTGTGGTGTATTTCTTTTGTCTGGGTGTGGTGAGGTGTGGTTTTTCCATGTGTGGTGTATTCACTGTGTGGTGTGATGCAACGGTTGAGTACTAACTGATGAGGTAAGTGGATGTATGGTGTGTGTGTTTTGGCATGTATGATGTGTGGCATGGTGTATGGTTTGTTCATGTGTGGTGTGTCTGGTGTGTAGTGTGTTGTCTCCATGTGTGGTTTGGTGTGTGTCTGTGTGTGGTGTAGTGTGTCTTTGGTTTGTCCGGGTGTGGTGTGTCCGGTATATCTGTGTATGGTGGTGGTGGTGGTGTGTCCATGTTTGGGGTGGTGTGGTGTGGTGTGTCCTGGTTATAAGTCCAACCCCTCCTCAGCGTGGTAACCAGGTGAACGGCGGTGTTTCATCACCTGCCGGCTAACGGGGCCATGGCATCATCACACTCTATGATTACAATGAACCCAGACACAAGGTGCCATCTTGTGCCATCTCAATGTTCCCTTCAGCACTCGCTTTCAGAGAACTTGCAGAAGTCCCAGGTGAAGATGAACTCTCCACAGAGAGCAAAGCAAGACAAGAGCTGAGTGAACTGTGTGGACCACAACACCTGAGGGGATGGATCACCCCTTGAACTCTGTCGCTTTGCTCCCTCTGTCGGGGTTGGAGTGACTGAATTAGGTGGAGAATGACAGGTATGAGTATGGTTGTACCATTGCTGTTTTTCCCTTGCACACTTTAGGAAAAAGCTCCTTCTGTCAGTTTATGATTGTCAGTTCGGGTTAGGGTCAGTCGGTTTATAATTATGTTCACACCTTCTGTCAAAAACGGCACTTTATGATCGAGGAACAACCTCATTTCAATTCACTGCAATATTTTTGAACACGAATCGGTGAAGGAACCTGTAGTTTCGCAGTACTTTTCTTCCCCATCCCCAACACCTTACACTTGCTCAGGTTAAATTCCATCTGCCAATCTTTTACCCAATCCATGCAAGTATCATTACTTTCCTGAATCTGATCGACACCCTCTCTGTTTTCCACCTTACCTCCAAGCTTTGTCATCTGCAAATTTGGAAAGCTTACTCCTCACCCCTTGATACAAATTGTTGATGTAAATGATGAATAGTAATAGTCTGAGTTGTGAGTATTGATCCCTGAGGTACCCACTACCTACATCTTCCCAGTAAGACATCCTCCCACTCACAGCCACTCTTTGCTTCCGATCACTAATCCAGTTTGCAATCTAATTATCGACCTGACAAGCCCTTACTTTGGCTAACAACCTCTGATGTGCTATCTTATCAAATGTCTTCTGAAAGTCTAGTTATACTATGTCCACTGCCATTCCCTCATCCTCCCAATCAGACACTGCTTCACATGCTTCCCATGGGTAAACCCATGCTGACTACCTTTAATTAGTTTGTATTTATTTAAATGATTCCTCAGCTGGTCCTTAATTAATGTCTCCAACACCTTCCCCACAACTGAAGTCAAACTAACAGGTCTTTCATTTCCCAATTCTTCACTGGATCCTTCATTAAATAATGGTGTTACATTTGTTACCCTCCAATCCTCCGGTACCTGTCCTGACTCCAGTGAGGTATTGAAAATATCCGTTAACATCTCACTTACCTGCTCGGCCACCTCCCTCAATACTCATGGGCGCATATTACCTGGACCTTTGGTAAAACTCTTATCTACTCTTTAATTTCCTTCCTGTTCCTTTACTTCCTCCACTCCAACATTGGATCTTCTGTAAAATCCCTTCCTCACCTCCTCTATAAATACTCTCAGCTATTGGCAATTCTCCTGACTGTTCTTGCGTAAAAGTTGAAGACAAATACCTGTTTTAATAAGCCTGCCATCTCGCTTTCATCACGAACCACTCTCCCGGTGCTATTCCTCAATGAGCCCACACTGGTCCTTACCTGTTCTTTTCCCCTGATATAATTAAATAATGCCTTGCTATTATGTTTAATATTCTTATCCTTGTCCTTCTCATTCTCTCTTTTGACTTTCCGAGTTATTTTCTTCACTTCCCTCTGTTTACTCCGATAGTGATATAAATCTAACTCCAGTCCTGTCATTTAAACCTAATAAACATGTTCTGCTTCTCCTTTATGGTGTTCCTTATCTCACGACTCAAACTCCCTGACCTCTTTCTGTTTCTAGTTTTCCACCTCATTGGGATGTACTTGCTCTGCACTCTACATATTTGCTCCTTGAAGGTTTCCCATTTCTCTGGTGATGATTGTGCGATTGTTAGCTTCTCCCAATCTACATCACCCAACTCTCTCCTCAATACCCTCAAGGTTTGCCTTCCAGAAATCCAATAGCCTTACCCTTCTATCCTGAACTTTAACCCTTAACAGAATCTTTGCACATACAATGTTATGGTCACTTGCTCCGAAATGCTTGCCGACCTCCACCTCCTCCACCATATTGGGATCGTAACTTAACAGGAGGTCGAACACTGACTGCACTCCCCCTCGTGGGCTTATCTACAAACTGGGTTAAAAAGCAATCTTAGAATAAAACGAAGAAATTCTCATCTGCTCTGCCCTTTCCCTGTTCCTCCACCCAATGTATCCCTGGCAAGTTAAAATCCCCCATAATCAATACTCTTCCCTTACCACGTGCCCTTTTTAATTATTTAGTACTCCTCCTTCTTCCTCTTCTTTCACACCCGGAGCCCCATAAAAGCATCCTATCAGTATCTTACTGTTTTTTACAATCTCTAATCTCGACCCATTCAGAATCATCAACATTTATTCCTTCCTTCATGTATGTCACCCCTTTCTCTTAATGCAATGCTGTCCTTTACCCAGATTGCTACTCCTCCTCCTATTCTCTCCTTCCTATCACACCGACACACCTCGTGGCCTTCTAATCCTGTCCTCCAATTACTCTCCTCCTTAAACCATGTCTCATCTCACTTACTGCAACTAGATCTTACTCCTCGCCATCGACTTTCGCATCAAGCTCTTCCATCTTATTATTTAAACTCCTGGCATTGGAATGGAATATGTTTAACTTTTCCCTTCCTGAAATTCTATTTTCCTGCCTGGCCTGACTCATCCCAATAACTTCATCCGTTTATAGATTCTTTCCTTTATAGATTCCCCACACTCGACTGAACTCAAAAAAAGCCTGAATTCCTTCTTCAATTCCAACTGCAAACCTTGCTGCCCCCTTTCTATTTAACACACGGCCATCATTCTGGAAACACTCCCTTTGTCTCTGAAATGATTCCCACTGCTTCTTAAATGTAAAACCTTCCTCTTGACACCAATTGTTTTCACTCGCAATGGGTGCTCCGGGTCCCTTCTCCATGGCCACCCAGACCCAAACACAATTGTGGCAGGCCCACCATGGGCTCACGGCCTACCCTGGCTGACATGCCCCTCACCTCTCATGAGCCACACTCCCAGCCCATCAATACTCGTTGCACACCTTGCAAAACAAACACTCTTTCACACACATGGAACAAACCACAGAACGAGCTGCATTGTTAATTTGACTAAATTTCCCTAACTAATCTCTAAACTAGCCCCAGGTTTCCTTGGGTAGGGCTCACTCCCTCCCAATCATTCTTTCACACCATTCACTCCTTTCCATATTCACTCCCTGGCTGCTGTCCCACATTCACCCCTTTCAAGCTTGTTCACATTTCCTTTCAGTCATTTGCACCATCTAACTAGCTAGTTTCTTCTGACTCTCTCCTGCTCATCTCGTCATCCCTTACACTATGCATGCTCCTTTTAACACTTTGTCACTACGCTAGCTACGTCCCCACTACATGTCAATTGTCTCTAACCCTCTGTCCATAACACATTAAGCTAACCTCAACCACCTTCTAAGACTAATGCTCCTGTGCTCCCATGAAGACAACTATTTATTCCGCCCCCTTGAGGCAAAACTATTCTAACATTTTCTACCTCTCACCTCATGCATGCTGAATTAATGTTCCTGTGGCCCCTTGTGGTGCAGCCTTTCATACGTGCTCCCACATGGGTTCAAAAACTCTGTACTCTACTTTACACTTATGAGTTAACCCCCCTATCCCCGCCCCCATCTCCCCCCTACCCCACGTCTGCAGAAGTGCTCAGCCTTGCCTCTACCTCAAAGGCCAGAGCGATCGCCCTTGTCTGGTCATAGTCGGTCAGTGTGAACGATCCGGGGGAAGACCCGTGGCCACATTTCGATCTTAATCACCATGTCACAGATTTGCGCCAGGATGACCCGCGAGCCCTGCCAAAGCAAGGTGAGTTTTGGTTATTTGCCCTTCCTTCGCCGGGGATTGAAGAACCGAATCCTCATCCCCAGAGGTAATCGCTCGGCTCGAGTGGTCGCACCTGCGCTTAATCTTCACACTGGCTCGATGGAATTGGCGGTGCACAAAAGCATGGACCCATTCCATGGCTTTCTCCAGGTGATGTGCATAACCCTCACTCGGCGGTCTATCAGGGTGATCTGGCATCGGACCGCAAAGGAGATCGACAGACGTCTGGAACTCACATCCGTACATGAGCAGCGCTGGGCTGCATGAGATGGCTCTGTGCTGACTGGTCCGGTGTGCCAGCAAAAAAATATGGGAGATGGTCTTCCCAGTTATCCTGACCGGCAGTGGTAAACAAGCCCAATTTTTGGATCAAGGTCTCATTGAAACTTTCCACCGTCTCTTCAGATTGTGGCCTCAATGGTGTTGTCCTGGTGTTCTAAATTGACAAGAGACTGCACACTTTCTTTTTTTAGCAATTGGCTTTCAAAATTTTGTCCCTGGTCTATGTGCAGCTCTTCTGGAATCCAATGCTGGCATAGAAATCCTTCCACGAAAGTCTGTGCCACAACCCGGCATCTTGGTTTGGGAGTGTGTAAGACTCGATGACCACGAGCATGTAATTGTTACCTTGGCGGGTGCGGGGTGGTGGACCTCGGATGTCCATAGCCACCTGCTCAAGGGAGGACCCTCATCATCCATGCCCGTCCCTTTTAAGCAGCACAGGCATCACATGCTGAATGCCAGTCCTGTATATCGTGCCCTGTATTAACCTAATAGAACCGCCAGTGGACCCAAGATGTTGTCTTTGTCCTCCCCAAATGTCTGCCAGGGTGGGTATCATGCACCTGTTGTAAAATTGTGGTTTTGAATTTGTCTGGGACTATTACAAACCAGGAAGTTTTATCAGAGGGAATTTCCACCCACTTGTGAAACAAGATGTTGTCCTTCAATTCCAGAGTTTTCCATTGAGTTCAGTACACCTTTATTCACGCAATGAGGGAGTGACTTCCACCCCACTGGGTCTTTTACCTGCCCAGACACACTCGTACACCGGTCCCAGCATGGGATATTCCTGCTGGGCCGTGCTCCACGCCAAAGATCCGAATTCCTCATCCGTGATTTGTGGCAAAACTGGCCCAATCACCCGGGCTGCACGGACTAGGATCATATGGGTGCGGTCTGCAAATTTGTTCCTCTCCTCATGGCTCTCGCACAATTTACAGTTTTCCCACAGACAAGGGTATCAAGAGAGTGCGTTGGCATTCCCATGAGCCTTCCCTGCTCAAAGGGCCATATTAAAATTGTACGGCTGCAATTTCTCCAAGCACATTGCAATCTGGCCCCCAGGTCCCTTGAACCATTGGAGCCATTGCAAGGAGGAATGGTCTGTTCTCACCAATTTTTTCTGCCCGTACAAGTATGGGTCTAAAAGACTCGTAGCAGACAGCATGGCCAATAACTCTGTGAGTAACGCAATAATTTTGCTCGGGCCTACGCATGTCCCGACTAATACGCAATCACTCTTTCCACGCCCCCTTGTGTCTGAGACGAGACTCCAACCAATCCTTCCTGCCTTGCATCCGTGTCCAGGGTAAAGGTCCCGTCGTTGGTGGGCTAAGCTAAAATGGGTGCGGATGTCAAACACCCCTTTTGTCAAGACGTCATCCAGGTACACCAGGCCTGACTGCCATGGCATGCCGACGAGTACATATTCTATCAATCTCTTAAAGGTGGCGGGGCATTACACAAACAAAATAGCATCACAGTGAACTGATACAGTCCCTTACTTGTGGAAAATGCGGTTTTCTCCTTCCCTGCCAAATCCATCTACACCTGCCAATCCCCACTCTTAAGATCCAAATTTGACAACCAATTTGAGCCTGCAACAGCATGGAAGGTATCATGTAGTCTTGGCATGGGAGAGGAGTCCTTGTGCTTTATGTTGTTAAGCTGGCGATAGTCCACGCAGAAACGTATGGTCCCAGCCTTCTTTTTAACCAACACAACCGGTGACATCCCAGGAATTCCCGAGTACTCGATGACACCTGTTTCAAGCATCTTTTACCCCTGCGCATCAGCTTCCTCCCTCTTGATCCAGGGGACCTGTCGGGCAAGCTGACGAATAGACCGAGCCTCACCGGTGTGGATCTGATGTTGCACCAGGCCTGTGCGTCTAATGTCCTCGGCAGACAAAGCGAAGATGTCTAAATGACGGTTAATTAATTTGTGTCAGGCCTTCCGTTGGACCTCCAAGTCTGCGCAACTGTGATTCACCATCTCACAAATGGGATTATGCCAATTCCGACTAGTCTCTGGCGATGCCGTCCGAGGTTGTTCCAGCCGGATGTTTTCGTGTCTCACCTGCGCAATGTTTACAACAGGGGTACAACCTTTGTGCCACGTCTTACAGTACGTGGTTCTGTAGGAAGCTGAATTACCCTGACCGCCACAATGGGGCCCTTGGTGCTCACAAGGGCACCGCCCATGAACAAATCCGAGACGGGTTGTCCTGCAATTGTCAGGTCAGTCCAGATCAGATATGTGACTTACTTCAGGTATCATGTAAACCTGTATGAACCTGTTTCATGGTCAGGTTGTTGGTGACTAAACTGTCTCCCACACCAGGTTTCCTGGTGAGGAGGGTGTATGGATATGGACACCCAGCAGGATTGAAAACAAAACTTGTCAAAGGGTGGAGGAGCTCCTTGTGAGCCAACGGCCATCTTTTTCTGGTGCCAATTTGTGGTTGCGTACATCATCCTGCAGTTAGATTACCCTTTTCTGGGAGGTTGGTGGCAGGATTTGCACTCCGGCCACTGTAAAAACACTTCACTCCGCAAAGCACATGAAAAACGCAAAGAAAACTGAAAACCCACTCCATTGGAGTTCCTTTGCCACGGGATTCCAAAACCCACAAAGCCCACTTCCTGAACAAGTTCCTTCGCAGGGCAACTCACCAGATGACAGGATTGGGGCAAATCCTTCGGGACCTCCATTCTTTGATGACAGGAAGAAAAGCACAGGTTCACCTTCCTGGGTCAGATAGCAGTGGTGTGAGGCGTGGTGCTGCTGAGGTGTCGTCCAGCAGATCATGGTCTCCTGGGGATAATTTGAGGCGGTCCCTTTGAGTGGGTGCCTGGAATGGCCTTTCCCTAAGACAGGATGATCACCTTTCTGCTTTCATCTGAGATCCAGCACTTGGACCTCGGTATTGCAGGACTCTGAGATTCAGAGACCATATAGTGGTGAGATCATGGTGGGTGGCAACACCAACTAACTGCCTGGTAACTCTGATGGCGACTGTGTCCAAGGAGTTGCTGTTACTGTGTCCAGTCGGCTGACTCCCATGATTTTTTTTGTGTCTGCCCATTTACTATTTACTATTGGTCTGTTGGCTCTGATGGCTACCATGCCTAAGGAGTTGCTGTAGCTGTGTCCACTGTGCTGACTCCAATGATTGAGGTAACACCGGTCAACGAGCGTATTATGAGACTAAGGATTCGTCACTCCTTGTGTGTCGTTTCCCTGGTCTCTGTCTATATTCCGACTGAGGCGAGTGACCTCACCGTGAAAGATGCATTCGATGCCATGCTCGAGTCTGTGGTTGATCAGTGCCCAAGACGAGATACTCTTCTAGTCTTGGGGGATTTCAATGCATCAACTGCAACTGAGAGGGATGGTTATGAGACATGTGTTGGTCCCCATGGGTTTGGAACTGTGAACCAGAATCGCACCAAGTTCCTTGACTTTGCAAGAAGTCATGGATTTAGGGTGGCGAGTTCATGGTTTCAGTGCCCACAAGCTCATCGCTGGACTTGGAATTCCAACACTGGCGGTGTGGCAAAAGAGATTGACCATGTCCTCGTTGATGGTTGTTGGAGGATGATCCAGAACTGCAGGGTCTACCGGAGTGCTGTTCCTCAATACCGACCACCAGTTTGTTGTGGCAACTCTGAAGTTTCAGCTTAAATCCAGGAGAATGGTACCATCCCAGCCTTGGCTGGATGTTGGCAAGCTCAAGGATGAGAGGGTATCTGAGGAGTTTGCGAACAGGCTGAGTGGTGATATGGGGGGTCTGAGTGCTTTGGGGGATCCTGAAGAGTTGCGGAGTGCCTTCAAGACCACCATCCTTGATGTTGCCGGGAGATGTCTTGGAACTCACCGGAAGGTGAAGAAAACTTTTGTCTCTCAAGGCACACTGGATACCATTGACCAGAGTCGCAGGGTCAGGCTGATTGGCAGAGCTGAGCTGTTCAGGGAGCTGAGGCGTACGTACGTGTACGTGCACTTTGGGTGGACAAGGAGGCCTATGTGTGAGGAATCTGTGAGGGGGAAGAGCATCACCTGTGGACAGGTGATCCTCCTCCCGCTTACAGGGGAATGCACGCATTGCGTTCATCCAAGCCCGTCCCTCGGTGTACTGCAGTTAGAGCGGAGGGTGGTGGGCTCTTGACAGAGGAGTGCGAAGGGAAGGCCCACTGGGCCGGTTACTTTGAACGGCTGTACTAGTCTGACCCACCAGCTATTGATTTGGATTTCACAGGTGTTACTATCCCAATTGCTGACCCTCCAATGAACTGTGATACACCTTTGTTTGTGGAAACACAGGTTGTGGTGAATCGGTTGAAATGGGGTAAAGCTCCTGGGATCTGTGACATCCACGCTGAATTTCTCAAGGCTGGTGGAAATGCTGCACTCGTGTCGCGACATGCAGTTCTGTGCTTTGCCTGGAACACAGGCATCATCCCAACTGACTGGAAAAGGGGCCTTGTTGTCCCCTCTGGAAAGGGAAGGGTGATTGCCATGACTGCAACAACTGCTGAGGGATGTTGCCGCTCTCAGTGCCGGGCAAGGTCTTTGCTCGAATAATTATTGATAGGGTTCGCCACCATCTGCTTGAGCACCAGCGTCCAGAGCAGTCAGGCTTTACACCAAAGAGGTCAACGATTGACCGTATCATTGCTTTTCGGGTCCTCATCGAACGCAGACGGGAGCTTCGGCAGGGGCTGCTTGCAACCGATGTTACTCTCTGCAAAGTGTTTGATTCAGTGAATCGGCATGCCCTCTGGAGGATTCCTGGTCTTTGTGGGGTGCCACCAAATTGATCCATCTGATGTCTGAACTACACTCTCGTGCTGAGAGTGCTGTGAGATTTGGTGATGCCATCTCTGAGTTATTTCCAGTTGTTGGAGTTCAACATGGGTGTGTACTGGCCCCCACACTTTTCAGCACTTGTATGCACTGGATTCTGGGGAGAATGTGGGAGAGATCAAGCTGTGGTGCATCGTTTGGAATGTCAAGATCTGACCTTGATTTCGCAGATGATGCAGTCTTCCTTGCGGAGATTCTAGATATCCTTTTGGGGGCCCTCGAGGTGCTGAATGAGGAGTTGGAGCCGCTGGGATTACAGGTTTCCTGGGTCAAAACTAAGATCCAGGCTTTCAATGACATCTTGGATGCTGCTATCTTGCTTGTACCTGTTTATGGTGAGAATGTTGAGGTCACAGAGATATTCACTCACCTGAACAATGATATTCACGTCTCTCCTGGCTGTAAGCCAGAGGTCAATCGACATCTGGGTTGGGCCTGGGGAGTCATAGATCCAATGGATCGTGGGGTGTGGTGCTGTCAGTACCTGTGCGGGAGGACGAAAGTCTGAGTCTTCAGGTCCTTAGTGCTTCCAGTTTTGCTCTATGGATGTGAGACTTGGACTCTGACCAGGGATCTGAGACGGAGGCATAATTCTTTGGTACCAGGTCTCTTCCGAGAATCCTTGGCTCTCGCTGGTCGGACTTTGTGTCCAACAAGCGGTTGCTGAGACTCAAATGAGATTTGTTGCCTGCATAGTCTGTGAGCGTCAGCTGCGATTGTATGGACATGTGGCTCGTTTTCCTGAGGGTAGCAGATTCTCTGCGAGGAAGCCTTGTCAGTGGAAGAGGCCAATGGGCTGACCACGTGCTTTGTGGTTTCAGCAGTTTGATCAGTATCTCAGGGAGATGGGGATATGCCAGGCGCCTGGGGGATGGCTAGACGGAGGCCCCTGGAGTAAGTGGACAGAAAGTGGACACAGCGACACGCTGCTCCAGTGCATGCTCCCATAGCTGACCTGACCTCTGACCCCACGGTGGGTGGGGGGGGTGGTATGTTTTTATTTTATTTTAGATGCTTACCAAGTCACCATGAAACTTTCATCATTCATGGCCATCGTGTCGAAAAAGTTCCTGAACAAATATTTGGGTGCAATGATTGATTACAAATTGAAATGGAGCAAGACCTCCCAGGTGTTGGCCGGTAAGGCACACCAAAGATTGGACTTTTTAACCCTTTTAACCCTTGCTGCCATTTTACCAGCAACTATTCAAATCTCCATTTGCCTGAGTGGCTATTTTGCCAGCCACCATTGAAGCCTCCATATACCCGAGTCGCCGGTTTACCAGCCACCATTGAAACCTCCATGTACCCGAGCGGCCGGTTTACTGGCCGCTATTCAAACCTCTATATACCTGAGCGACCGCTTTACCAGCCTCTATTCAAACCTCCACATACCTGAGCGGGCAGATTTTTCTCCAGGGAGCCGAAAGTCCAAGGGGCTCAGGGTTCAAAGGGGGAAACTAAAAGAGTTTTACGTTGATCATCACATTTTCATTCTTTTTTTTTTTTAATTAGTTTTTGGTTCAAAGTATTCTTTCTTTAAATTAAAAATGTGCATTTTTGGTAATTCGTCTAAAGAAAGTGTGAAGAAACTGAAAGACGCATGAAGAATACCAGCGCGTGATAGGAACGGATCTTCCGTCAATTTGTACCTTGTACGAGTCGCGCGCTGTGCTGATGGTCCACAAAATAATACAAGACCCATCACACCCACTTCACCATTGTTACCTCTGCCACCGAAGGTGAAGCAGGTTATGTTTTCACTGCTTTCTGTCTTTGTTATTTGCAAAATCGAAGATTTTTCAAGTACTCGTGTATTGGTCAATCGATTTTGTTATTCTGTCTGTCTGTTTGTCGCCTACAGGTCACAATTCCAAACCGATCATCATGAAACTTAACTGAGTTGTGGAGGTCGTCTCAACTGTGAAGCCTATTGATTTTGAGGTCAAAGGTCATCTTGAGGTCTAATTCCTAAAATCGTCATTTTTCATTCGATTGACTTGAAACTTGAACAAGATTTGCAAATTGCATCACTGGATTGGGAGGGGGGGGGGGACTATTTTTGAGGTTAAAAGGTCAAAGGCCAACTTAAGGTCTAACTTCTAAAATCATCAATTTCAATCTAAAAAATCAATTTTCATCCAATTGACTTGAGCTTTGATTATTATGATTGTGAATTTTAATCTGAATGAAATGGACAATTTGATGTATCCATGGCAACCTTTGGAGATGGGGGTGGATTCTGCGAGTATCGTGCTCTGCACGACATCTTTTTCTTGTTACTTGCAAAATCAAAATTTTTTCAAGTATATTCGTTAGTCGATAGTCTGTCTGTTTATCTGTTTATCGCCTTCAGGTCACAATTTTAAACTGATCTCCATGAAACTTCACCACATGATCAAATTTGTCATCAGGAAGTTTGAGGTCAAAAGGTCAACATAGGCCTTCTTGTTTGGCCTCTGCACAACATCTTTGTTTGTTTGTTTCCTTGTCTGTCTGTCTGTGTGCAGGATATCTCAAAAAGTTGTTGACGGATTTGGATGAAATTTTGTGGACAGGTTGGGTGTGTGAGAAGGACCATATGATCAGATTTTGGTGAAGATCCGGATCCGGATCCGGACACGACAGTAACGGCTTCCAATATCTCAGAGAGAAGTTTGGTGCAGAGAAAACTGATGCTGAACTCAAATCAGTCATTTTTCTTTGGGCCCCAGATCCGAGAACTGACGTGTGATCCCGTGTTCAAAAATTAAATTGAACCCACTTGAGTTTGCAGCATGGGAGGAATTTGTGTTGGTTGTGCAGAACTTTCTTGGGAACCAGAGAGCTGAACATATGTGGAATTCGTGGACAACATGCTCAAGGCCCATCAGCGAATGGGCTTTATGATGTCTCTTAAAATGCATTTCTTGTATTCTCATCTTGATTTCTTCCCACCTAATCTGGTTGAGGTAAGCGATGAGCAACCAAGACATTTCAGTCATGGAAACTAGGTATCAAGGCTTGTTCAACCCAAACATGATGGGTGATTGCTGCTGCTTCCTACAACAGGTGACCAATTCCACACACAAACGCAAGAGCAAATGTCTCACACACTTCTGAACACGTCTGAACAGTGCCTACGATGACTATATTGAAAGGAAGAGTGTAAACTTGAAGTGTTGTTTCTGAATCACTCATGATGGGGCAAATTTACCAATCAAGTTTACACCCTTCCTAAGATGACCATGTTCTCATGTTTTATTAACTTCTTTTTCTGCAACTTGTTTATGTTCTTGGTTTGTATACTTCACATTATACACGGAGATCAATCATTGTTATCTAAATATGACGTGAAAGTAATTACTAAACACTGATATTAGATGTACAATGTGGTCATCTGCAATAATTATCTAATATAGCATGCTGGGTATCATTAATATATATATATATATATATATATATATATATATATATATATATATATATATATATATATATATATATATATATATTGAAAACCTGATGTACTGGCTAAATTCTGACTTCAGATTTGAAATCAGTGGCCCAGATTTAACCAAGAACACCTGCATTTTCCCTTAGTAGCAGACATAGTTTTTTTGTTGCCCAGTGTTATTTTTTATGTCAAATTTGTTTTTTGGATTTCACAAGTATTGGGCTATGTGTCACATCTTTCTTGCTTGTCTGTCTGTCCACAATAATGTGCCAACATAGGCCACACATGCCATCTAGTGGTGGCCAGTCTTACACGTTATATTTTTAAACCGAGTACCTCAAGTGTGTCCAATGATAATGTGAGTAAGTCTTTAAAGTATGTCCTATTATTAATGTGAAAACATCGATAAAGTCAATGTATCAAGTATTTGAATGCATCCATAAGCTGCCTACATCTATAAAAAATACATACGAGTGCAACGGGAATCCATGCAGGAATCGAAAAGGTGTGTTTGTCGGCTGTGCGGACATAAACCGGCACCACCAATTCATCGCGTACACACCACACAAACACGCCAGCATATCCACCACATAAAACAGTCCTGGTGTGGGTCTGCAATCTCCGATTCCTCATCCTCGTTTGCTGTGCAATTGTTTTAGCATCATTCAGTCTTTCCTCCGAGATACAAAGCCACCGTTGTGTCTACCGGTGAAGGTATCGGAAAGCTGTCCACCTCAATTACTTCTGATTTCACACAAAGGTGCTCAAGTGAACCGAGACCCGTGGAAGGGGTTGAAGTCTTCAATGTTGTGATAAATTGTCTCGGTGTGCCCTCTGGTGGACACTATGCTGTACTCGTATAAATGGATACCCCTTACAAAGCGCGCCACATCTGATCTGCATGCGGGACCACGCGTGCTGATGGTGACGGGGCCCTTCGAAGGAACGGATTGTTCGATAAATTTAAATTTTAAGGTGACATCCTCGCAAGAGCTCGTACAGCGTGCTGGAACGAGCTCGCTGGCCAAGATGTAGAATGTAATTTTCCAGAATCATTTTCATTTGGAAAGGTTTCCTGAAGCTCTGATGTTTGCTTTGGCTTTGTCACATGAATGTAAATTCCAAACTCCTGTCAAATGTCAGAACAATGCGAGTCATTGCTCAAATGATAAGGGAAGGGCCAGGACGAGGGGGTTGGGATGGAGAAGGGTGAAATGGATAAAATAGAAATGGAACAAGTGTGGATGATATAAGAAATGGCTGGCAGGATGGCCTCGAGGAATGTGTACTCACCTTTGAGCTGCCTTAAACATATTTGTGTACCTCTTAAAAAGATGACTCCCAAGTACATAGTCTCATAAAATAATCTAGGTATTTTCTCTCCACTACTTCCATAACAGTCACAATTACAGTAATCGCACACCTTCAAGGGTCTACCGTGGGGAAAACTTGGCCCTCGCCTTTCAGGATCCGACTCGCCAAGCCTGAAGACCACAGGATGTACAAAGAATGATCTACAGGAAAGACACAAGGATGATTTATTTCCAGCAGATAAAAGATCCAGATTGACATCCATCTGAGGGATGCCCCACCTTGTGATAGATACAACCGACCTGCAAAGCACAAATCCAACAGTTTATAGTCGGATCAGGAATGTAGCCCGAACTAGACAGGTCGAAGGTAAGTGTGCTACCTCGTCCTATTTGACCTTTGGGTACCTCACAGTCACATGGTCAAACAGTACAAAGGTTTTCAACAGAATGCACAGAATAATTCACGAGACCCAAAATAAAATGTGACACTGACCCGAGATGAAGAGGAATTTGCCGAAGATGGGACATTGTAATTACCCCACGTGAGCGAAGCAAAAAGCGGGGTGAAGCAATTGGTTCACCCAGCAAATGCTAAAACCTTAATGTTTTCACGACGTTTGTCTATGTCTGTAAACATCGGTTTATGATTGAGGAACAACTTAACTTCAGTTGAATGTTATATTTTGAAAAGAATCGGAAAACGAACCTGTAGTTTAGCAGTACTTTGGCTCTGAATTAATTATGATCTCACAAATGTAGAGAGGAGTGAGATCATTCTTTTTTACTCTATCTGCCGAGCAGTGAAACAAAATTGAAAATCATTCCAAACAGGAAACTTAATGTTTTTAGCGACGTTATCAAGGACACAAACAACAGGCACGAATAACAAATGTAACGTGTTAAATAAGATGGTGTAAAAAGATGCCGCATCAATGGTGTTAAACTTCCAAAAAAAAAAATTTGCAATCTTAAAAATCTTTATTTTATTTCAATTGAAATATATACTCAAAAAAATGTAGAACACAACCAATCCTATCGCCTTCATCTTCCCAATCAAATGGCTCATTATTACTGGCAATTGGTCCACTTCTAATGGTGCTGGTGAGGCCGACCGACTGTCCTGTGACCTCTGCTCCTGCTCCATTGGGAGCACTGGAATAATTGATGGGGGGATTGGGCGGGGTAAAAAAGATGACCAAGCAGTGTGGATGTCTTCACTGGTCCTTCTTCAATGATGTCCAGTTTAATCGCTGCAGTGTCTAACCAACTGTCACCCACCTGGTTCTGTTTGCTTTGGTCCGACATGGCTGCACAATTACTTATTAACTAAAATTTGCACCCAAATCACGGTCCGTCACAATTTCAAATTTGCACAATTCTCACACCCAATGTTACGCAGTCAGGGGGTTCGAAAGATCCCACTCCTGACACCAAAACTTGTGGTATCGGCACATGTGCTGGGCTCGCGACGTGCATACTCAGACCCGCTGCCACGGTTAACTCTTCGGCCCAACGGGTTGTCTAGCAACTGTGCACACCGGCAAAATTAATCACACCGAGCAGGGTCATCAAGTCCACAGCCGCGTTACCTACTCGTTGCTACAACTACCTCACCTAGGGTCCACACCCTCAGCGTGCACCAGAGTACTTATTACTGCCGAGCGGGACAGTGGGTGCAGCAATGGCGGAGGTGGGTGCAAAAACTTCCAGTCTATCTAGTATGAACACACTTTGTCGGATCAATGGAAGAAAGCACAACTAAGTTGAATGGAAAATGCAACCATTGATTTACACATTGAAGCAAACAATCATTGAACAGGTATTTAGAAGCACAAAGCAAAAGGCACAGAAGAGCAGACTTTCCCCGAGTTTGTATTCGCCTCAGACAAACTTATTGGATAAAAGACGTATGGCTTCATTAAATCCGGGAAGAAGAACTGAGGAGAAAGAAGCAGAATGGAGTGTGTGGGGGAGGGGGGACTCCTCTCATACCTCACGTAACCATGCGGGGTTAGGTTGGGCCAAATATTGTGAGAGACGGTGGGGCAGGGCAGTTTGGATGGGCGGTGGAGTGATGTAAGTGTGTGCTGCGAGTCTGTGTGGAGCTGCATGACACCCCAGGGACTGCACCGCACTCCTTGGTTATGGTCTGCTCACCTCCGGCCCTCGCACGACTCGTTCCTTTGACTCGATCTTTCTCTCAATCCACCATCGCTCTGTTCCAACAATCCCCCATCTGCCTTTCTCAATCCACCAACAATCCTCTTCACCAAATCTCAATTCAAATAACCCTTCCTTCATCCTGTCTGTTTCTTTCAACTCCCCAGTTGGCTTATTCTCATTCTTCGGTGCATCAATCTTCCTCACCACTCATTCTTTTATTAGTCCCAATTTACTATCCATCCTTCTGATGAGTGACTCTTTTATTACTCACCATCTGTTCATTCATTCCTCACCATTCGAGATAATTGATCATTCGTGCCGATCGGTTACTACATCGGTTAAGTTACTACATTTCAGTCGAGGAACATATGTGATTGAGGAATGAAGGCCAAATATTTGAGGAGGTTTCTCTTGGTACAACAAAATATTCACATTGCAAGAGTGAGTTAAAGAAACTAAAATCTGGTGGTCTTGGAATATTAGAAACTAATCCAGAAGGAATGAGACAAATTATAAATTAAACATCTGAGTGGTAATGGGGTTAAGATTTTATCATTCGGTTTTGATGTTGATGAAGAAACTCAACGCAAACATCAGAAAAGCAGAGATACAAGTATTAGTGAAAAAGAAATTACAACTTGTATTAATGTTCAGAAAGAATTTGATGACATATTTAAAGAAAAGGATTAATTTGAACACATCTACTTTAATAATGAAGAAAAGGAAAATTTCCCTGTTGACCTTTATAATTCAGTGAATGATAAAGGTCAACAGGGAAATCCAATAAATAAATGGATACGAAAGAAAGAGCAAGAAGATTTAAGGAGCATCAAGAGTTGGTTTCTAAAGTTGTAAAACAATAGGAAGACATAAAGAAGAAACGCAGGAAGAAACTCGCGGGTGAAGTAGCATTTGAAAGAAAACGAGAAATTTTTTTCACCACTTTGAAAAACATCCCAAGAAAAAATTATAGATGCTTCCACAGTTCCCACATTAGAATATACTCCTAAAAAAACTTCAAATGTTAAAAGATTTCAGTCAAATGACGGAGGAAGAATTAGAATATGATGATGAAGGATTATTTCAACAACTGGAAGAAATTAATCAACCCCCTGATTATCTTTTGAAGGGTCTTCCAAACAATGAATATTCAGCGGATTCAAAAACCAAAGCAAGACTCATTCCAACAGAACAACCAGCAATATTTAATCTTGTTCAAGAAAAGGTATGATATTTAATGATGAATTAAGGTTCTTGAGTTCTGCTCAACTCCCTGTTAATCTAACTCCAAGATTAATGTTTCTTCTTACAAATGATGGAAAACAAGGTGCCAATGTGAGGGATGAAACAAAGTTTTGATAAACCATTGGATATGAAAAATAAGGATGATAGAGTATATATTGATCTGCTGGACTCTCTTAGTTATTGGGGTAGACTATCTGGTAAAAGTAGGAAGAATGAGAAGGTGAATCTCATTATTCAGGCTTTAAGTAGGCTTGGTTCAGGTGTTAGTTTTCTTCCAAATGAGCCATCACAATTACTTAAGAGACTGTTATTGCTGTGAGATAGTAAGAAGGCTGGAAATAACAATTGTTTTAATGAATCATCAGCCATTTTAGACCAGTTGATGAACATGAAAATAACGAATAAATGTCAATACAAAGACATTTTATCCCATATTAAATAAAATGAGAAGCACAATCCTTAGTTTTAATTTCACAACAAGCAACCACGCATCTTCATTCCCATACCCACTACAACTTGACGCAACAAAAGAATGTGAGGCATCTTTATTGTCCCTGGAAACTTATAATACCTTGTTTAATATCACCGAGAAAAATGACAAGTTTAGTTATAATCCGGGAAGTGGATACAAAACGATAACAGTTTCACCCGGAGCATATGAGATTTCTCAAATATCTTCCGAAATTGTTCACTTTATGAAAGAACAGGGTGATGAACCAAAAAATATTGTTATAGATATTCAAAAACGTACTTCAAAATCAACGATTAAACTTAAAAATAACTACAAGGTTGATTTCACAATTGATAATTCATTTGGAGAGTTCTTGGGTTTCTCCTCAAAAAAAGATTTAAATGAATGGGACGTTTTACAGTGATAATGTCATTCAAATATCCTCAGGTATAAATTCGGTATTAATTCACTGTGATTTGATTGATGGTGCTTATAATGATGGAATAAGAACAAATACAATATTTTCATTCAGCGCATACTCAACCCCAATTGGTTATAAATTCAATATGGAACCCAAAAATCTGGTTTATCTCCCTGTGTCAGGAAAAACCATATACAGAGTAAATTTTAGGATAACCGACCAAGATAATCACATGATTTCTTTTAATGGAGAAATTATATCCATCAGAATTCACTGACGTGAATTTTTCCAATAAATAAATACGATGGTTATTGTGAGGAAACACGAGTTGGGAAAATATACAATAATTACAGGGGGTGGGATGTTCCTTTCCCCAAACTACAAGGGTGAAGGTATGTATGGAGAGGATACCATAAACCTAAGAGACAAAGGGGTGTAGGACATCAATTTTTTTAAAAAGGGGTTTGGATAATTGATACTCTAATTGGTATCGGTTCAACTATTCTTAAACATAAAGACCTAATTGGTTCAAATGCTTCTGCTGTGGGAAATGCAGAGTATAGATTATAAAATAAAGAGTATACAATCTGCCATAAAGAGTATAAAGATGCCCAAAAGGAATCTCATAAATTGCAAGCAATAATAGAAATTAAGAAAGGCAAAATTCAGTTGTCTCCCCAAGAATGACAGAAAATAATTGGGTCAGGGTTTCAAAAGTTTTAACATATTTTTCCTCAATAAATACAAGTATGAAAGCAATTGATAGTATCTGTGATTTGGATGATACCATTGGCATCTCAAACTCCACTAAAAAGAGAAGACTACTTCAAGGTAATTGCAAAAACTGGAACAGACTGGAATATAAATGGAACAAAAAGTTTTGAAAGAAATAATCAACAAACTTATTTGAATCGAGCCGAAAGTTTCTTGTTGTGTAAATTTACATTCACTGAGGCTGCGAATACCACAAATGCTACACTCGAAAATGATTTCTTCTGGAAAATGTTTGATGGTGTTTCTTTGTATATTGGAACACAAGAAGTTGAAACGGTTGATTATGTTTGTGCTACATCTGAAATGATTAACTTTGCACTATATTCATTTTGTGATAGAATGGGAAAGGGAGCTGTCAAAGGTTTTATTCCTGATATGGCAACGGGAACAAATACAGACCCTGGATATAGTCAAAGAAAAGGAACTTACAATGTTGATATAAAAGCAGGCAATAGTTTCACTGTGGCAGTTCCTCTTAAAGGTATATTTGGATTTTGTAATCATGATAAAGTTCTGCATGGTCTTAAAATTAGATTTCAACTGCAAAGGAATGATAATGAAAATAGATTGCTTTTTGGTGTGCCTAATGATTTTGCTGCTCAAAATAAATTTCTCATTGATGAAATTAATTGGTATATTAGCGAATATACTCCTGATCCTAAAACAGAAGAGATGTTGAATAGAAGACAACTCAAAGAAACTACTCAATGTATCACACCTTAAAAGAAGATGCCAACATGCTGAACTGAACCAAACCACTTACACGTGGAATTTGTGTGTTCTGGAAGGAAAGCCACGATATCGGCAGCTCATTTTTTTTAAAACCAGATGGTGATACTGCTACTGATAAGAATAATGCGTTGAGTGATCATGCGAAGGTGAAACAACCGCATTTCTCAAGATGCAACATTTTATCCACGAGATAGATTGGAAATTAATTGGGAAAAAATGATTATGCTAAAGCAGACAAGTCTTACCAAAAGGTGTGTGAAAGCAATGGAAATAAAGAACCCATTTTGGATATGAAAGCATTTAAAAGTCTGTGTACAATCGATGCGATTGACCTGAGTGCTCAAAAGGAAACTATAAAGTCTAATCGAGTGGATACTTCCCCATACATTGAAACAGGAGAGAGTGAAGAAGTTGATACACATTGTTTGCTTTTGGAAGAAACAGAATTACAGATTAATTCAGATAATGGTGTTATGATTAGTCTCACATAATTTTTTTTATAAATAAATGAGTAGTAAAGTGCCAACTGGGGTATATGTGCATCAAATCAATCTTCATAAACTATCATCTTGTATTCAAAATCAAAAGCCTTGCATGATTAACGTTAATACAATTCAGAGAAAAAGAGCAGTAAGAATTGATGTTTTGCTCACAGGAGAACAGGTGAAAATCTTGAACGATACTGGCTCATTTAAAATTAAAATGTCAAAACCAATGTTGTAGAAATATTCAATAAGAGAGACGAGTGGAGGATTTCTCCCATTTCTAATTCCTTTATTTGCTGGTTAAGTGCGGCTGGAGCATTGACGAGTGGTATTTCAGCAGCGGTGAAAACTGCCAACGAAAGGAAGGCTCAACTCCGGGCTCAAAAAGAATTGGAAAGACAGAACGAAGAGTTGGATAAACAAATTAGTTGAAGTGGTGTAATTGTAGATTTTGCTGAAAAACTTGAAAGTCTGCCTGATAAAGCAAGATTGTTAGTTGGAGACATGCTTTCTTCTGTCGCACAAGCAGGTGTAAAATTAACTAAAAGGGGTGATGGATTATATCTTTCTAATAAATAAATCTTCTCATGTCTGCATAATGAGTGATTTATAATCATCCATCATATCTACATAATGAGTGGTTTAAACAATTTGGACAGAATACAACATCAAATTTAGAACTTATTAAACATTGTTACGTTTGAGGGGGGGGGTATGCATTCAAAGGGTAATTAGGATGTTTAATTAGGTATGCCATGCTGTTCGAGTTTACCAGGATCTCGATGTAATAAGCAGCAATTCAGTGGTGATAAGTTGTCTCGTAAATGTTCTTTTCTTCAAGGGGGGAAATGATAATTGTCACGTAATTAGATAGGGACACGGGATAGGGTAAGTGTGTCTGCGTAAACCCCTTTTGGTATTCTCTGGAGACTGGCCGTGACGTCACAGGACAGTGCAGCGGATGGCTCCGCCCCGTGATCACGATTGGCGGAAGGCGACGGTGGTGGGCCAATAAACGGCTCGATTGGAAGTGACGAGGACAGGAGGATAAAAACGTTCTGTTCGGGGTCGAAAAGGAAGAGGAAGAGGATCTGGACAAAAGATCGTGGTTTTTTTTGGTGTGGAAGCTGTTGCACGGAGAGCGTCCTTGTTGTTGTGCTGGTTCGATCGTGTTCTTCATCGTGTCTTGTTTCCTTGCTGAGCCTTGTGCCTCACCTTGGTTGGCTCTGGGGTTCTGCTGACTCGGAGTACGGGGTCGAACGGCGGGCGAACCTGCCTCCCTCTCCTGCTCGCAACTTGGCGCCAGAACTGGTTCCCTGGCGGCTGTGAGCGGACTTGGGCCAAGACCAGAAGGTCGACAGCACCACGGTTTCTCCTGCCCCCCTGACGAGAGCAAGGCCAGCTCGTGCGACGCCGATCCAGGGACAGTTGCGTCCACACCACGGTCCAGCCTGACCACCAGAAATAGCTACGTTTTGTGTTTGTTTGTGTGTGTGTGTGTGTGTGTGTGTGTGTGTGTGTGTGTGTGTGTGTGTGTGTGTGTGTGTGTGTGTGTGTGTGTGTGTGTGTGTGTGTGTGTGTGTGCTTGGCGCCTGAGAGGGTTTGAGATCTCTATATTCATTGGAATTGTCTGTGTTTTTCCCCACGCCCGATCCCACACCATCCCGTCGAATCGCCCCGGATCCCTCTTCTTGCCGAGTCTTGTTATTTCTGGGTAATAATAAAAATAAATAAACATCATCAACTCAGTGAAAAGTGACTCGTGCCACCTTCCTCGTCCCGTTTGCGGTAGAGCGATTAGAACCGCCATGTTTGGGTTATAAATAAATAAACCGCCTCCATCGTTTCGGCTCATTCTACGTTGGCGGGACTGTTCAAGTTCCGTGGACGTCACATTGGTGTCAGAAGTGGGATGTTCGAACCCCTCTAAATTATATTTGGTATCAGGAGAATATACCGAGATTAAAATCTCGCCACGAATTGGAATATAAAACTACTACAGGAAAGCGCGCGAGCGCGGGAAAATTTTGGCGGGATTTTTCAAATTTAAATTAATTGGCGGCAAACGGGACTTCTGCACCATGGCGGATGTGCAGATGTTTGAGGAGGAAGGCCACGTGTCTGGCAGCGAGTCGGGGGAAGAAGGGAGAGACGGGGGTAGGGTTGGAACCTCCCCCATTCCGAGCGTGGACCGTGCTTCATCGCCCATAACGGAGCCGGCAGCGCCGGAAACCGGCACGATTACGATCTGGACAATGTTGGAACGTTTAATGAGTGCAAATATGACACGGGGCAAAATGACGGCACAGGGGGCACAAATGGCAGAAATGACGGCACAAATGGAAAATCAATTCGTGACACAGAGGGCAGAAATGACGGCACAAATGGAAAATCAATTCGTGACACAGAGGGCAGACATGACGGCACAGGGGGCAGAAATGACGGCACAAATGGAAAATCAATTCGTGACACAGAGGGCAAAAATGACAGCACAGGGGGCAGAGATGGCGGATCGATTGGGGGTAATGGGGGAACAGTTGGGTGCACGGATTGATTTAATGAGGGATGAATTGGGGGAAAAGATGGAGAAAATGAAAACTGAGATGCAGGAGTGTGTGGATGTTAAATTGGGAGAAATACAAAGTAAATTTGAGGATAGATTGGAGGAAACAAAGGTAGAAATTACATTGGAGGGGGAAAATATACGAAAAAAATTGGTAGATAAAATTGATGCAACGAACATTCGGGTTGATAAAGTGGATGAAAGCCTGGAACGTCATCGTGCCTGTGTGGATGCTCGTATGCAGCTGCAGGTTGAAGAGTGGGGAGAGCTGAGGAAGCAAGGGATGAATTTGGCGGAGGAGGTAAAAGGATTGGAGGCTCGTTTGGACGAACAAGATAAAATTATGAGCCAAGATGAAGTCTTGGATAAAGGCCTGGTAGAGCCGTCTTTTGTAAGTAGAGTGTCCGGGTTGGTTGAGGAGCAGCTACAAACTCGCGACGGAGCCTTGGAGGAGGTTGTGCGGGCCCAGAAGATCCTGCGGGAAGAGGTGAATCGGTCCATTCAACGTTTGGAACAGGAGGCAAAATTGACCCATGAGACCCTCACCACAAAACATTTTTGACCACAGTGGGCTCCGAAATTGGATACGCAGCCACAGGGTGTTTGATCCCTGGGATGGATTCGGACAAGGGAGAAACTGAGAAGCGGGCCACCGTAAAAGTGATCCCCCTGGTAAATTTTGACGGGTCAGGGAGCCTTGAAGCTTTTCTTACGCAATTTGAGTGTATTTCCCGACTAAACGGGTGGAATGAGCGGGAACGTACAGGGAATTTGGTGGCAACGTTGCGGGGACCAGCCGCAGATGTGTTAAACGTGATCGCGGAGGGGATGTTGACCAGCTCCCACATTTGCGAGGCGCTGACTCCGTCGGTTTGGGTTCACGGCAAACTGTGATCTGGTGCGGGCCCAGCTCCAGCACCGCAGATTAAAGCCGGGTGAGACAGTGCAGGGGCTGGCACAGGACATTTACCAATCAGTCAGGATCGCGTATCGGGACCTTACAGTGGAGGCGTGGGACAGACTGGCACTGGAGAAATTTTTAGCTGCTCTTCCTGACCCTGAGGTCCGAGCGCTAGCGGAGTTACAGGATCCACCCACCGTTCACCGAGCGGCCGAGTGCGCGGCCAGGCTGGCCTCGTGGAGTCGGCCGGCTCGGGTTCCAGAGAAGCCATCGGTGACGATCCGACAGGCGGAGATCCAGGATCAGGGAGGGGGGCTGGGAGAAATTGGCATTACCCAAATGTTTCAGGAAATTTGCCAGAAACTGTCAAGTTTGATAAGGGGTAATTCGGTAGTTGATGCGCCAAAGCGGCGGGGTCCAGCCCAGCCAAAAGAGCAATTCGATTATGGCCGAGGGGGTCCGGAACTGGAAGAGACATTTCACCGATACTCACGGGGCCTTTTATGGGGAGTTGTTTCCGGTGCGGGCGAAGAGGACACATGCAACGATATTGCCGGTACCCGGCGATGGAGGGACCCTCCAATAGACTTTTAGACTCGGAGAGGGTGAATCCTCCTGCTGAACCGCCAGGTCTATCCGAGATGCCCTTTCATAGGTCGGGTCCGGAGATCACTGTCGGGGGTCGGGGAGACTAGATTGGGCTGAGCATATACGGCCATGCTCGGCTGCTGAGATTGTGGCTAAGTGCCCTCCTTTGGTGGAAAAGAAAAAAATGAATTGTGGGAAAATTGGCATGGGTTTGTAAGTTCTGCTGGGTTTTAGAGTGACAATCGGGACAGTGGGTAATTGGAAATAAAGCGGGCACGAGTGGCTGTCCAATGGCTGGTGCGTGGATCGGGTGAGAAGTGCTGTGTGAGTTGTTTTAAGTGAAGTAGTGAAATGTATGGTGCACACATTGATTTTTTTATTGGACATGGTGTGGTAACAGGGAAGGTCATGGTCGGTGAAGTGTTAGAAATGCAGGTGTCACATGTAAGGCCGATGGGGTGGGGGAGTCATGTGGGTTTTGTGGGTGGGGATGATGTGCTTGTCCACAGGGATTGCTGAAGCTCACGATGAGCGTGAATTGCGACCCCCTTCAAGGAGATTCACCACCTGATGGCTAATGGTGACAGTGTCTGGAGGCAACTGGGAGAGGGTCTGGTTGGGCGACCAAGGCGGGTAGGACCTTGGTGACCCAGGAAGGCCAGAGGAGCCAGTGAGACCCCTTTCAGAGTGTTGTACGGGATTAGAGCTGATGGCTACCAGGGGGGAGGGAATCAAAGGGAGCGGGGCGGAGAAACGTCCGGGTTGGACTAAAGCTTACCTGTGGGCATGGTTGCACCTGAGATGCGCCCATCATCTTGTGGTAACCCACCCCACGGCCATGACGGGATTCAGCCTGCATGATTAAAATGAGGACCATGACCTAGAAATGTGATGGTGACCATGGTGTGAGTGTTGTGTAGATGTATGAGTCCCACTTGATCCCGCACAACTTGACATGTGCAGCAAGGGCATGATGTCCGCATAATTTTGAGGCAAGCAAATTTGAGAATTGGCTCGCCAGGTAACGCTGGGTCTATTAGCATCCACTGGGGGAGGCGGTCAAGTGTAAATATCCTGTGAATAGTGTCGTTCAGGCTTAGAGTAGGAATGTAAAGTATAAGTGTTGTGTTTTTGTGGAACCTTTTGTTTCCCCTCCCAGATCACTGGAAGAGTGTTGGGCAAGAGCGATGACCCAGAAGATGGAGTGCAACTTCGCTCAGTGCTCTCATGTGATAAAATAAAAAAATAAAAATAAAAAAAAACTAATGATTGTTTAGGCGAGGATAAGGCCATAAGGGGGTAGTACGTTAAGCAGGATTGGTAAGTTAGCTGCGACTCGCTGCCCATTGCCCCTCCTACTTTAATTTGTTAGGTTAATTAGGTGTGAGTCAGTAAGTGTTAAGGCTGGTACGGTAGCGCCTGTGATATACCTTGCAGGAGCTGCGGTACCAGAGGAGGGGGCAGTGTTACGTTTGAGGGGGGGGTATGCATTCAAAGGGTAATTAGGATGTTTAATTAGGTATGCCATGCTGTTCAAGTTTACCAGGATCTCGATGTAATAAGTTGCAATTCAGTGGTGATAAGTTGTCTAGTAAATGTTCATTTCTTCAAGGGGGGAAATGATAATTGTCACGTAATTAGATAGGGACACGGGATAGGGTAAGTGTGTCTGCGTAAACCCCTTTTGGTATTCTCTGGAGACTGGCCGTGACGTCACAGGACAGTGCAGCGGATGGCTCCGCCCCATGATCACGATTGGCAGAAGGCGACGGCGGTGGGCCAATAAACGGCTCGATTGGAAGTGACGAGGACAGGAGGATAAAAAGGTTCTGTTCGGGGTCAAAAAGGAAGAGGAAGAAGATCTGGACAAAAAGATCGTGGTTTTTTTTGCTGTGGAAGCTGTTGCGCGGAGAGCGTCCTTGTTGTGCTGGTTCGATCGTGTTCTTCATCGTGTCTTGTAGCCTTGCTGAGCCTCGTGCCTCACCTTGGTTGGCTCTGGGGTTCTGCTGACTCGGAGTACGGGGTCGAACGGCGGGCGAACCTGCCTCCCTCTCCTGCTCGCAACTTGGCGCCAGAACTGGTTCCCTGGCGGCTGTGAGCGGACTTGGGCCAAGACCAGGAGGTCGACAGCACCACGGTTTCTCCTGCCCCCCTGACGAGAGCGAGGCCAGCTCGTCCGACGCCGATCCAGGGACAGTTGCGTCCACACCACGGTCCAGCCTGACCACCAGAAATAGCTACGTTTTGTGTGTGTGTGTGTGTGTGTGTGTGTGTGTGTGTGTGTGTGTGTGTGTGTGTGTGTGTGTGTGTGTGTGTGTGTGTGTGTGTGTGTGTGTGTGTGTGTGTGTGTGTGTGTGTGCGCGCGCGCTTGGCGCCTTAGAGGGTTTGAGATCTCTATATTCATTGGAATTGTCTGTGTTTTTCCCCACGCCCGATCCCACACCATCCCGTCGAATCGCCCCGGATCCCTCTTCTTGCCGAGTCTTGTTATTTCTGGGTAATAATAAAAACAAATAAACATCATCAACTCAGTGAAAAGTGACTCGTGCCACCTTCCTCGTCCCGTTTGCGGTAGAGCGATGAGAACCGCCATGTTTGGGTTATAAATAAATAAACCGCCTCCAGCGTTTCGGCTCATTCTACGTTGGCGGGACTGTTCAAGTCCCGTGGACGTCACAATATTGTAAGAAATTAAAAATTCATAATGTGGTTATTTGTATGAGAGATGAATTAACAAATGTGCCGAAACATACAAAGAATATTATTATGAACTTAGAAGATAATAATGGGAACGGTTCTCATTGGGTTTGTATTTTTAATAGTCAAGACAAATATTATTTTGATAGTTTTGGTCTTCCACCACCTGTTGAAGTCATAAAATTATTGCAGAATGGTGTTTATCAAGTCCAAGAATTAAATTCCAAGTGTTGTGGTCAATTATATCTATATGTGTTATTTCAACTCAACAAAAATACATTTTTTAATGGCATTATTTTTCATTTCATACAAATGACTGATGTTGGTAAAGATGGTTCTATCTTTGGTGTATCCAAAATAACTATATATTGATTAATCAAATTATTACACAAAGGCACAAGCTGAATGACAAATATAGTATAGCAAAAAATATTTATATGAAAAATGCTTAAAAATTAATAAATTATCCAAGCCCAACTGAAGCGAATGACTTGGTGAGATTAAGTGATTTATCACAATATATATATACTTAAATAAAACGGCTGTGTATTCCAAAGATACAGAAGTGTTGATATTATCTCCAGGTCATACAGAATTCACAGTTCGAATTAAAATAAATTTTTATAAAGAAGGGCGTATCGTTTGTATGAGAATAGAACAATGGGGGTATGATATGAATGATTTAGGGTATAATTGGTCATTTAAAATTAACCTCGAAGACCTGGAACAATTAAATCAGTCTCGTAAGGAAGAATATTATCCACTTGGTATCGAGAATGAGTTTTGTGGGGCTACGATTAGTAAACAACAAATAAAAGAATTTAATAAGGGTAAATATAATAATGGTTTTGCCCTTGTTTATCTCATGAAAACAGAAAAAAACAGGATTATACATAATAAGTAAGGAAATACAAAATGATTTAACTATGGGAAGATGGGGAGGTGTTTTGTGCCATAATATTATTCTCACATATATTTCTAATACATAAATGACAGCAAGAAGGCTTCAAGAAAATTATCATTTCTGTGTTCAAGCATACCTTCAAGAAAAGGGTATTCGGTATTTTAATAAATATGTTCTACAACATAAGAATGAGGTATTTTCAATAAAAGATTGGCATTATGCTGATGTTGATAAACCGACAACTTTAGATTTAATTAGAATGTTAAATAATGAAAAAATTATGAAGTTAAGAAAAGGTAAGGCTCTTTTAGAAATTCAAAATAAATTTTATTGGTTTCCTGTTGTAAAAAAAATTATTTTGGATACAGGAATAACAAGAAATCCTGATGAATATATGTATAATATTCTATGGGGTGTAAGCGATTCAAGGATAGTAAGGGATGAGGAAGGAGTTGAAGAAGAGAGGGAAGAGGAGGAAAAGGAGAAGGAGGAGAGGGAGAAGAAAGAGAAGGAGGAAAAGGAGAAGAGAGAGAAGGAGGAGAGGGAGGAAAGAGAGAAGAGAGAGAGGGAAGAAAGAGAGAAGAGAGAGAGGGAAGAAAGAGAGAAGAGAGAGAGGGATGAAAGGGAGAAGAGAGAGAAGGAGGAGAGGGAGGAAAGAGAGAAGAGAGAGGGAGGAGAGGGAGGAAAGAGAGAGAATGAATAAATATCAAAATATGGAAACCAGTGAGATTAAAAAAAAGATTAGGGGTATTACAGAAAATAACTCAACCCACCGAGGAGGAAAACAAAGAATTGACAAGTCTATTTGCAATACTTTCGACAAGACTATTGACATCGACAAAATATGGATTTTAATTCAAGTTTTTCATTTTTTTTTTTTTCTTAAATAAATGGAGGAGAGAGTGAAGACATTTCTAAGGATTCTTTATGTTTTAAAAATTAAGATTCAAATGTGCATGTTGGAAACTAAAAAGGTTTTTGCACTCTGCAGGAATTTTTCTCATAAATAAATGAGTTATTGTCTCAAATGTAAAAAGAAAAGTAATACTAAAAATATTTCATATATTAAAAGTAAAAATAACAGGGTTATACAAAAAGGTATATGTTCGGTGTGTGGTTCAAAAAAAAATCAATTTATCTCCAAACACAAACTAGGAGGAGATATACAAAAGTTTTTATCAGGAAGTAAATTTACAACTACTGGAATACCAGGGGAATTACATCTTCCAGGGTATTCTTTCTGTGGTCCAGGCACAAACTTGGATAAAAGATTAGATGAGGCAGACAATCCTAAATCCTGGAGTAAACCAATCAATAAAGTTGATGAAGTGTGCATGAGACACGATATTGATTATGGGAATACCACAACGTTGGAAGAAAAGCATGAAGCCGATAGAGAAATGTTGTATAATTTGTCTCTGATACAAAATCCAACCTTGAGAGAAAAAGTTGATAGGTTCATCGTGAAGAAGATGATCAGTGCTAAATTGAAACTTGGACTTGGAAATTCAAAAAACTTATAGGCTCTAATGATGCCATTAAGACTGAAGAGCAATTAGCTGATGAATTACATAAACCAATATTCACAAAGTTTCAGAGAAGGAAAGTTTATTCCAAGGAAGTTGATTATATCTGGTCTGCTGATTTGATTGAACTCAATAATGATAAGGGGTACAAGTATGCTTTAACCGTTATTGATTTGAGGAGTAGATATGCGTGGGTTGTCCCTTTAAAAAACAAATCAGGTAATACTCTTATGTTAGTTTTCAACAGATATTTAATAAAAGTAAGAGAAAACCTAAAAAAATTGTGGACTGATGAGGGTAGAGAGTTTTATAACAAGACATTTATGAATTTTCTAAAAAATAACAGTATTACATTATACAGTACCTTTAATGAAGGGAAGGCAGTTGTTGTTGAACGTTTTAATCGTACCTTAAAAGAGAGACTATATAAAAAATTCACACAACTCGGTTCACACCAATGGTCATCTTTTATTCAGGATATTGTGGATAAGTATAATGACACGATTCACACGTCAACAAATATGAAACCATCAGAAACATTTACAAAATTAAAATATGAAAAAGAGATTAATGTCAGAAAACCTAAGTTCAAAGTTGGTTATATCGTAAGAATATATAGGTGGAAATCTCATTTTGAAAAGGGTTTTACTGAACGATGGGCGAAAGAACTTTTTTAAATTGTTGATGTAATAGATACGGTTCCTTGGACTTATAAAATATATGATTTGGAAGGGGAAGAGATTTTAGGTTCATTTTATTCACAGGAATTACAAAAGACAAAACTAAGCAGATAATACTCATGGGAGCAATGGGTTGTCCCTTCACTCACTCCTACTATACACCTTTGTGGACACTAGAGGGACAAGTCCGAGGTGTATTACAGTACATAATGTGTGTCAAGGGGGACGTTCTTAGATCTGTGAACCCCAAACACAGAATCCTCAACTGAATAGTCAAGGCTTAACTTTTGTTTGTTGATGTGTGTGTGTGTGTGTGTGTGTGTGCGTGTGTGTGTGTGTGTGTGTGTGTGTGTGTGTGTGTGTGTGTGTGTGTGTGTGTGTGTGTGTGTGTGTGTGTGTGTGTGTGTGTGTCCCAACCCTCACATTCAAAATCTCAACCCCAACTCTCACATTCAAAATCTCAACCCCAACTCAATCCTCGCCCAACACAATGTCTTTTTCAAAATGAGATTTCCACCTTTATATATATTTTTTACGTTTTTTTTCTTCTCTTCTTCCAATTCTGTCTTTTAAGGCTTTCAGGTTTGATGACGTAGAAAGGGGGAGTAAGAATTTTCTTGATAGGTTTAGATCCCAAAGAGTGGTAGCATTTCAAGTCTTCAAAATAAACCCAACTTTCCAAGTCTCCAAGGTATAACCACATTCCTGTTGAGTTTCCAAGATATGTATCACATTGTGAGTTATCAAGCCGGAACCCACATTTCAAGTCTCCAAAAATATAACCATCTATCCAAGACTCCAAGGTAGAATCACAATTTCCAGAAATATAGTGGGTTTCAGTGATAGATCTCACATAGTATAACTGTGGATCATCAAGGAAAACTCCATTTTTCCAATTTTTATGGGTTTCAGTGATAGATCTCACATAGTATAACTGTGGATCATCAAGGAAAACTCCATTTTTCCAATTTTTATGGGTTTCAGTGATAGATCTCACATAGTATAACTGTGGATCATCAAGGAAAACTCCATTTTTCAAAATGTCTGAAAATTGTGAGTCTCCAAGGTAAAACTTGTATTCTGGCTCATCAAGGTATAACTTGTTCAGGGGGTATTGTCTTGATAACTCACAATGAGTACTACTGTTGCAAAACTCTTTTTCAGGACTTTGCTGGTCTCCAAGGTATAACTCTTTGGTTGGATCATCAAGGACGAACTCATTCTGTGGGTCTTGGTTGCTCATAAGGTCTTCAACCAAGTCAACAATTTAGCTCCAAGTTGTAGCAAAAGCAGTATTTTCATTTCGTATTTCAGATACAATTTCCTGTGAGAGAAAATAATAATGTATTAATTAAGTTATTTAATTATTAAATGAGTCGATGTTTAAAAGGAACTAAAAATAAGAAAATAAAAATCTTACCTCAACAGATAAGAGGTTTGAATCCAGTTCATCAACTTGAAGGTTTAGTTCCATACAAGTCTGAGAGTTCCAAGGAGTCTGAGAGTCATCCCACTCAAGGTCTTGCTCGTTCTGTAGGTCTTGGTCGCTCATAAGGTCTTCAACCAAGCCAACAATTTCGCCCCAAGTTGTAGCAAAAGCAGTATTTTCATTTTGTATTTCAGATACAATTTCCTGTGAGAGAAAATAATAATGTATTAATTAAGTTATTTAATTATTAAACGAGTCGATGTTTAAAAGGAACTAAAAAGAGGAAAATAAAAATCTTACCTCAACAGATAAGAGGTTTGAATCCAGTTCATCAACTTGAAGGTTTAGTTCCATACAAGTCTGGGAGTTCCAGGCAAGCACACAGCACACCATTGCCAGCAAAAAAAATGTTTAAAATGGAGCCTGGGCTTGAAGCTTTTATAGGGAAAGACTGTTGGGTGTGGTTTCCTGTGGAAATTCCCTGGTGGAATTTCATAACATGCTGGAAACCATTTCATAACATGGAAACCATAGAAACTGAAACATGCTGGAATTTTCTAGTGATTTCTTTGTGAGCCAGAGATGAACTGGAAATGATGTAAGAGTAGGTGGGGCTTAGCAAAATAGGCGGAGCTTAGGAAAAGTGGACGTGGCTTAGAAAAAATCTCATGAAAAGTGGGCGGGGCTTAGCAAAAGTGGGCGGGGCTTAAAGAAAAGTGTGCGGGGCTTAGCAAAAGTGGGCGGGGCTTAAAGAAAAGTGGGCGGGGCTTAACAAGAAATAACCTGTGGCTCAGGAGGTGGTCAAACAAGAGCATTAAGAGAAGTTTATCATTTCGTAATGGCACAAAAGGGGTATCTTAAAAATATATAAAGATTCAAATGTTTTGTTTTTCACTATTTTAGATGGGGATTATTGTGCAAAGAAAATTAAACTATTGAAGGAATTTGAGAATGAACAAATCTTTATAGGTTCAATGAGTGAGCTGTTCAACCCCCAGGTGTTCAATTCAATGAGGTTCAACCTCCAGGTTAAAAGGGGAGACAAATAAATATACCTTGGGATAAAAAGGGGGTTTATTTTTAGGGAAAAAAAAAGGGAATCGCTGAAAATCCCTCATTCATTTACATAGGGAAAAGTGAGCCAGAACCAGTATTCTTACCCTACTGCGGATATTACAGGGACTTTCAGGAAGGAAAAAAGGGAATTTGAAGGAGGTGGATTTGGGGTGGATTAACGGGGGTAGAAAAGATCGAGGATTTGGATGGGAGATGATAAGAGGTGGTGGTGATCAGCTGTTTTGAAGGCCTGGAGGGAAGAATGGGATTGAACAGAGTGAGGGAGTTACATTACAAAGGTGGGGAAAAAAAAGAGGAATGAAAGAGTGAAGGTGAGCAGTGATTCGTAATTTTGGTAGTTTTACCAGAAGGGGGTTGCTTGCGGATCTTGAGCGCCCTGCGGAAATATGAGGTGGGGGGGGGGAGAGATATGGCAGATAGAGCACGGGGGGAGGCAGGGGGGGGCGAGACCGGAGAGGAGATGGTAGAAGACAGAAAGATCATCAACCTGCCTGCAGTGAGAGAATGAGAGGCCCAAAGACTCAGCCTCACCACAGGAGATACCAATGATCCTAAATGCCTTGTTTTCCACAGCGTGAAGAAGAGAAAGGGAAGAGGCGGAAGCACCAGCCCAGAGGGGAGAGTAGTACTCCATTCGGCTGTGGACAAAACTTTGTAAGTGGTCAGGAGCTCAGGTGGGCCGAGGAAGGACTTTGCACGACATAGGATTCCCAGTCGGCGACTGGCTTTGGAGGCGAGGTTGGAAATGTGGTTTTCCCAGGAAAGATCATGGCAGATCATGAGACCAAGAAGCTTGAAGGAAAGGACTTCTTCCAGAGGATTGTTGAGGAAGTAGATGGGGGGGGGGGGGAGGGGTTCCAAACGGTCCATTCGTTGAGACAGAGTGAGAGTGTGAGAAAAATTAAATCATCCTTGTATCAATATTCGGATTCGGATCTTCACCAAAATCTATCCAGTTCTTCCTCGTCACACACAATATGTCCACCAAATTTCATCCGAATCCGTTCACAACTTTTTGAGATGTCATGCCCACAAACAAACAGAAGTGAAAACATAACCTCCTTCCATCTTCAGTGGCGGAGGGAATAACATCGAAGTAACATATCATTTAATTAATTTAATCATCTGAACTTATCTTTCATCAAGCACCATCCAACGAAGAATGACATCAATACGTTTAGAACCCAGAGAGTCTTCTTGGTACAACCCACAGAGTCTCCAAAATAAAACCCACTTTGAGTCTCGAAGGCAGAACCTTTTCTTGATTTTCTTCATTTTCCTGAGTCTCCAAGGTCGGTCTCATGTCATGAGACATCAAGGCAGAACTCTTTTCCTGATTTTGCCAAATTTTGTGGGTCTCCAATGTGAAACTTGGTTTGTGGGTCTTCAAGGTAGAAATTGTTTTGTGGGTCTCGAAGGCAATACTCATGTGCGGGGTCTTGGTCGTTCAAAAGGTCTTCAAAGAAATCGATGATTTCACCCTGATTTTGCTGAGGTTGTTTTTGGTATCTCCATTTGGTATCTCCAAGACTATTTCCTCAACATCGTCAAGGTACGAATCCAACACATCGATTTGGAGGTGTAAATCAACATCAGTAGTGGGAGAACACCGTTTATCCAAGACAATTCAAGAGTGGAGTCTTGGGTGCTGGAATGATATGTAAAGCCAAGGTTCGAGAACCTTGGAGGGATGCTTGTGGAAAAGATCCTTCATGCATCGTAACCAGGAGAGCCCTTTCAAATCATGGCAACAACTTTGAAGTCATTTCGTGCAGTATTTGAGGTGGAACTGCTTGAAGTTATTCCAATGGAACCTGCAGGTAGGTTTAGTGAGCTGGTAGTAATGAAGACTGTTGGGAAAAAGGAAGGGGCTTTCTGATTGAACAAGTCTGAGTCAATGAGGTAGAAAAGACTATGGTCACAGCGAAGATTGGAGATGTTTTGGAAGAATGTTTGAAGTTGATCCAGATGATGATGATGATGATGATTATGATGGCAGTAGCCAAAGAGAAAGAGGAAACAAAAAAATAGTGATAATGTTGGAGTGTAAATGTGTTGGTACAGTGATGAGGTGACGTGTGGTGTGCAGTGTTGAGGTGACGTGTGGTGTGCAGTGATGAGGTGACGTGTGGTGCGCAGTGATGAGGTGACGTGTGGTGCGCAGTGATGAGGTGACGTGTGGTGCACAGTGATGAGGTGACGTGTGGTGTACAGTGATGAAGTGACGTGTGGTGTGCAGTGACGTGTGACGTCTGCAGTGATGAGGTGACGTGTGGTGTGCAGTGATGAGGTGACGTGTGGTGTACAGTGATGAGGTGACGTGTGGTGTGCAGTCATGAGGTGACGTGTGGTGTACAGTGATGGTGTGGTGTACAGTGATGAAGTGGTGTGCAGTGATGAGGTGGCGTGTGGAGTGATGAGGTGACGCATGGTGTACAGTGATGTGGTTACGCATGGTGTGCAGTGATGAGGTGACGTGTGGTGTACAGTGATGCGTGGTGTACAGTGATGAGGTGACTATCATGTACAGTGATGAAGTGACGTGTGGTGTGGAGTGACGAGGTGATGCATGGTGTACAGTGATGAGGTGACATGTGGTGTGCAGTGATGAGGTGACACATGGTGTACAGTGATGTGATTACGCATGGTGTACAGTGATGAGGTGACGCATGGTGTACAGTGATGTGGTTATGCATGGTGTGCAGTGATGAGGTTATGCATGGTGTGCAGTGATGAGGTGACGTGTGGTGTGCAGTGATGAGGTGACGTGTGGTGTGTAGTGATGAGGTGACGTGTGGTGTGTAGTGATGAGGTGACGTGTGGTGTGTTGTGATGAGGTGACGTGTGGTGTGTAGTGATGAGGTGACGTGTGGTGTGTAGTGATGAGGTGACGTGTGGTGTACAGTGATGAAGTGACGTGTGGTGTACAGTGATGAGGTGACGTATCATGTACAGTGATGAAGTGAAGTGTGGTGTGGAGTGACGAGGTGACGCATGGTGTACAGTGATGAGGTGAAGTGTGGTGTGCAGTGATGAGGGGACACATGGTGTACAGAGATGTGATTACACATGGTGTACAGTGATGAGGTGACGCATGGTATACAGTGATGAGGTGACGCATGGTATACAGTGATGAGGTGATGCATGGTGTACAGTGATGAGGTGACGTGTGGTGTGTAGTGATGAGGTGGCGTGTGGTGTGCAGTGATGAGGTGACGTGCGGTGTGTTGTGATGAGGCGACGTGTGGTGTGTAGTGATGAGGTGACGTGTGGTGTGTAGTGATGAGGTGACGTGTGGTGTACAGTGATGAAGTGACGTGTGGTGTGCAGTGATGAAGTGACATGTGACGTGTGGTGTACAGTGATGAAGTGACGTGTGGTGTGGAGTGACGAGGTGACGCATGGTGTACAGTGATGAGGTGACGTGTGGTGTGCAGTGATGAGGTGACACATGGTGTACAGTGATGTGATTACGCATGGTGTACAGTGATGAGGTGACGCATGGTGTACAGTGATGTGGTTATGCATGGTGTGCAGTGATGAGGTGACGTATGGTGTACAGTGAAGAAGTGACGTATGGTGTACAGTGATGAAGTGACGAATTGTGTACAGTGATGAGGTGACGAATGGTGTACAGTGATGAGGTGACGTATGGTGTACAGTGATGAAGTGACAAATGGTGTACAGTGATGAGGTGACGAATGGTGTACAGTGATGTATGGTGTACAGTGATGAAGTGACGAATGGTGTACAGTGATGAGGTGACAAATGGTGTACAGTGATGTGGTTATGCGTGGTGTACAGTGAAGAAGTGACGTAAAGTTTACAGTGAAGAAGTGACGTAAAGTTTACAGTGAAGAAGTGACGTAAAGTTTACAGTGAAGAAGTGACGCAGCAAATACAAGGTTTAATGGCTGCAGTTCCCCTCGTCAGTGACAGACCATGATTGGCATTGATTGTACAAATCAGGGATTCCCCTCATCTGTTTGATATTGGCCGATTCATTCTCATGTTTACATTCCCTTCACTGGGAATTATTGAGTTCTCATCATGAACAAGGAAGTGACAAATTGATAAACAAGGACACAAGAAGGATGCAAGTGGTTCAGTCAAGTCCATGGAAGGTTGAAGCACCTGGAGTTCTTGAGACTGATGTTCATTTAAAAAATCCTGAATCGGCCATCTTCAAGAGCCTGGTGTAGAGTCTTGCATCCCAACACAATCTGGAATGATTCTCTCTCTGTCTCCCTCCCCCCTCCCTCCACCTCTCCATCTCTCTCCCTCCCACTCTCTCCCCTCTCCCTTCCTCCCCCTCTCCCTCTCTCTCTCCCTCTCTCTCCCTCCCCCTTCCTCCCCCTCTCTCCCCGTCTCCCTCCCTCCCCCTCTCCCTCTCTCTCCTCTCTCCCTCTCTCCCCCTCTCCCTCTCCTCTCTCCCTCTCTCCCCCTCTCCCTCTCCCCTCCCTCCTTCTCTCCTCCCTCCCTCCCTCCCTCCCTCCTTCTCCCCCTCCCTCCCTCCCTCTCCCTCCTCTCCTCTCCCTCCCTCCCTCCTTCTCTCCTATTCCTCCCTCCTTCTCTCCTATTCCTCCCTCCTTCTCTCCTCTCCCTCCCTCCTTCTCTCCTCTCCCTCCCTCCTTCTCTCCTCTCCCTCCCTCCTTCTCTCCTCTCCCTCCCTCCTTCTCCCAACAAAACTGGTTATGGCGTTGGAGTAAGTAAAGGAAGGTGTGACAGGTGAAATGGCGGCTTTGTGGGTGTCAATGATTCCTGGATCGCTGCACCTGTTCGGTGTTAACAGGATTCCGAGGATCGATCGAAGGTTTTCCGAACGTGGAACGTGCATTTCATCCCCTGGTCGTGATAAACCCCAATGGACCTTGGGTTCCCATCCCTGAGATCCACCTTCTCCGGTCACGGTTCGGAAAACCCCCAAAGGGTGACGAGACCTTCCCACTGCTGCACCAACAGTCCCGGAGAGGGCTGATCAACAGGTAGAGTTTAACGGTTTGAAGAACACCTGCCATCTTGAACGGTCATTGGTTTGTTTGATTAGTGATGGAAGGTAAATACAGCAATTAGTAATAATTCATAAACTAATGATCTGTTAAAAAGGAATAACTCGTGTAATTATGTACGTACTTTACACCAATCACTGTGAACTCAACCACGTGACACGCCTGCCAATGACGTCACACAGGCGAACTCAACCGTGAGAAACACAAAGGGGGACGAAACACGTGCAGGTGTTTCAAACGAGGTCCGCGTTTAGGGCGTGGTCTCTGAGTTCATTGTTCATTGTTTGGAGTCTTCCATTGTGATTGGATGTGTTATTGCTCACGGAGTCTTCGTTCGATTTGATCTCTTCAAGGTGTTTAACGTGAGTTCTGTGCTGATGTTGTATCCATGGTGATTTATCAAAGTTCACACCAACTGTACGTGAGTTCTCTTCATTCATTTGTTTCCTTGTCTCTTCCTGCACACACAACTCCATTGTTTTCCCATCGTTATCCCTCGGCGATGTTCACGGAAGCCGTTTTTAATTGGTTGCCATGTTCCTGGCATGACGAGCCGTTCCCCATGGAATGTTCGTGTGTTGGTCACATGACTCGGTCCTCTTCCTTGGTGACATTCCAAATGACGTGTCAAAGTGTCTGTTCGTCCACGTGTGGTTTATAACCGGCCACGCCGGTGTTATGGATAAATATCAAAGATAAAACTGCAGAGGGAGACCCAGGTTGTGATGCTGGTCGATCATTTCAGGAGGTCACCTCGAAGTTTTGATGTTGACCTCGGTTGCAAAGCAACACATGAAAATCCGCCATTTTTGTTCGTTGGCAAAATGGAATTAATTGTAAAAGCTTGTTGACATTTTGGCATGAGGGCAAAATTAACATCTCAGTCGATGTGAATATTGTTCATAGGATGTTTTAACAATATCGTATGCGTGCGGACAGTTTTCCCCGTAAATAGAGATTTTTTGAGCGTTTTTCTCAAAAGTTTCTCCCTTGCAACGCCCGAGCAACGGTAAACAAATCGATCGTTTTTTCAATTCTCAGTCGGTTCTCTGCCAGGAAATAGTCTGAACTAACAGACACTTACTCGATTACTTTGTACGTGACTCGATACAGAGTGAGTATCAGGCTCTGTGATTCTTTTTCATTTATCCATTTCTGCATTTGCCGTCAGATGTCTCCAACTTCTGTGGTTTGTTCCCTCCAAACTTTTGATGGTGTTGGTGGTCACAAGGGCTCGGCTAATAATGTCTAAGATCAACTTCTTACAAACATCAGCTTTCTTTTCACCATTAAGGCATAAATATGGAAGTTAACTGACCTGCCGCAAGTGTGGTTACGTGTACGTATCTCGCACTATCGTCACAGTCAGTCATTATTGTGCGCTATAACTTTCAATCACAATACCTTGAGATAATATGATGATATTTGAGCCTAATTTGAATTGCTCACGAGATGCTTCCTCTCCTCTCACTCATATTTCTTTGCGAAGAGGTGTATCGGCCACACCGCTGCTTATAATTCCACAACCTTTTCATTATTATGACTTTGTTACAGGACAAAATATGCATATCACACTTCGTGAACTCAGTTTTGCATTGTGATAACTCGTTCACACTCTACTCTTCGAACTTGTCGCATTGCAATAACACATTGACTTTGATTCATCAACCTCGACAAGACATTTGACCGACTCTTATTAAACTTGAAGACAGATTGATTTTGAATAACAGGAAAAATTATGAATCACACTCTTTGACTTGAGCAGTGCTGTCTAGCAGGTGCATCTCATGGGCGTATGCTATTTCACGAAACAGTATATTGAATAAGTTTGGCTATATTGTGTTTTTCACTGTTCATGGAGCCCATGTCCATTAAGGGACAAATTCTATAGTATCACCTGATCATGGAGCCTGACGTGGATTTTTTAAACCCACTTTGTTGTGATCGTTGTCCTGAAGGATTCCAACTGGCCGATTGTGGAATCCTATTTGACTTCAGACAGAGTTTAACGCTTGTCCGATTTGATTATAAAATCCTACAAAAAAAAACCCTATCGACACTGATAAAACTGATGTCCACACAAGTCCTTCCTTGTGAAACAATTTATTTCCTAATTATACACCATACACTTCTCACCCTTGTACAATGAACTTAAAAAATCCCCATTTGTTTGCAATATTATTTGGTTCTATTTCATTTATTCTTACTTTAGTTAACAGTTAGACCAACCCGATTCAATTCACTTCTCCATTACATCAGAGAGTTTTATTCTAACTTGGTACTTGGTCAGTTCCAAGGAGTACGAGCCACTGAGAAACTATACTTCCTCACGTGCTCGTACTGAGAACAATGTGCCTTTCAAAATATTTATACTTCCATGAGAGAGAGGTTGGGGGATATTCACCCAAACTGTAGACGTGTCCTTTAGACAAAAAGCCACTTCGTACATTTTCTAAGCAAAGGTTCATTTATCAGCTCGGTCACTCTGCTCCAGAACAACACATTTCTTATCATTTAGGGCAAAAGTCTTTTGGCCAGAAATGACAGCCAATTCAATTTGCAGCATAAAAGTTACATTTCTGAAACTCCATTTGTTACAATTTAAAATACATTAATATAAATTTTTCCCCCACACTCCCCCGTTTTTTTTTTAAGGAAGATTTGAATAATTTTTCTTACACATGATTACCTTGTCCCATTCCTGAAGGAGAAAAGATTTCCATTATTCAAGTTCAATCAACAATGGCAGCAAGTGCTCATATCAGAAAATGAGTGTGTTTCCATTTAATTTATGGCCTGTTCATCAGCATGTGTCACACATTGGAAACATGCTACCCGAAGTCAGAAGATAAACAGGTCAGGGTGTGGATAGAGCGGCACCCAACGGGAAACACAATCGAAGCACTCCTTGAGCTGAGGAGAAGGCAGATGTGGGCAAGTACAAGTTTGGGCCGGACACTGGGTTGAAGGAGCGCAGTGTGGAACTCCAGGCCTGTCGTACATTGAAGTGACCACAGCAAGTTCATGAAGTATTTGCAGAGCGGCAATCGAGAGTGTGGCTGAGAACATTCCTCCATGCAGGCACCATACAACGCCGACGTTAAGACTTTGCTCAACCTTCACATCAGTGGGTTTTTTCTTTCTTTTCCCACATTGCTCCATCTTATCTCCTCAGGAAGGGGAGGGATAATCATGTGTTGAATGCTCAATCACCCAAATCTGGGTTCTCCCATCGTCCAATCTTTGTGTGGAAGCTTCATTTAGATGAAATCGTACATTGCTTCAAAGACTGCTTTCAACACTCCGAAACAAACAAAGCATCAATTAAACACCAATCAATAAACGTCATGGGCACATGTAGTTCTACAAGACTAACAAAGATTCTTATGGAAGCATTTAACTTGCATTATATGTCATATCAATATTTTAATCCCTTTCCTTGTTATTTCCCAAAACAATATGCTAAAATATGCAGAAATCCCAGTTGTACGTATACTCAAAACATCCATCTCATTTGCTATTTCCATCGACATTTTAAATCTCTGACATTTCTCCATCTGTCCAGTTCTCTCTCACCAAAACAGCAAACATGCTGCCATTTTTCCAACTCACATTCACAAACCATCTATCACTTCCTCTGACCTTCTCAATTACGAATCCATTTTCCTTTATCAAAACAAATAAATCATTTTAAACAGTTGTTCAAAAATTGTCAAATCACTTGTAAAATCTGTTATCAAGCGAATATCATTTATATTGCAGCTCAAACACTCTGTCTACACATGCAGCTTCACCCTCCACAATCTTTATCCCAGTCTTGGAAAAGCATCTTAAACTTCAGACTAATAAACATCCACTCTCTTAAACAACTTTTTGGTCAAAACAAAATATTTCCTTTTAAAATCCATAAATGAAAAATTAAATCTTCAGCATCTATCAAATTAAATCATGAATTTACCTTGACTGAATCGATCAAATGGTTACACTGGGTTGTTTGCCATTGCCTTCCCAGCACAAGTTCAGGTAACCTCAACATTCGCAGACGAATAAAACAATATTTCAACGTCCATCCGAGGGAATCATCTATTATCTGTGAATTGCCCCACGTGCTAAACATCATCAAATCATTAAAATCATTCCAAATCACGTTTCTACATTTAAATCACATACAGTATATCCACATTCACAATTGTTATTTCACAATTTATTCAAAATCCCGATGGTTGTAAAATAAAACTTCAACACTTTTTCCTCAATGGACTTCACTTTAAACAGATTCAGTCAAGAGGGTGCGCCACAAACACCAAGGAACAAGGAACAGGAAGTTCTCTCCACATCCAGTGGGAAGAAAAAGGAAAAAAAACTCTGACAGGCAAAACCCACAGTTTGCATTACTCTGTCATGGCTTCAACACATACACTAAACAGCATTGCATCTCATCGACTCGTGTGTGATCACGTGACAAATACCAATCACATTTCTATCTCATCCTCTTGAATCTGCATATGAATCGAATTTCACACCTAAAGCAAAGGCTCGAACAAAGACTCAGTGTAAAGAGAGGCCACCCCCCACAGATTGAGTGGAGGGGGTCTCACACAGTGTAGTTTGCGACCTTCGCGTGGAAATACAACGCCAAGAATGTATAACATGCCATTTCAAACAGACCCACAGCTCAACTCAGCACGAGTTAAAATATCGTCAAAATCCCAACAGAACACGTTTCATTGCAGTGAATATTGGAATCGCACAAGTTTAATTTTTTTTTTTTTACTCTCAGGAACACATGCATCTCAATACAAATCATCAACCATGCTCCCAGCTGGTTAATCATCTCCTGCACTCTACAAAACGTTTCGTGCAAATCATTGCATTTACAAATCCGTAAAACCTCCACACAATAGAATATAACAACCTCACTGCCAACAAACTTCCAGTGAGTTCAATGAACAAAAAGTAACTCTTATAACTCTTACAAACAGGTAACATACAATGTTTATCTATTTTAACCCTATCTCAGCGTCTCAGCCGTGTCCTCGGCCTCTCTCTCACAGCCGGTCCGTATCAATGCAAACATGTGGCATGTCGCTTCATCATGCCCATTTAATTACGCATCTGACTCCTTAACGAGCCTCTTCTTGTCATCTGACTCCTCTTCTTCTCCAGCACTTTTCTAAAACAACTACAGTACTTATCGTTTACTTTAAAACGGACTCCTTTTTTTTTTTTTGACAATTTTTGACAATTTGTTTTTACAAAACACCCGAAATTGACAATTTTCTTGTCAACGTCGTCCAATCACAGTGCTTTTGACATACAGCACCACGCTCATCAACCAATCACGCGCTTCCCTTCAGGCAAGCTGTAAACTCACGAGCTGTCATGGTGGCGTACACGTCGTCCGATGCTAGTGCTGCTGAAGATTCTGAAGGCAGTTCTTCGGGGTTCTGTTTTATGCATGTCATCAACACCCACAGCAAAGTAATTCCATTTAGTGAGAAAAACATTAAGGAATTTTAGGAATGTGCTGCTCAGTGGATTGATGTGGAAGGAAGCCCCGAAAGTAAGGTCACTGTCAAGGTGCTAGAAGTACACCACAGTCAACACAAGCTCAGTGTGGGGTTTGCAGCTGCTGTGGCCGCCGATCACATGCCCGGTGATGATCATGATGAATGTGACGGATCTGGAAGGTCATATCTCCTTTCTACCGTTAACTAATTTTTGACAGAATAGTCAAAATCAATACTCAGTGATAACTATAGGATAGAATCTAACTGTCGTGAATCCGACTGGATGTTTTGCTATAACTTAGTATCAGTATCATCCTTCGAAGTTCAACCATAAACTGACCGTGACATGTGTCAATGATCCTAACTGAAATCTAGACAATATGGAATATGGACAAATTTAAAATTCTAAACATGAATCACAACACCACCATTGTTTCCATCTGCAGTTGCTATGTATTCTATTGCATCAACGATGTGCTGGTAAACCTGCTATAGCAGTGCGTCTACACTGGGTTTGTTTACGGTCGCAGTGGAATGGCAACTTAAAAATGTGATTTTTCAGCTTCGGTGTGTGATAGATTTATGTATCGATGATTGAACGAAGAATGACTGATGATTAGTTTGCTGATGGATGATATTATGATACACTGTGTTTGATTTCGGTATGCCAGTCCAGTGCATGTCTTCCTGACTTGTATGTTCAGCTTTTGTGCCAATGAATGAGGTCTGTAGATCAACAATTAGTGGCATTACGATTTACAATTACTGTTTGTGTGTGTGTGTGTGTGTGTGTGTGTGTGTGTGTGTGTGTGTGTGTGTGTGTGTGTGTGTGTGTGTGTGTGTGTGTGTGTGTGTGTGTGTGTGTGTGTGTGTGTGTGTGTGTGTGTGTGTGTGTGTGTGTGTGTTTTGAAGGGCCCCATATCACCCACATTCATGTCGTCTCCCTCTGAATACAGAGACATCAGAATTCCCAGAGTATTACACAGCTATCTCAGAATGGACACAAGATGGCGCTATAGGTTTTGTTAATTATCATAACAAATTAATGCGCAACTTTTTGCACGAATGAGTTGTGAATTCTTTACAAGTGATTTTTTATCGAAATCTATGCAAAATTTCAGGTAGATACCAGAGGTGGGTCATGAAAGTCAAAAACTAGACACGTTTTGGATGTTTGGCCCACGGTCTAATCCTCCTCTCCTGTCTTTATGATAACGAGAAGAAAAAGAGCCAAAACCCAGGGAAAAATATGTGGGACGAGCTTGTATCAGCAGACGTGTTATAAACCATGACGTTTGTGTCCAAAGCATGTAACGAATTGATCTGCAGTGTTTAATCATCCAAATGAAGAAGAGTTGTGGTGAGAGGACTTGTTTAGTTGGAGTTTTGGAAGGAGTTGAATTTTTTCCCACAACTGTTTGCTCTTTTGGCATGAAGAGCATCAATAATGGACATTCTGGTGTGTCCATAGAAATACAGCATCTGGTTTCAAATAAAATATAAAAACAGCCATTAAAAGCTTTCCCACCTATTTGAAATGAAAACTTGTGAAGGTGACAATTTCCCCTTGTGTCCCTCATCATTCTCCCTCTCCCTCTCCCTCTCCATCCAGGATTGACTTGATTCAAAATGGGGAAATCCCACGCAAAAAGGACGAAAAACTGGTTTAAAAGGCTTTTTGGAAAGCGAAAGGTAAAATACACAAAACCACATCCACCTGACACCGTGTCACGGGAAAACAACACTTTTGGGAAACGTACACAACTCCATTTTTTGTAAATGTCTTAACACCTCGTGATTTTTTTTTAAATCTTCCTGATAGAAATCAGCAAAAAACGAGGAGAGTGGAAGGGTTCCTGAAAATGATGCCCAGGTGGCACAGGAACCTGAAAACATTCCTGAGGAGGTCCACCTGGAACAGGTGTGTCAACGCAATGCAGAAAACATGCAGCAGGTATGTAGATTTGGGTGTTCATTCCCATTGACTTGGGTTCTTTTTCCAATTCTTGCTCAACTTGACATGACTGTGTCACTTCTAGTTGTTTTAGAAACACCTGAAATCACAGAAGTAGGAGTGGTCCAAAGGTAGTGTGTATCCAGTACCACACCAAGAATTCAGACAGAACTTGGAGAAGCTTATTTTCTCCATGGTTTGACTTTTGCAGATCGAGCAACTGAAAGCGCAGCTTGAACGAAATGATCAGCAGGTTCGTCAGACTTCTGACGACCAGAAAATTTTTGAAAATAAAACTACAAACCTGGATGCAAAGCTGCATCATTTAGAGCAGTTGCTGCAGGACAACGATGCGAAGTATCATGAGCAGGTGAGTACCCTCTGGGATTTACACACAGTGCGGTATAACCTTTCCTTTGTCTGATTGATAATGTCTATCATCTCACACAATGCTCATTCTCCCAGATGCTGCATTTGTATCTCCCTCCTGAACTGATTGACATGCTTATTGATCTGACTTGCAGAGAAAGTCCCTCTTAGTTGAGATTGAACTGAAGGACAATCACCATAAGGCTGTGTGTCTTGGAGGCCAGGTTGGAAATGTGACTTTCCCAGGAAAGATCATGGCAGATAGTGACACCCAGAAACTGGAAAGAGAGGACTTCTTCCAGAGGATTATTGAGAGAGTAGATGGGGGGGGTGAGGGAGGGGGTTCCAAATGGTCCTTTTGGAGAGACATATTGAGAGGGTGAGATTTGTCAGAATTTAAAGACATGTTCCTCATGTTGGACCAGTTTGTGATTTTATCCAGATCTGCAGAGAGAGAGGAACACCTTGAGGAACTTGAGACGAACACCTCCAAGAAGTCTTGATGTTTATTCATTGAGAATTAGGAGTGCTTAATTACGAGCTGTGTGCTCTTGAATTTTCTTTTCAACATGTCGCTTTCTTTATTTCTGCTTATGTAGAACAGAGAAAGTTTACTGGTCAATAACACTGTCATGTTTCTGCCTCACAGACAGAGATGCTTTCGCAACGTTTGAGTGCGAAGGATGAAGAACTGAAAGCGATTACGTTGAAAAGTAATTCACTTTTGGAGGATGTGATGAACGTGGGAAACAAGTTGTCAGAAATGCAACGTCAACAATTAAAGGTCGTTGAGAGCTGCCAACAAGTTTGGAACCGTTATCAAACATGTGGGACCGCAGATACCAAGGGAGTGAACATCATGTTCACCTCCACATGCTCTGATGAGTTTTAACACCTTGCAGGGGTCGTGATGATAATGAACATTTACTAATGGAAAACTGTTTACTGGAGTTTGTGAAACTCCGTGTGAACTTTGTGCCTTTAACCCAAATTCATCCCAGGTTAGACTTGAGAGGGACACCTCCAAACAGTCTTCATGTTTATTTATTGAGGATTAGAAGGAGTGCTCAATTACGAGCTGTGCACTGTTGAATTTTCTTTCTACCATGTCGCTTTCTTTCTTTCTTTCTTTCTTTCTTTCTTTCTGATTACGTTGAACAGAAAACAAACTTTGCTCTCTGACGCTGTCATGCTTTTGCTCCACAGATCGAGGTGCTTTCGCAACATTTGAGTGTGAAGGATGAAGAACTCAAACAGATCACCTCGAAAAATAAGGTCCTGTCAGATGATCTGATGAAGGCAACAAAGAAGTTGTCAGAAGTGGAACGTCAGCAACAGGAGCAGCTACAAGTGAATGAGTTACAGAAACAGAAGGTCGTTGAGAGCTGCCAACAAGTAAGGAACCGTTATCAAACATGTGGGACTGCAGATACCAAGGATTGTGAACATCTTGTTCACCTCCACAAGCTCTGATGAGTTTTCACACCTTGCAGGGGTCGTGATGATGAGGCATTTACAAATGTAAAAATGTTTCTTGGAGTTTGTGAAGCTCTGTGTGAACTTTGTGCCTTTAACCAGAGTTAATCCCCAGTTAGACTTGAGAGGGACACCTCCAGTCTTCATGTTTATTGATTGAGGACAAGGAGTGCTCAATTACGAGCTGTCCACTGTTGAATTTACTTTCAAACATGCTGCTTTCTTTGTCTTTCTTTCTTTCTTTCTTTCTGATTACGTTGAACAGAAAACAAACTTTATTCTCTGATGCTGTCTTGCTTCTGCTCCACAGATCGAGGTGCTTTCGCAACGTTTGAGTGTGAAGGATGAAGAACTCAAACGGATCACCTCGAAAAATAAGGTCCTGTCAGATGATCTGATGAAGGCAATAAAGAAGTTGTCAAAAGTGGAACGTCAGCAACAGGAGCAGCAACAAGTGAATGAGTTACAGAAACAGAAGGTCGTTGAGAGCTGCCAACAAGTAAGGAACCGTTATCAAACATGTGGGACTACAGATACCAAGGGGTGTGAACATCATGTTCACCTCCACAAGCTCTGATGAGTTTTCACATCTTGCAGGGGTAGTGCTGATGAGGCATTTACAAATGTAAAAATGTTTCTTGGAGTTTGTGAAGCTCTGTGTGAACTTTGTGCCTTTAACCAGAGTTAATCCCAGGTTAAACTTGAGAGGGACACCTCCAAACAGTCTTCATGTTTATTGGTTGAGGATTACAAGGAGTGCTCAATTACGAACTGTGTGGCGTTGCATTTTCTTTCACACATGTCGCTTTCTTTCTTTCTGGTTATGTAGAACAGAAAACAAAGTTCACTGTCGTTGACACTCGTGTTTCTGTTGTGGTGGCAGTTTCTTGCTCCCTCAAGACAGAAACATGTAAGTTCGCCCACAAACCGTTTATTCAGTAAAACAGAAGACACATCTGTGCACAGAAGGAAGACCTCAGCCAGCTACTTTGTTGTAAACTGAAGACTGAGGATTACATGGCATATTGAGTGTTTATATACAGATTTCACCAAGATATCAGATGGACCTTTGTTAACTTCAAATTTGTTACACAAGGGGGTTTTGGTTTGTTTACAGCATCAGAAAGAGAGACAGAGACAGAGACAGAGACAGAGACAGAGACAGAGACAGAGACAGACATGTTTTGCCCTGCTGACTAAGATGGTCACTGGACAATGGTCACCAAACAGATAAGGTTTTACAAGGCTGTTTATGACTAAAACAAAGAAATGTATGTACTCTGCTCTTTACTGGCTTTCTCAGCATATCTATTTATTAAATTATTTCTTTAAAAAAAAACTAAGTTAATTTTGCATTTTTACCTTATTATAAATTGCATTTTAATCAATCAGTTTTCACACTGCCCGACAGATCGAGGTGATTTCGCAATATATAATTGCGAAGGATGAAGAATTCAAACAGATTACCTCGAAAAATAAGGAACTTTCACAGGATCTGTCGAACCTGAGTCGTGGGTTTTCTGCATCGGAGCAGCAGCTGCAGAGGCAGGAGCAAATTAACATTGATTCCCACAAACAAGTAAGTAACCATGATCTCACAATGCGGGACTTGCTCGATATTGTCTGACCTTTGAAGACAAAATAACTGAAACGAAAGAGTTGAAGATAATGTTTTCCTTGATGCGTGCTGATGTGTTTTAATCACTTACAGGTCACACTGCTGATGGCTGATTTCCAAAGTCTAAACGAATGCTTGAATGCAGTGATGCTGAAACATAATTCCATCATTGAGGCAATGTACCACATCTGCGTTAAAGTTCAGAATTTGGAGCAACAACAACAGCAACCCCAGCAGCAGCCATGTTCGCAGCTTCCTTTCAAGCAAGAGAAGCTTGAGAAGCCTCAGGCGCAACAGACGTACCAAAATGACCTGCAGCGTCATCGTCCTTGGAAAAACAAGGTACAGCAATACAATCTCAAGAACCCAACAGAAATACTCCCGTTCCCAGTCATTCATCAAAAGCTTGAAAACAACTCACATTATTGAACCTTCGAATAATTTTTCAATCTGGTTTAATTTAGAATACAGTATTAATTTGTGATTCCCTGGAAAAATGGCACCTTTTAGCACAACTTGTAACATTGACTTACATCAAGAAGCAACATATCATAAACATTTACATCGAGGGAATTGATGTCGACCCCCCACCCTGAACCCTAAACCCCCCCCCCCCCCAAGTACAACCAAAAGTTTTCAACTTCCTCTGTTCAGCGGTTCAGGAGTGCATAGAAATCAAACAGATAAATCAACAATCACATGAACATCCACTTCTCAAATTACAAGTTGTACGATTCCGATTATTATAAGTTTGGAACTGGTGCGTTGCCTATTTCACAGTAACTGTCAATGTCATGTTTCTCTGCTGCTGTTTTATTTGAAAGACTATTTGTTATGTTCAACAGGAACCTCGTGTTATTCACCACGTGATTGAATGTGGGGAGGAACTCAAATCTTCCAGTAATGCCTGGAGGCCCACGAAGAAGAGAGGGATGACGGGTGATGAAGTGAGTTTGGTTTTCTATTTGAAAGGGTGGTCATTCGTGTCGATTTAATGTTAAAATATACTTTTCTTTCTGAACTCATTTATTGTTTTGACTCCTCACGGATGATGCCTTCTTTGTTTTACTCCCATTTCCTTCCCCAAGGATGTAATTCGGCAGTTTCGATCTCTCCTCAATAAATTGACACCGGAAAATTTTGACCGGATTGTGAGTCAGATGAAGTGCATCAATATCACCAAGGAAGGTCATCTGAAGGAAATTGTTCAGCTTATCCAGAACAAGGCAATGTTGGAATCCAAATTTTCGAAGGTGTATGCAAACATGTGCTACCACCTTTCAAAGGTAAGAGAAGTCTTTCACGACCGCAACTCATCAGGGAAAGAACACGACTAACAGACATCCTTCTCTGAACCTCCTGAAAATATCTGCTCTCCTCCCCACTTCTCGTGATCCCCACCTCCCTTTTTCACAGACTGATACACACTGCCCCAGCAATCTCATTTCACCCCAAACTTGTTTACCCTCTCTCACCACTTCTTTCTCAGCCTCACAACGCTCCTCTCTTCTTTTTTTCTGGGTAACGTCCTCGACTTTCGCACACTCCTCATTCAAGGCTGCAACAATGAGTTAATGATGGAGATGGATGGGAGCTCCAGCTTGGACGATGAAGCGTCCGAGAAAGCCCGACGCCGTGCTATTGGGAACGTCATCTTCATCGGGGAACTTTTCAATGCACAAGTTTTGCATGAATCTGTTATCTCCGATACAGTGAGGTGGTTGCTCAAAGATGGTAAGGAGCACTCCATCGAGTGCTTCTGTCGTCTTCTTGGTGTTGTTGGAGAGAACCTGGACTCCACACACCCCGCAATGGTAATGAAACTTCACTTTTGAATTTTCATAAACACGTTTACTCTTACGCTGCTGATTTTCATCATCTTTCTTGCACATCTTCATTTTACTGACTTCGCGCCCTCATGTATGCGTCTCGACAGATGAATGAGCATTTCACCTCTTTAGTTGAACTCTTGAAGGGGAAAAAAATGTCGTCACGCATCCGCTTCATGCTCCAGGATCTGATAGATCTTCGCAAGGTAAGTCATTCCTGTCTACCTCTGGTGTGCCAATTCACAATTGATACCTGCCTCAAAGCCCCTGCATCTCGAAGTGCATGTGCCCTCTTCCCTTCCTCAACGGACATGGACTCCACGTCTGCAGGTTGAGCAACCAATGTGCCTTCAGGATGTTCGTGAGCAAGCTGAACAACAGCAACAATTAAGATAACACTACATCTGAAGGTACGACACATGAAAGAAGACGAAGAAGATCTTAAGTTACCACCGACTGTTGTTTTATTTTTGAAGTCTCAGGAGATTATTATTCTATTCTCCAAAATGTATTCATTTGCAAAACGATGTGTTTGGACCAATTGTCATATCATGGAAATTACAAATTTGTGAATAATATCATCATTATCAAGTAAAACATCTGCTGCAAGAGAATGATGACAAGTATCATGAGCAGTTGGTGTCCCTTCTGGGATTTACTCACAATGCAGTATAATCTTTCCTTTGATTGATAATGTCAGTCATCTCACTCAATACAGCTATCCTCACTCCTACATGCTGTACTGACTGACATGCTTATTGACCTGATTTGCAGATTAAGTCGTTCTTTGTGGAGATACGAGTGAAGGCCTGTCACGACGAGGATGTGTGCCTTGAAAACGAGGTGCACACGGACAACATTTAAACACTTAACAGCGACTCGCTGTTTATGGAGGAAGAGCTGCATCATCAACAACTGCAGCAAAATGGTGATGCAACGGTTGAGTGCAAAAAACGAATAATTCGTTGTGATTGCATTGAAAAATAAGGTAATTTCAGAAGATCTGAAAAAAATATTACGACCAACGTATAAGAAGTGGAACTTCAGCTCGAGGAACAAAAAGCATGAGGAAGACCTACAGAAGAATGTTGAGAGTGAAGGAAGAACTACAAAACGACATTGAGAGCTGCCAACAAGTAAGGAACGGTTTTCAAACATGTCATGTTCACCTCCACATGCTCTGAGGAATTGTAACACCTTCCAGGGGTTTTGCTGCTTATGAGACATTGACAAACGGAAGACTGCTTTGTAATTTGTGAAATTATAAGTTAATTTTGCACCTTCAATCAATTCAACTTTCTCATAGCCCTAAATGTTCCCAGCTTCTTGTGGGATCAGTCAGAGAATGTTTTTATACCAGGTCTTTCACGAAGCACTTGGCTTGGCCTGGATTCCACTGAAGGTGGTTTGGGCAGGAATTTGTAATTAGTTCAGAGTGCCGATGATCACTCACCGAATGTTTGTCAGCCACAAAGGGATCGTAGGTATCCACCGAGCAGCTGGCACGAGTATGTGGGACACCCAGCTCAATGATCACATTGTAGGGAGTATGGTGTGGACATTAAGCCTGCCAATCCTCATTCCGACTCTTACCTGCCAATCCTCAATCCGACAGTTTAAAGTCGGGTCAGGAATCGAACCCCAAATCGACAGTTCAAAGGTAAATGTGTGACCTCTACACAGTACTATCAGGACAACCATTAACCATCCCAAACCAGGTTGTCCATTCAACATCCAGATCCTGTTGTTTCGATTCAAAATTGTCACAGAAGTGCATTCAGAATTGTACAACTGCAAGCAGATGTACGATTCTCTCCGAATTATGCGTACGTAATCTTAAAGTCTGTTCAACTGAAACTCTTTGTCCAAGTTCTGATTTAGTCTTCTGTCCACAAGATGTAAACCATCTGCTGGGTGCATTTGCATGGTGATGACACCATAATGGGTACCCTGGCAATGATATAAATAATAAATTCCACTTATGGTGACGTTGTCCTTAAACAAAGGTGTATACGTTTCTTCAGTTAACTGACTGAGCAAATATAATGTGCATAATACTCCTGTATATATAATATTGTTCTACTGTCACCACATTGTCTTGTCACACCTTGTAAGAATTGTGACATTGCCTTTTATCACATAAGCTGGCAACAATGAAGTGATGTACAAGTCATATCATATTAATTTGTAGTCCTCGTTCACTTTATTACACATTGGACAGCATGCGACACGAGCCTTAAGTGTTCCAGTGGATCCGTTTGTGCTCCATGATTGTCATTCCAGAGAATAATTTTGTGCCTTGATCTGTGGGACATTTTCCGGAGCATTTGTGTGGTGTTACGATGAAAAGCAAGTCTCACTGCTTGTTTAAAGTCATCAGAGTAGTGGTGTTCGCTCAATTTGAAGAACAGGAAACGCATCACCATTCTGCACACAAAGGCAATGTCTCGATTTTTACAACGGGTGACAAGACATTGTGGCCACCCTGTGCAATGTCAATACTGCAGTGCAGTACTGAGTAGAGGTACACATATTCACCTCTCAGCTATCTAGCTTGGGTTTGAATCCCGACCCAGCTGTAAATTGTCATCCTCGTGTTTCACATCCAGGGTGATTCATCTAATTTGTTTTTTCCCGCCCTCAGATGGACGTGAAACGGACGTCACGTCAGCTGGCATCAGCTGGTGAGGTGGACGTTAAAGATCCTACGGTGTCCATCGAGAAAGAGAAGGTGAACTATCGCCAACACCATTAACAAATTGCAAATTCCTGCCATGTCCTACAAGAGGGCATTGCATCAGCGACACAACTTGACTATAATTTAATTTTTTTTTTTTTTTTTAAACACAACTTGACTATAATTGTCATGCAACAATGGGAGGCAACTTGCAACATCCTGAGGGTATAGCTCTTCATAATGCAAGCTCGGACGGCTAGACGTCAAGCGAAACTCATTCTCCTTATGTCGCACAGAATAATAGATACACTAACAAAGGATAATCACTTCTTATAATGCTACAGGCCAATTAGTTAGCCCAAGCGGTTGATTGGCCTTTGATAGATGATAGGGTGTAGCACGTAACGATGGTTTGCTCGGCCAATTAACATCCTTTGACCTACCGCCGGCACGGTTCCCCATCTACTTCAGTCATCTTGCTGGTAAGGTAAAGTGACATGGATAAGGATCCGACGAAAGGTGAGTGTGGTCGACAGCATCCGTGGTCTTTTTATAGATGCCTCGGCCTTTCGGAGTTATCCGTGCCTCCTCCCCAACAATATGTTCAAACGTACATCATACCTCTTCCTGGCAGTTAGTGCAGCTTGTGCAGAAAAGCCGGTAACAAATTAATAACACCCGATAGCCATCTCCCAATTGTACCGCATGGCCCAGTGATGCAATATTTATAACAAGGTCAGGCTAGTTGTCTCGTGGCACGAAGTTGGGTCATCCGATGAAGATCGGTTGTTTTTGACTTAAGTAAACCATCAAGAGGATTGATATTTAGACCGGGAGTGAAAAATGAACTCGGGAGTGAAACACAGCAATGATGGGCCAAATGGCCTCATTTCTTTGTTTGAGGTGTTCGGGATTGTGCCACTTGCACTTAACCTCGTTGTCGTTTGGTGGCAAATGTTGACCCTTTGTTTATCAATTTCCATCCTGTATACAGAAACAAATGGTAATTCATTGACCTTCGAATTTTCTGAATCGTCGGCCAGGCTCCTCAGCCAGGCTGTGAGGTGTCTCCCTCCCAGGGTTGACTCCCGTCATCCGACGCTCAACCACCCAGAACACCGTGATTTGTTGTTTTAACATCGTTTTGATTAAGAATAACAATTTGTCATCGTGATTTTGACCTACCTCGTGTTACACAATGTGATACAGCAAATTTTGGGGCAATTGGCCCGGGGGGAGGAATGGAATTATTGTAGAACAAACCCAAAAACGTGTGACACGCACGCCTCGTACTTGTGGGGTGCGCGACTGTTGGGGGGGAATTCTAAAACGAATCTGTATGATTTATTCCTTCCTCGGCCCACCCTCGCGAGATATTCCTTCCTTCCTTCCTTCATTCTGTCACCAATGAAAGCGTCGATCATCCGGTCGATGTGGTCATGTGACTATTACACATGAACATCACCATGATGGTTACCTGTGTTGTTGTAACTGTCATTTATCAGGAACTAAGCGGGAATGAAGAACCATCACTTGGTGAGTTCAAATGATCTTTTTGAAAGACAGTCTTGATGTGGAACAGAACAGAAGAATGGTTTTCCTTTATCAGGTAAGTACATTTGGAAGTCCTGTACATGTCCCTTGGCTCCAAGTTTTTCTTTCAAGGTGTGTTGTGTATGTGTGTGTGTCCATGTGTGGTGTGTCCATGGTGTGTCTGTGTGTGGTGTGTCCGGGTGTAGTGTCATGTGTCCATGTGTGGTGAGGTGTGTGTTGTGTAGTGTGTGTGATGTGTCTGGGTGTGGTGTGTCCATGTGTGGTTCGGTGTGTGTGGTGTGGTGTTTCCATGTGGTGTGTCCGGGTGTGGTGTGTGTTCATGAGAGGTGCATCAGGGTGTGGTGTGGTGTCCATGTGTGGTTTGGTGTGCGTAGTGTGGTGACTGGTTTGTTCGGGTGTTTGTGTGTCTGTGAGTTGTACATCAGGATGTGATGTGTGTGTGTCCATGTGGGCTTGTAGCCATGGTATTGTGTACACTGTGGTCCTGAATGAGGAGAAAGATTAGAAATTGAACCCAGCTTTAAAAGATAAACAATCTTAATGTTATATAATGCCCAAGTGTCTGTGCTTTCAGAAAATATCTACTTTGCTCTGGGTCCGATGGATATAGCTGTTGACAAAGCATGTTTTTTTTTATCCAAACACAGGCTATTTTTCCCATTTTTATAGCTCATTTTTTAGAAATGGGTTACATGCATGATTGTATATTGTGGATTTGGAAAGCTCTCACACTCAACATTCAGGTCCTTTTGCTCAGTTATATCGGTAAGTACATGTTGCCAGTTAGAGTCCCGACCCTGGTCTAATGGGTGATTAAATGTTCCTGTGCTGCGAAGTTGCTTTAACAGTTCGATTTTCTTTTAGTTATTTTTTTACACCACCAACTACATCATCGCTCCACCGCCGACCGCACCGCATCGTCCTCGCCTTCGCTTCACTTCTGTCACCACGCGGTCTGAGGATAGGCCGCAGGCGGAGCCACGAACGCCCCCCCCCCAGGAGACTCCGCCCAAGGGAGGGAGTGCCCCGCCCTCCGCGCGCCTGTCCAATCGGGCGCGGACAAGGAGTCACATGGGTCCTCCGGTCCAATGGGAGGGCGAGTGGGGAGGAGCGAAGGTTCGTTGAGCGGGAGGGGGGGAGACAAGGTGTGTTCTGAGGAAGGGAAGTTGGTTCCTGAGTCGGCTGGGTTTTTCCTGCGGATGAGGTTTTTTTTAAAAGAGCGTACATGAAAGCGCAGTTCTGAGGAGATTTCGTCGTCGTTCGTTCCCTGCTTGTTTCTCCCGTTTTTCTTCTCTGCTCGGCTCATCACCTTGGCTTCTGGGGTGACCTCGTCCCGGCCCCAGAGCTTCGCGTCGTCGCCTTCTGCCTGGCTGGGACGGCGACACCAGTCTCACGACCAGGGGACGTCCAGCTGCGCGCGAGTGGCAAGGTAGCCAGCGACCCTAACCCTCAGCTCGACTGTCCTCCGGGCTGGTGGTCCCATTAAAGACCCAGGGGGTCCATTTCTGTCTGGCTGTGCTTGTCTCTGTTTGTGGCGCCAGTCTTGTAAGTAGTAAAACTGTACATTATTTGTCTTGATCTTTATTCGGTATAAATCTTCCCTTATGTGCTTCCCTCATTATTTGCAATAAAAACCCCAATTGTTAAATGTACTCAGCTCGTCGTGTCGTTTCCTTCATTGGCTGAGCATGTCGTGCGTGTGAGGGATTAGTGGACCATTGCCAGGGTCCCAAAATAATCGGGCAGGCGGAATTCGGCGATGTCACCGCTCGGCTACGCACACGGGACGGGCCGCTTCAGCGGCTCGCTTCCGTTCGAATTCCGCCGAGGGTGAAGTACCCCGGTGGCTGGATCACGTGGGTACTTCGGTAAGTTGAAGTTGGCAATTAACCCTACCCCACATGATCTCCCCATTGGCGTATTTCGGTCCGAAAACTACCAGGACCCGTCGACCGGGTCTTACCCTGGCCGGCGATCTGTAAATTCCAGGCGATTGAGCCGAGACGGACCCACTGCTTCAGAGGGTCGTGCTCGTGGCGATGCGCCGGCGGGAAACCACAACAATATGTTGTCCAAAATGGTTGAAAATGCATTTTTTTTTGTTTGATATATATAATTATACATAAGAATGGAACAATTCCTCGAAACAGTACATTTCTTATGACCTGCATATATTGGCACCTTCAAATGTGTAAAATGTCAGATTTTGCAAAATTTCCCCCAGTCATAGTGAAGCTTACAAAACTTATTCCAGAAATTTGAAATGCATCTGATTGAACATCTTAAATAGCAATTTACTTCTGCATAAAGTGATGATTTAAAATGGCAAGTTTCAACATGAATCATTACTACATACCAGTTTTTAGGTTCACTTCCATGATTGGGTCAAGGATATTAGGAAGTACGTAACAAGTTGCTACAAATTACTGGTAGCTATGAGCTTGATTTTATAACCATAGAATAAGAAGTTTACCAAGATGGCCCTATGATATAAAAATCAATACCAAAGGCCAGTTTGTGTTCAGTATACAGAACATCAAAGGTCGTTAGGAAGTACGTAACGTTAAGAAATCTGCACTTTTAATCCTAAGATGTTAGTTTGCTCAGAGCTTTGACCCTGTCAGAGCAATAGAAAGAGGAAGAATTAAGCTCTGCCCAAATAGATCCTGAATCCCCATGATGTTGGCTAACAAATGATATGCAAAACTTAATCATACAATGACTTTCATTTTTTGGTCCCCCATGTCCTAAATGTGTACATAATACCTTGCTACAAGCCTGTGTTGTGTGGTGTATTTCTTTTGTCTGGGTGTGGTGTGGTGTTTGTTGATGTGTGGTGTGGTTTTTCCATGTGTGGTGTATTCGCTGTGTGGTGTGATGCAACGGTTGAGTACTAACTGATGAGGTAAGTGGATGTATGGTGTGTGTGTGTGTTTTGGCATGTATGATGTGTGGTTTGGTGTCTGGTTTGTCCATGTGTGGTGTGTCTGTGGTGTGTTGTGCATCAGTGTGTAGTGTGTTGTCTCCATGTGTGGTTTGGTGTGTGTCTGTGTGTGGTGTAGTGTGTCTTTGGTTTGTCCGGGTGTGGTGTGTCCAGTACATCTGTGTGTGGTTTGTCCGGTATATCTGTGTATGGTGGTGGTTGTGGTGTGTCCATGTTTGGGGTGGTGTGCTGTGGTGTGTCCTGGTTATAAGTCCAACCCCTCCTCAGCGTGGTAACCAGGTGAACGGCGGTGTTTCATCACCTGCCGGCTAACGGGGCCATGGCATCATCACACTCTATGATTACAATGAACCCAGACACAAGGTGCCATCTTGTGCCATCTCAATGTTCCCTTCAGCACTCGCTTTCAGAGAACTTGCAGAAGTCCCAGGTGAAGATGAACTCTCCACAGAGAGCAAAGCAAGACAAGAGCTGAGTGAACTGTGTGGACCACAACACCCGAGGGGCTCACCCCTTGAACTCTGTCGCTTTGCTCTCTCTGTCGGGGTTGGAGTGACTGAATTAGGCGGAGAATGACAGGTATGAGTATGGTTGTACCATTGCTGTTTTTCCCTTGCACACTTTAGGAAAAAGCTCCTTCTGTCAGTTTATGATTGTCAGTTAGGGTTAGGGTCAGTCAGTTGATGATTATGTTCACACCTTCTGTCAATAACGGCAGTTTATGATCGAGGAACAACTTCATTTCAATTCACTGCTATATTTTTGAACACGAATCGGTGAAGGAACCTGTAGTTTCGCAGTACTTTGGCTCTGAATTAATCCAGATCACACATGTGCCGAGAGGAGTGAGATAATCTTTTTACTCTGACCACCTGTCAGTCAAACAAGATTGGAAACGAGAACGGGCACTCAGTAGAGCGCATACCTTCGCCAACGCTACATTTTGCCCCCCCTCCCCCCAGAAACCGTTGATTGTGAGGGTATTTAATCCCATACCACATCTGCCATCTCATATGTGTTATGATGGCTTAAAAACATCAAATTTCCTGTGCCATATCGTATATCACAAGATTGGGCATTGAATTCACAACATTTTGGCATTGGTTGCATGCAAATTGGATTTAAAAAAAAAAAAAAAAAAAAAAAAAAAAAAACCGACCGCACTATGGCAAAATGACGATTTTGACCTTTTCATGACCTCGACCTTGACCTTTGTACTCTTAATTTTGTAATTGGTATTGGAGTGTGGGGAACAGAACAGTCAACGTTTTGGTGTTGGTTTCATGCAAATCGGATAAGAATTGACCGTGTTATGACTAAAACCGCACATTTTGCAATGTCGTGACCACCCCTGACCTTTGAATCCCAACCGCCAATCAGGGTTATTACGTCATTGTGTCACGTCACATATCACAAGATGGGGCATTGAATTCTGAACATTTTAGCATTAGTTGCATGCAAATTGGATACAAATTGACGGCGCTATGGTAAAAAGACGATTTTGACCTTTTCATGACACCTTGACCTTTGACTCGATCGCTCCCAAAATCTAATCAAATGGTCCTCGGATAATAACCAATCATCCCACCAAATTTGCTGCGATTCAGTTCAATACTTTTGGAGTTATGCGAATAACAAACAAACAAACACACATATTCACAAATAAATAAATAAATACACAGCCATCAAAACATAACCTTCGCAACAAAGTTTGTGAAAGTAATCATTCCAAACAGGAAACCTACTGTGTTTGATGATGTCATAAAGGGCACAAATAACAGGCACGAAGAACTAATGTAACGTTTTAACCCTTAATGCGTAACATTCATCCCGCAGTAATATCTGGACAACATAGGGTCTATCGGACCACCCCTCCACCCCCCACCCCTCCAAGAAGGAAATTGTTTTTTTTCTAAAAAGGAATAATTCAATCATTTTATTGCAATAACATTAAGTGCACATCAAATGAAAACCCTTTGCAATATTTTAAGACTAAATATCGATTAATCTCGTATTAAAGGGGACCCAAATGTACATTTTTTTTCCCCGTGAAAACCATTGAGAATCATTAATCACAGTCAAAGTTGAAGGGAAGAAAAATTAGAATTTTTTTTTGCAAATCACAAAGTATCCAAAAAATCCCTCGAGTGTCGATTTCTAATTTTGTGAGTGACGTCACACCTTATTTCGTGAGTGATGTCATATTGATCCGTCAGGTGGCTTTACATCGAGAAACGGTGTATTTTGAGCTCGGATTCAGATACTGATTCCACCGTCAATAGCAACGCTGATGGTTCTCAGAATTTTGAGACTGATCAGTGGGATTTTGAAGGAATGGTTGGAGTCAAAAATAGTAATGGAAATGCTTTCTGGGGAATTGTGAATGTATTGTTACGTTTGAGGGGGGGGGGGTATGCATTCAAAGGGTAATTAGGATGTTTAATTAGGTATGCCATGCTGTTTGAGTTTACCAGGATCTCGATGTAATAAGTAGCAATTCAGTGGTGATAAGTTGTCTAGTAAATGTTCATTTCTTCAAGGGGGAAATGATAATTGTCACGTAATTAGATAGGGACACGGGATAGGGTAAGTGTGTCTGCGTAAACCCCTTTTAGTAGTCCCTGGAGGCTGGCCGTGACGTCACAGGACAGTGCAGCGGATGGCTCCGCCCCGTGATCACGATTGGCAGAAGGCGACGGCGGTGGGCCAATAAACGGCTCGATTGGAAGTGACGAGGACAGGAGGATAAAAAGGTTCTGTTCGGGGTCGAAAAGGAAGAGGAAGAAGATCGGGACAAAAAGATCGTGTTTTTTTGGTGTGGAGGCTGTTGCGCGGGAAGCGTACTTGTTGTTGTGCTGATTCGATCGTGTTCTTCATCGTGTCTTGGAGCCTTGCTGAGCCTCGTGCCTCACCTTGGTTGGCTCTGGGGTTCTGCTGACTCGGAGTACGGGGTCGAACGGCGGGCGGACCTGCCTCCCTCTCCTGCTCGCAACTTGGCGCCAGAACTGGTTCCCTGGTGGCTGTGAGCGGACTTGGGCCAGGACCAGGAGGTCGACAGCACCACGGTTTCTACTGCCCCCCTGACGAGAGCAAGGCCAGCTCGTCCGACGCCGATCCAGGGACAGTTGCGTCCACACCACGGTACAGCCTGACCACCAGAAGTAGCTAGTGTGTGTGTGTGCGTGTGTGTGTGTGTGTGTGTGTGTGTGTGTGTGTGTGTGTGTGTGTGTGTGTGTGTGTGTGTGTGTGTGTGTGTGTGTGTGTGTGTGTGTGTGTGTGTGTGTGTGTGTGTGTGTGTGTGTGTGTGTGTGTGTGTGTGTGTGTGTGTGTGTACTTGACGCCTCAGAGGGTTTGAGATCTATATATTCATTGGAATTGTCTGTGTTTTCCCCACGCCCGATCCCACACCATCCCGTCGAATCGCCCCGGATCCCTTTTCTTGCCGAGTCTTGTTATTTCTGGTTAATAATAAAAACAAATAAACATCATCAACTCAGTGAAAAGTGACTCGTGCCACCTTCCTCGTCCCGTTTGCGGTAGAGCGATTAGAACCGCCATGTTTGGGTTATAAACAAATAAACCGCCTCCATCGTTTCGGCTCATTCTACGTTGGCGGGACTGTTCAAGTCCCGTGGACGTCACATTGGTGTCAGGAGTGGGATGTTAGAACCCCTCTAAATTATATTTGGTATCGGGAGAATATACCAAGATTAAAATCTCGCCACGAATTTAAATATAAAATTACTGCAGAAAAGCGTGTGAGCGCGGGAAAATTTTGGCAGGAGCTTTCAAATTAAATTTAATTGGCGGCAAACGGGACTTCTGCACCATGGCGGATGTGCAGAGGAGGAAGGCCACGTGTCTGGCAGCGAGTCGGGGGAAGAAGGGAGAGACGGGGGTAGGGTTGGAACCTCCCCCATTCCGAGCGTGGACCGTGCTTCATTGCCCGTAACGGGGCCGGCATCGCCGGAAACCGGTGAGATGACGATCCAGACACTGTTGGAACGTTGAATAGCGGACATGACTGTACAAATGGCAAATCAATTCGTGACACAGAGGGTAGAAATGACGGCACAAATGGAAAATCAATTCGTGACACAGAGGGCAGAAATGACGGCACAGGGGGCAGAGATGGCGGATCGATTGGGGGTAATGGGGGAACAGTTGGGTGCACGGATTGATTTAATGAGGGATGAATTGGGGGAAAAGATGGAGAAAATGAAAACTGAGATGCAGGAGTGTGTGGATGTTAAATTGGGAGAAATACAAAGTAAATTCGAGGATAGATTGGAGGAAACAAAGGTAGAAATTACATTGGAGGGGGAAAATATACGAAAAAAATTGGTAGATAAAATTGATGCAACGAACATTCGGGTTGATAAAGTGGATGAAAGCCTGGAACGTCATCGTGCCTGTGTGGATGCTCGAATGCAGCTGCAAGTTGAAGAGTGGGGAGAGCTGAGGAAGCAAGGGATGAATTTGGCGGAGGAGGTAAAAGGATTGGAGGCTCGTTTGGACGAACAAGATAGAATTATGAGCCAAGATGAAGTCTTGGATAAAGGCCTGGTAGAGCCGTCTTTTGTAAGTAGAGTGTCCGGGTTGGTTGAGGAGCAGCTACAAACTCGCGACGGAGCCTTGGAGGAGGTTGTGCAGGCCCAGAAGATCCTGCGGGAAGAGGTGAATCGGTCCATTCAACGTTTGGAACAGGAGGCAAAATTGACCCATGAGACCCTCACCACAAAACATCCTTGGCCACAGTGGGCTCCGAAATTGGATAGGCAGCCACAAGGGTGTTTGATCCCTGGGCTGGATTCGGACAAGGGAGAAACTGAGAAGCGGGCCACCGTAAAAGTGATCCCCCTGGTAAATTTCGACGGGTCAGGGAGCCTTGAAGCTTTTCTGACGCAATCTGAGTGTATTTCCCAACTAAACGGGTGGAATGAGCGGGAACGTACAGGGAATCTGGTGGCAACATTGCGGGGACCAGCCGCAGATGTGTTAAACGTGATCGCGGAAGGGATGTTGACCAGCTCTCACATTTGCGAGGCGTTGAGCCGTCGGTTTGGGTTCGCGGCAAACTGTGATCTGGTGCGGGCCCAGCTCCAACACCGCAGATTAAAGCCGGGTGAGACAGTGCAGGAGCTGTCACAGGACATTTACCAATCAGTCAGGATCGCGTATCGGGACCTTACAGTGGAGGCATGGGACAGACTGGCACTGGAGAAATTTTTAGCTGCTCTTCCTGACCCTGAGGTCCGAGCGCTAATGGAGTTACAGGATCCACCCACCGTTCACCGAGCGGCCGAGTGCGCGGCCAGGCTGGCCTCGTGGAGTCGGCCGGGTCGGGTTCCAGAGAGGCCATCGGTGACGATCCGACAGGTGGAGATCCAGGATCAGGGAGGGGGGCTGGGAGAAATTGGCATTACCCAAATGTTTCAGGAAATTTGCCAGAAACTGTCAAGTTTGATAAAGGGTAATCCGGTAGTTAGTGCGCCAAAGCGGCGGGGTCCAGCCCAGCCAATAGAGCAATTCGATTATGGCCGAGGGGGTCCGGAACTGGAAGAGACATTTCACCGATACTCACGGGGCCTTTTATGGGGCGTTGTTTCCGGTGCAGGCGAAGAGGACACATGCAACGATATTGCCGGTACCCGGCGATGGAGGGACCCTCCAATAGACTTTTAGACTCTGAGAGGGTGAATCCTCCTGCTGAACCGCCAGGTCTATCCGAGATGCCCTTTCATAGGTCGGGTCCAGAGATCACTGTCGGGGGTCGGAGAGACTAGATTGGGCTGAGCATATACGGCCATGCTCGGCTGCTGAGATTGTGGCGAAGTGCCCTCCTTTGGTGGAAAAAAATGAATTGTGGGAAAATTGGCATGGGTTTGTAAGTTCTGCTGGGTTTTAGAGTGACAATCGGGACAGTGGGTAATTGGTAACAAAGCTGGCACAAGTGGCTGTCCAATGGCTGGTGCGTGGATCGGGTGAGAAGTGCTGTGGGAGTCGTTTTAAGTTAAAGGCCCGGTCACACCTTGACGTTTTAGCCAACGTATGCCGATTTTTGAATTTTTTTTCTAAAACGCAGGCACACGTTGAATACGTTATGGGTAAGTTTTGATAACATTGAGAGCACGCTGAAAAACACTGCCATACGTCGTTGTACGTTGGCTTTAAACGTTGTACTTTTTGGTTGTCCTCAAATTTTTTCATGCTTGAAATTTCACGACGTATGCCGGCGTATGACTCACACGTTCCGCTACGCTGGCCACAAGTTGTATGCACGGTCTGCGATCGTTGACAGACGTCAACACATGCTACTTGAAAGTTAATCATAAGTTGAGACACGCCGAGGTAATGTTTAGCGTACCCGAAACTTATTTCTAACCTATGATTAACGTGTTGTTGGCACGTTACGCGATCGTTGCCACACAGACAGATGTTACTTTTAAGTTACTCATAGGCTGAAAGACGTCGGTATAATGGATCGTCCTTGCGTCAGCATCCACGGCCACGGCCAGGACACTTATTTGCAGCATTCTTCAAACTTTTCTTCGGCATGACGAGGATGTTCACACTTCGATGTCTAGCTTGGCTATGATTCCAATTGTCCATCGGCAGCGTCTATTTAAAATAGTCGAGTTTGAGCGTTTTAACACGTTCAGAAGAAACGTTTCAAATTTCCAAACCCCAGCGTCAAAAAACAAAGGCGAGTGACAGCAATTTAAATCGCTCATTGTAAACAATGAAAAAGGCTGAGTGGTACCGTTTAAAAGTCGTTGAGTGTAAAAAAAATCGAATTGTTGAGCGCAAGCGTCTACTTTCAATAGTGGGGTTTGAGCGATTTAGCACGTTCAATAGAAACGATTAAAATTTCCGAGCGCCAGCATCAAAAAACAAAGGCGAGTGACAGCAATTTAAATCGTTCATTGTAAACAATGAAACTAGCTGAGTGGTACCGTTTAAAAGTCGTTGAGTGTAAAAAAAATCCAATTGTTGAGCGCAAGCGTCTACTTTCAAAAGTGGAGATGCAGCCATTTAAATCGTTGAGTTTATCATTTAAATCGTTAAATCGTTAAACGCAAGGACGATCCATCATAACCCACACCCTCCCCCTCACACTCACCTACTACTGCCAACATGAACAAACTACTACTAATACTAATACTAATACTAATACTAATACTGATACTGATACTGTTACTGCTGACATGGACATCGACTCAAAAAGGACTCGAAAACACTGTTGGGTTCCCCTTTTATGAACACCATTTTTATATACCAATTCCCAAAACCGCTGGGAACACGTCTTTATATGGCAGTTGTAAGCTAGAAACACGTTAATTTATTTATTTTTGTCGACCGGAAGACGTCATTGGAATACGTCTACATACGTCGATGTGTGTTGAGACTACGTAAAGAATTGGTTCAAAGCACGTCAAACATAAGTTAGAAATAAGTTTCGCGTAAAAAAGACATTACCGCGACGTGTTTCGACTTATGAGTAGCTTATAAGTAGCCTTTGTGGACGTGTGTAAGCGCCCACATATCGTGTGTAAAACTTATCCCCATCGCATGCGGAACGTGTGTCATACGCCGAGTAAGTCGTAAAATTTTGAACATGTTTAAAATTTCTTGACGTACTCTACTTACTACGACATATGATAGCGTACTTTAGCATTCTACTCACGTATACCAAACTTACTCATGCCGTATTTGACGTTCCCCAACGTTTTAGACACATTTTTCTTAGGTCGGCATACGCTGGCAAGATCGCAAAGGTGTGACCGCGATGTTGACACGTCCATTTCTACGGCAGTTATGATTCGAATCGTTGTGCGTCAGCCTTTTAATAGGCTACGTCACGACATCGTCGGCGATGCGTGCAACGCGCTATGCCTAAGTTAGACTATCATTGGGCATCGGTTGTGTCGGCCGACAACAGGTTCAGCATTCGTTGGTATAAGTTATCTATAACACAACGAAACGTTCTGTGTCGTTACCAATGCGTTATACATAAGACCAAGTCGCTATGAATACGTCCGAATCTTTAAAAAAAAACATCAAAAGTTCAACGTAAGCCAGCGTTTTAGATACATTTTAATACGTTGCCATCGCTGGCTAAAACGTCAAGGTGTGACCGGGCCTTAAGAAGTGCAATGTATGGTGCACATGTTGATTTTTTTTATTGGACATGGTGTGGTAACAGCGAAGGTCATGGTCGGTGAAGTGTTAGAAATGCAGGTGTCACATGTAAGGCCGATGGGGTGGGGGAGTCATGTGGGTTTTGTGGGTGGGGATGATGTGCTTGTCCACAGGGATTGCTGAAGCTCACGGTGAGCGGGAATTGCGACCCCCTTCAAGGAGATTCACCCCTGGTGGCTAATGGTGACAGTGTCTGGAGCCAACTGGCCTTCCTGGGTCGCCAAGGTCCTACCCGCCTTGGTCGCCCAACCAGACCCTCTCCCAGAGGAGCCAGTGAGACCCCTTCCAGTGTGTTGTCCGGGATGAGAGCTGATGGCTATCAGGGGGGTGGGAATCAAAGGGAGCGGGGCGGAGAAACGTCTGGGTTGGACTAAAGCTTACCTGTGGGCATGGTTGCACCTGAGATGCCCCTATCATCTTGTGGTAACCCACCCCACAGCCACGACGGGATTCAGCCTGCATGATTAAAATGAGGACCATGACCTAGAAATGTGATGATGACCATGGTGTGAGTGTTGTGAAGATGTGTGAGTCCCACTCGATCCCGCACAACTTGACATGTGCAGCAAGGGCATGATGTCCGCATAATTTTGGGGCAAGCAAATTTGAAAATTGGCTCCCCAGGTAACGCTGGGTCTATTAGCATCCACTGGGGGAGGCGGTCAAGTGTAAATATCCTGTGAATGGTGTTGTTAAGGCTTAGAGTAGGAATGTAAAGTATAAGTGTTGTGTTTTTGTGGAACCTTGTGTTTCCCCTCCCCAGATCACTGGAAGAGTGTTGGGCAAGAGCGATGATCCAGAAGATGGAGTGCAACTTCGCTCAGTGCTATCATGTGATAAAATAAAATAAAAAAAATAAAAAATAAAAAAACGAATGATTGTTTAGGCAAGGATAAGGCCATAAGGGGGTAGTACATTAAGCAGGATAGGTAAGTTAGCTGCGACTCGCTGCCCATTGCCCCTCCTACTTTATTTCGTTAGGTTAATTAGGTGTGAGTCAGTAAGTGTTAAGGCTGGTCCGGTAGCGCCTGTGATATACCTTGCAGGAGCTGCGGTACCAGAGGAGGGGGCAGTGTTACGTTTGAGGGGGGGTATGCATTCAAAGGGTAATTAGGATGTTTAATTAGGTATGCCATGTTGTTCAAGTTTACCAGGATCTCGATGTAATAAGTAGCAATTCAGTGGTGATAAGTTGTCTCGTAAATGTTCATTTCTTCAAGGGGGAAATGATAATTGTCACGTAATTAGATAGGGACACGGGATAGGGTAAGTGTGTCTGCGTAAACCCCTTTTAGTAGTCCCTGGAGGCTGGCCGTGACGTCACAGGACAGTGCAGCGGATGGCTCCGCCCCGTGATCACGATTGGCAGAATCGGCAGCCACACTCAAAGCATGAAGCAGACAAACAACTTTCTCTCAAGTTCATCATCCATCAACACGTGCGCAAAGAAAAAACACCAGGCACAACAATTTGCAATCGAGGAACCCAGAGGAGTGCTCTCCAGAATTGGCGAGTCACTGTGCAGTGCAGTATATATATATATATATATATATATATATATATATATATATATATATATATATATATATATATATATATATATATATATATATATACATATACACATATATATATATATATATATATATATACACATATATATACATACAGATGAGCAAGATCAAAGGTTTTCCTCCCAGATTCTGCAACACAATGCTCCCTTGAATCACTGAAGGTCGACCTTATCTCACATAATGTTCCTGGAGAACAGCAAGCAGGAATATATTTTAATTAACTGCAAGTGAGTGAATCGAGTTGGGAAGAAACGAAAAGCTTTAAAAAAAATAAAAATAAAAAAAAAAAGGTACAAATCCCAACATGAATGTTACCTTTTCCATGCATGTTCAGGTTGATAAAATGTGTTCTGATGGGGGAGGGGGGTGAAAAACAAAGTTGGGTTCTGATTGGGTTGTCACATCTCAGCGTTCACCGGCATCTGGTGTGCTGTGTGCGTTTTTACCTGCGAGGTGTTAGTGTTCATCTGTTTTGGTCACATTTGTCTTCCCCTTGTGTTTTTGTTTAACTGTTTGAAAGTGCTTTTGTACTGTTCGTGGTGGGTTTTTAATTTATTTTAGTGTTGGGTTTGTGTTATCGTTACGTTGAGCTGTTTTTTGGACGCTTTTGTTTGATGAGTCGTCATGACCGAGGCAAGAGTACATTTTTGAAATACAAATTGCTATCTGGTAATGATGAATTTATATTTTGTTCATTTTATTAGTTTATGTGATCGAGTTACAAATTACCTCGTACAGCTCCGACATATGGTGCATGGTATGACGTCATGCGAGAGGAAAACTGCCATGTCATCAAATAAATTTTTCGTAATCACAGCTCGGTTCCATCGTTGGACTTTATCGTTCAGATGAATGTTTTTTGTAAATTTTCTGATAATTTTTTTCGTTTTTTTTTCTGTTGCCAGATATGCCATTGCTGTTAAATGCCCAGTGTCGAGCTGTTAAGGGCAATTTAAAAGGATTGACAAGCACGTTGTGAACGTACATGACATAAGAACAAGATGTTAATATTTTAATGAAAAGTTGGATTATTTATTTTTTAATGTTATTTATGTTTTTTCTTGTTTTTCATATTTTTCAGTTTATTTCATTCCGTAATTGATTTGTCGTTTTGAATGTTTTTTGTTTTCTGAGAAAGGAGATGGACAATATCGAAAATGGACGAGGGATGTTCGAGTCAGCATGATGGAGGAAAAATTTAGATCACCTCCAAAGAAGCAAAGTCACAAACCCACGAGAAAAAAGGAAGGACACATGGAGAAACAAAAACAATTGGAGCTGGAGGATGACGACGAGTGATTTTAAAACACTGGTGAACAATGTTTCATGCAACATATTTTGCTATTTTTTTATTATTATTTACCTTAGTGTACAGCATTTTATGATGAAACCAATGTGTATTGTTGCCTATTGTATTGAAGGGTTCGGTGAGGTGGAGTCAGGAGTGGGTGAGAGGGAGCCCTCACCTGACGCACCCGAGCTGACAAGTGAAGATGAGAGCTTTGGAGAACAGTAAGAGCTTTCTTCTGAGGCGTGTGGAGAAAGCACACCTGGATGATCCTCGGAAGGAGGCACACCTGGATGATCCTCCAGAGGCGGCACGCACAGTTACTCTGAGAGGTGGAGCAGGAAGCAATTGAGCTGCTGTCCTGGGAGGGGAATGTTAAGCTGCAGCAGAGGCTGCCAGGTACAAGCAATGCAGTAGAAAGAGAGTCTGGCCAACTATTGTTGCGATCATGCTGTGCTCTGATTGGTCAATACCCGGTCACGTGAGTTGCTGGCGCCATGTTGCAGCCCAACTCAACGCGAGTGAATTTTGGAGCGAAATTAGAATCGTTTTTCATCAGATTTTGACTTTTTTTGATGACAATGGTGTGCTGTGTGGCAGTGGGGTGTTCTGTGCGTCCCGGGCAAGGCGTGAAAATGCACCGCTTTCCCAGGGACCCGGAAAGACGTCACCGTTGGGCCGTAAATATGAAAAGGGAGAACTGGACTCCACACGACAATGCCCACCTTTGTGCTGTAAGCGGCGGTTTGCAGTTCCCATCCAACGTTGGATCGGAGTATCTTGGTTAAAGTCAGATTGAATGAATGAATGCCTATCGGATCGGATCAGATCGGAGCGCTGAAACAGCTCGGAATACGAAATGAGACGTAATCCGATGCCGAAATTTCACGAATGCGCAAGTAGTGAACACCGGATTTGCAATATATCCGATCCGATACACACCACGAGCCATAAGTAGCTTTCTTACATTGGTTTTATCCATATTCGGTGAGGAAATAGTGTTTGCAGTTTTCCCATAAAATTCAATCCCTTCAACTGACGACAGTCGTCAAGTGGAACAAAATGCACTGACAATGTCGCTGGATGAGTGCAGCTGCGAACTGTTTTTCATTTCTAATCTTTATTTGATGTACATTTCCCCAGGATTCCCGGTGTAAGTTTCTCTGGAAATAGTTCCCACATTTTGACCGGGAATCTCAGGAATTTCTTGTCCCGGGGTTCTCGACTGCAAATCGTATTTGGAAACTTTCATCGACTTGAAACTGACTGTCAACACGAACTTCAACTTTCCGTTTTTTCAGAAGCATTTCGACGACAGTCAGTATGAAAACAGGAGGGTTGATGATTCAAGACCACTCAAGCACAATGCCGTCTCGAATGTCTTCCCACATATTGTGCCCGTCACGAAAAGGAAGCCGAGGAAACGACACCACAGAAGGAGCCCGTCCCAGATCACACTTACGCAAAACAAGACATGCCTGTGAATGACGACGACAACCAAGATGTCCAACTCGTTGACCTTACCGAATGCCCCTGTAACGCCGGCTGAAACCGACCAATGTCCTGACTACGACACCAAGACAGCAGCAGTGGAGGCAAAAGTGGTCTCTCTCAAGTGGCGGTTACATGAGGCAGTGGGACAAACACAAACAAGCCAGGGAGCTCGTCACTCTAAAGGCGAATGTCCAGAAAGTTTTCAACCTCGATCAGATCAACAAGCTGTCTCGTCCCAGCACAAGGGGTACTCAGTGGTCAGCAGAAACCTACAAGAAGGCTCTACAACTCAGCTTTGCCTGTGGCAGTACCGACTACAAAGTCCTGTTGTCGCAACACCAGCCACAACCATCGCTTCGTTCGTGATTACGGAAGATGGAGGTTATTGCGATGGAACCTGGTATTCTTTATATAGTGTTCGACTTCCTCCAGCTGAAGGTTGCTACCATGAAGGAACCGGAGCGCGAGTGCTGCCTCACGCTGGATGAAATGACAATTGAAGTGGGATTGCAGTTCGACAGATCATCCAGTAGCTTGTGCGGAAATGTAACTTTGCCAGGACATGGTGGCGCTGCAACTCATGCCCTCATATTCATGCTGGCTGGCATCTCCTCGAGATGGAAGCAAACAATTGCCTATCATTTTACGGGCAATTTGGTGAACGGAACCTACTTCCAGCCACTTATGACTGAAATCGTACAACAGCCTCATGTCATTGGGCTCCACCTCAATGCAGACAGATGTGACGTGGGTAGTGCCAATCGAGCAATGTTCAAGAACTTCGGACTGGTTCGTTCGAAGCACGCAGTGACAGTCAATCGAATTCCCCCATGCACTGACGGCAGGTTCCTACCCTTCATGTACGACGTACCGCACCTGATCAAGAATGTCAAGGCGGGTCTGGTGAATGGGAACGAATTCAAGCTCGGTGCTGATATTGTCTCCAGGCATGATCTGCCTTCAAATGTCGTCAGCCTGGGGGAAATCAAGGAACTGGTGACATTTCAGGTCATTGACGATCTGAAACTGACGCCCAATCTCGGCATGGAAATGGTGTCGAGCACCGCCCATTTCGACAAAATGAAAGTGGGAAAGGCATTGAATTTTTCCCACAAGTCGGTCAGTGCTGAGCTGCACTACCTGGTGGAAAACGAAGGTTTTGACAACGCGTTGCTAACGACTGCCTGGTTTTTGGAATTTATGAACACCTGGTTCGACCTGATGTCCAGCCGTCACCCCGCCACCGCGCTCAGTAAAGCAAATACGTGTGCTTACGAGAAGGCGAACCGGCACCTTGAAGACGCTGGTGGTATTCAGAGGGATAGAATGTGGCAAATCGTGGAAGCCGTGGCAATCCGGTGTCATATTATCGGCCTAGTCTGTGCTCGACATTCAGAGAACTGCTGGCCAGGGGACACCACTTTGTGCTCACATTCAGACTCGCAGGATTGCCTCGAGAACCTGTTTGGGTGCGTCCGATTCAAGAATCCTGTCCCAAACGTGCTGGAATTCCGACAGGCTCTGAAGCTCATAACGGTGTCGTAATTTCTGAAGTGTCCCACGTCCGGTAATTATCTCGAGGATGACCGGTCATTTTTAGCGGATTTCCTCGACACTCCGAAAGAGAAACCGGCGACACCAGACGAATGTGACGAGGACACCTTCAGCTATTTGATTGGAGAACTGCCTCCTGGTCCTCTCAGCAAAGCCCAAGAGAGCAGCTTGTATTACCTGGCTGGCTGCTGTATCTCTTCAGTCTCCAAATCCTGGACACATTGCACCACTTGCCTGGAAGCTGCGGAGGACCGCCAAAAGTCTCTTTCGCAGGGCAGTCATGAGGCGATAAGACTGAAGGAGTACAAAGGCGGCGCTTTGACTCATTGCAGTGACGAGGCTTTCAAGCTGTTCAGAGGAGAGAAGCAGTTCAGGATGGTGCAGGACCAGTTGAATGGGCATAATCTGGTTGAAAAATTTGTCCGTCGTCTGTCAGCTTTCTCAGTTGATATTCCCAACTGCCACGATCTGAAAACTAAGCTACTGACAATTTTTCAATGTGCGTCTGTGCATCTATTTCAAAGCGCAAAATTCGATCCGTGTCAGCCAGGCAAAAGTTGGTACTGCCAGTCAACTCGGCGGCAATGAGAGCATGTGTTAAGAAAAATTAAGTAGAACCGAGCTTGGTGTCAATTGTTCGTATTAACGCCTTCAGGACGGGAGGTGGCCACAACCGCCTAGCGGTTACAGCCGCCTCCCGTCCTGAAGGGGTCATCATATGGAGAAGAACCGAAGATGGTTTTGACTTTTAACCCCTTAGAACAGGTGACGGCTGTAACCGCTCCTGCTATAGCGGTTATAGCCATGTACCATACTTTTTCGTTTTGGCATTTTATGAATCTTGTACTCTAATTCTGGGTCATGTTTCTTTTAATTCATCCTGAGGAGCTCTCCGAACCATGGTTGGCTTTGCTGAACTGGTCAATTTTGCGCTAGATTTCTAGCCTCTGTGGTTCGTGCGATACACAGGTTTCCATAGATTCAGGCAATAAATCTTGTACAGTCAAGAAATAGATTAGTGCGTCCTCAGTATGCGACTTGTGGTATCATGCCACCTCAGTTATTTTGGGTGGGTTTTTCAGCATCCAGAATACACCATCTTGGAGAGAGACTTATTTTCGAGCAAAGCTCAAAATTTGAAGTCGAAACTCCCATTACTTTTTGTGCAAGAAGGAAAATGGCCGTTCATATCGTGCCGCGTGTATGCTCCCGCATAGCCAGCATCATGCTGGCTGGGATGCAATATGGCGCCTGCCTAGCCAGTTGGCCAGACTCTTTATATACAGCACTGGGTACAAGTCATGATCAAAATCTTATAAATACCAGCTGTGGTTTCATTGAAGGAAATCCTGACGATCAATGCTGAATATTGATAATAAACAACACAAGTTTTAATAACGAGATAGTAAATGAGGGACTGAGCTGTATAATGAGTGGTTGCATTTTTTTTTTTTCGGTTTGAAGAAAAATTTAAAATGTCGTGCAATATAATTAGCCTTTACGTTATATATTTGTTAAAACATATACCTATTGCTGTTTATCACAGGCTTGTTGAAACAGACAGGTTGGGTCGGTGGGAATTATGAGCAGCGGTAAGTACTCAGTCATGTCGATGTATTGCATTTATGTTAATTGTACATAATTGTAAATATTATCTTCACCTGGATGCGGGTGTTTGGAGATGCAGGTGTGTGCAGGGACTTCCTTCCACGAGGGCAAGGAATGTGACCTTCACCATCAATATCTGGGTGACACCGAACAAACTTCAGGAAACACAAATCTCAACTTTCCTCTCTTCCCATCCCTGCTACCCCTTCCATAGCTCATAGACCTCCTGAATTGTGGACACCAGGTAGATTTAGCAAGTGCCAAGTCCAGCAAGTTAATTACTGAACACCGAAAGCCTTACAAAGTTAAGTGTTGGCCATAACCAACCACAATGGCGCAAGGGGAGGCCATTGATAGGAAGACAAGAACTGGGCGATGATTATGACATCAATCACCCTTGTGGAAGTTATTCCTGTCCCTGTGGTGCGATGTTGGACGACCTGCGTGCTCTGTCGGCATGTCCGTGCAACCCACCACCGCGCAGTGGTATCATGTACTTGTAACTTCTGCAGCTATAGCTGCAGAAGATGCTGTGAGATGCTGTGAGATGAATAGCTATTCATCTCACAGCATCCATGGCTTGCTTTGCCACATCCTCAATGAGAGCACGAGTCGCGTGATGGGGTGGCGGGGGGGGGGGCAGCATCTTCACGAATGCACAATCTGCCCAACACGCTTCTTCACCACTCGTGGCTTATCAACACCAGAAGCTCCACCAACCTGACGTTTGGAATCAGATGCGGATCGAGGAATCGGGGCAAGAACGACTCTGTGGTCTGGGCCGTGGTTGTAGTAGAAAAACTTGGACCACGAGAGAAACTCAAAAATTGATGGCTTTTAAAAAAAAGAATTTGGCAAAATCAGAGGGGTCAACACCCAAATCATAGCCCACCTTCCTGGTAAAACTGCCAAGCAGGTAAGTGACAAACGTCGGTACATTGCAAGGACCCACCCCAGAGAAAGAGGAAATAGCAACGGAACACAGAACAGCCCCAGGACCTCATACATACGAGCTTTGAGGGATAGCCCTCGGAGGGTGAGATCCATGGGTGCTGACTCTGGTCCCACCTTCAGCTGCTGCCAGCCCCATTGATGAAAGTGGTACGTCACTTGCAAGAAAAAGACTTACAAGAAGTCGGAATAAATGTAGGAGTGCGCAACGCAGGGCCGACGATCATATACGGGGACAAATAAGTAATTGGGCCTTACGGTCATCACTCCCACCCCAAAACAAACAGCACAAGTTTTGCCTCGACAATCGAAAACAAACGAGCCAGCAAATGCACCATCAGCGGCGACATGATAGAAAAGGATTTTAAAAACAAATGGGACTCGCAGGACAAATTATTTATGTTTGACGGCTTCCACACCCTCAATGGAAGAGAGACCAAGATGGGCAACAGCAATACATCACACAGGGAGAAGTTGACCGAGCGCTGGGACAAGTAAATTTGGAAAATGCACCAGGACCAAACAAGGGTGAAAGCCAGGATTCTTCGTGACGTGGAAAAGACAAATTGCTGAAAATACCGTTCAACAGCTGGATTAGCAATGGTGTCATACCCCCACAAGTGAAAGAGTGCCAACCGATATTAATCTCAAACACTACAGATCCTGACCAATTGGAGGCCCCTTACCATCGGTTGGACAATCGCGAGGACATTCCACCGTATTCTCGAAAATAGGCTTCGTTGGATCCGTCAAACGAGTCCGCACAAGCAAGGTTTTATCAAGGCACCAGGCTGCAGTGAAAACATTGCCACCCGAGCCAACATCATGAGAGAGGCGAAGCAAAATAAGACGAGAGCCATTGTAATGATCAACTTTGCCAAAGCATTCGACACTCTCCCACAATCACATTTGCACAGCCCCACGCTCCAAATCTATCCCGGCCAGCACAATCAACTTGATCGCCAGAACCTTCGTCGGGGCCTCGACAGCATTTGACAAACGAGGAAAAAGGAAAATTTGGCTGCAAAAGGGGGTTAAACAAGGAGACCCACTCTCTCTTCTGTTTAACTAGGTGCTCGATCATCTTACCAGTGAGCTCGTGGACCGGAATTCCATACGTGTTCTGAGCAAGGGGCTCAGGCGACTCGGACGTTAGGAACGCCCTCGAAAACTGCGCAACAAATGAGCAGAATCAAGTTCTATTGTGGAAAGACAAGAGAAGTCAGGGGGCGACGGACAGAATGGAGAAGTGTACAAGACTCAGTGCGCAAATGCGAACGATATGCACCAGGTGAGAGATAGGTGATAAGGATTACGATGACACCGGCGAACAGGCGAGAAGGAGTGGATTTGTCCGGTGTGGTTAGCTTGTTTAGCATTCGCCGCTGATCTGACACGAGTCAATGGGTGCTGACAGGGCATGCAAGTTAGTTTGGACATCCTCAAACGGTTTTGCGATAACACGGGACGAGACCTCAATGGACCCAAATCCAAAGGGTTCTACATGCAACACTATCTACAATGACTGCAACAATTGGACTTTAAGGGGAAGAGATTGACATGTTCGCTCCCAGACAACACGTCAGTTTCCTCGCCACCATGATTAGCCCGGCATCAATTATCTGCCTGAAAGACTTGGCCTCGACCCTAAACAATGTCAGAACTACGACACATGCTGCTTCAATCAAAAACCATGTTGTCCCAAGGATCCTCCACCAATTAGCACAGTGACACCCCCAAAAATCAGCTTCGCAAAATTGACCGAACAATCAGAATGGTGGATAAATGAGCGCTCCACCTGCCAACAGACTCCGCATGGTTTTCTGTTGACAAAAACACGGGACGGCGGAATCGGATTGACAAGTCTCGCCTTTGCTTTCCCACGGATTAGAGCGGCCAAAGATTGGGCCTTGGTCCATTCTCTCGATAGTGTGACCCACACCATTTTTATAGGGTCCTCCACCGGCGCCTCCATCCAATCCCGCTTCACCAGATTAGGGCTGAAGGTGGATGCGTCCGGGAATGTTTCGACCAGGCTTGGCGAAACACGATTAGAAAACGCTGATACTCCCAGCAAGTTTACGGTCTCGGTGTGGCAACATTCCGCAATGACCCGGTCTCCAACACCTGGCTGCACAATTTGAGGCTGGGCCGAATTCGGCACAAGAGAGCAGCACTCCAATTGCGTTCCAACACCTACCCAGTCAGGGCCACATTGACCAGGAGACGGCCTGAGTCCGACGGAACCTGCAGGCAGTGATGAGAGTAGTTAGAAACCCTTTTCCATGTCCTCTGTTTGTCCAGTCGTTAAACGCAACCGTATTCAGAGGCATCATAGGGTCTGAGATGTTAGCTGGACTGGCCGAAGAGTGGCTGGAACTATGAAAGGGAAAAAGTAATCACCGGAGAGCAGGCGGAAAGCTACAGACCAGATCTAGTTTGCACAAAACAAGGATACCCAGCTAAAGGCCCGGTCACACCTTGACGTTTTAGCCAACGTATGCCGATTTTTTTTTAATTTTTTTTCTAAAACGCTGGCACACGTTGAATACGTTATGGGTAAGTTTTGATAACATTGAGAGCACGCTGAAAAACACTGCCATACGTCGTTGTACGTTGGCTTTAAACGTTGTACTTTTTGGTTCTCCTCAAATTTTTTCATGCTTGAAATTTCACGACGTATGCCGGCGTATGACTCACACGTTCCGCTACGCTGGCCACAAGTTGTATGCACGGTCTGCGATCGTTGACAGACGTCAACACATGCTACTTGTAAGTTAATCATAAGTTGAGACACGCCGAGGTAATGTTTAGCGTACCCGAAACTTATTTCTAACCTATGATTAACGTGTTGTTGGCACGTTACGCGATCGTTGCCACACATCGACAGACGTTACTTTTAAGTTACTCATCGGCTGAAAGACGTCGGTATAATGGATCGTCCCTGCGTCAGCATCCACGGCCACGGCCAGGACACTTATTTGCAGCATTCTTCAAACTTTTCTTCGGCATGACGAGGATGTTCACACTTCGATGTCGAGCTTGGCTATGATTCCAATTGTCCATCGGCAGCGTCTATTTAAAATAGTCGAGTTTGAGCGTTTTAACACGTTCAGAAGAAAGGCTTCAAATTTCAAAACCCCAGCGTCAAAAAAACAAAGGCGAGTGACAGCAATTTAAATCGTTCATTGCAAACAATGAAAATAGTTGAGTGGTACAGTTTAAAAGTCGTTGAGTGTAAAAAAAAAATCGAATTGTTGAGCGCAAGCGTCTACTTTCAATAGTGGAGTTTGAGCGATTTAACACGTTCAATAGAAACGATTAAAATTTCCGAGCGCCAGCGTCAAAAAACAAAGGCGAGTGACAGCAATTTAAATCGTTCATTGTAAACAATGAAAATCGCTGAGTGGTACCGTTTCAAAGTCGTTGAGTGTAAAAAAAATCCAATTGTTGAGCGCAAGCGTCAACTTTCAATAGTGGAGATGCAGCCATTTAAATCGTTGAGTTTATCATTTAAATCGTTAAAACAAGGACGATCCATCATAACCCACACCCTCCCCCTCACACTCACCTACTACTGCCAACATGAACAAACTACTACTAATACTAATACTGATACTGTTACTGCTGACATGGACATAGACTCAAAAAGGACTCGAAAACACTGTTGGGTTCCCCTTTTATGAACACCATTTTTAAATACCAATTCCCAAAACCGCTGGGAACACGTCTTTATATGGCAGTTGTAAGCTAGAAACACGTTAATTTTTTTTTTTTGTCGACCGGAAGACGTCATTGGAATACGTCAACATAGGTCGATGTGTGTTGGGACTACATAAAGAATTGGTTCAAAGCACGTCAAACATAAGTTAGAAATAAGTTTCGCGTAAAAAAGACATTACCGCGACGTGTTTTGACTTATGAGTAGCTTATAAGTAGCCTTTGTGGACGTGTGTAAGCGTCCACATATCGTGTGTACAACTTATCCCCATCGCATGCGGAACGTGTGTCATACGCCGAGTACGTCGTAAAATTTTGAACATGTTTAAAATTTGACGTACTCTACTTACTACGACGTATGATAGCGTACTTTAGCGTTCTACTCACGTATACCAAACTTACTCATACCGTATTTGACGTGCCCCAACGTTTGACACATTTTTCTTAGGTCGGCATACGCTGGCAAGATCGCCAAGGTGTGACCGCGATGTTGTCACTTCCATTTCTACGGCAGTTATGATTCGAATCGTTGTGAGTCAGCCTTTTAATAGGCTACGTTACGACATCGTCGGCGATGCGTGCAACACGCTATGCCCAAGTTAAACTATCGTTAGGCATAGGTTGTGTAGGCCAACAACAGGTTCAGCATTCGTTGGTATAAGTTATCTATAACACAACGAAACGTTCTGTGTCCGTTACACATAAGACCAAGTCGCTATGAATACGTCCGAATCTTTAAAAAAAAAAAACATCAAAAGTTCAACGTAAGCCAGCGTTTTACATACATTTTAATAAGTTGCCATCGCTGGCTAAAACGTCAAGGTGTGACCGGGCCTTAAGATCTTAGCAATTACGATCGTATTTGAAAGACACTCAATCCTTGGAACAAGTATTCACTGCTGAACTGCAGAAATATAACCTCTCGCGAAGATTTTAAGTGCAACAGCAAGAGACCACACAATTAGGCATACAAGGTTTCCCCGTCGAAGCGAGAGGAAAATGATTTCCCCAGAACTCCTTTATTTTAGAAAGCTGAGGAGTGAACAATGTTAGACGAGCGACAATTAAAATCTCCAAACCGACTTTGCTGATGTCCCTGGATATGCTTTGTGCATTCACTGGAGAAGCCCCCGACAGCCCATCTTTACGGCTTGCCCTCGCACTTGGGTCACATCTCTGCTGCTGACCTCCCTTCCGCCAGAACCCAAGCCGCCACAAAAAAAAAAAAAGATTTCTTGAAATTGCTGCATGATGCCATTGCTTATGCTACTGTACTCCTCAGCCTGCCCACTGCTGGCCCATCTTCTCACACTTACTCTTTAACTATCTTTATCTCCCTACCCCCACCCAGTTGTCATTTCACCAAAAAAATTTTTTTACAAATTGCTTCATGATATCAATTGCTGGTGCCTCCATCTAATCTTGCTTTTCCCCATTGGCCTTTTCACCTCCCACTCCCTCACTTCGTTTTGTAATATGGAATACGCAAAGCCGAGAAGCGAACATATAATTCTTCTTGCATTCGCTTCTGACGACCTATAACTTGTTCACAACTGTATACTTGCCAACTCTACCGTGGTACATGCAAGCGCCGCACAGCTGATTTTGATGCAATTTCCGGTTAATTTGGCCTGGATTCTGGATGAGCGATCAAATAATGTAAATCACGATTAAAAATTATTTTTTGATGATGCGGAAGATATCTTTATTAAAATCAGTGGAGGAAATATACAACATGTCTGATATTTGGGTCTTTCATGTCTCCGATGATGCCTTTATCTCCCGGGACGCATCATTCCCCACGACAAAAACCGGAAGCAAAAGGGTCACAGCTGGCGACACTTATCCCAAATTGCCAGAGTATTGTGTTGATGTTGTTGTTTCCTATTCTCTCATGTGCACGTATTGAGTATGAAGCTCACTACATTCGCTTATATATATATAATTAAAAAAAAGTAACTCATGAAGCACCACATCACGAGACGGCGTCCCTCCACCCCATCCATGCAAATCAAGGGATGAGTCCATGCAGGTGTAGATATGGATATAGATGCAGCCTGCTGACACTTTCATCCACCAAAGAGCTCGATTGGCACAATTGATGCTTTGGGTCAATAATAAAACCCGTTTTCCTCTCATCTAACACACACTGCCGATGAAAAAGCATTCCTCCACCCCTCCCATATCTAATACCCCACCCGTCACCTCTCACTGCAGTTTGCAGGAGCCACATATCACAAATAATGGCGCAGGTGTATTTTCCTGTGTTAAAGAGGGCTCTGTCGACCCTGTACTTACCCCTGTCCCCTCTGTCCACCCGCTGCACCCCTCTGCCCCGATTGACCGCGGTGCGCAGGGACAACAGATCGAAGCAGACTGTGCAGGTAAATGACCGTGGGGGAAAAAAAAGTGGAGCTACATCGACCCTGTTCTTGTGCTCGGTCGCTGCCCCACTTCCATGGAAAGACGGTGCGGCAGAACCCCAATCGGTTCCACTGGCGCGAACAAGGCCGCGACCATGGTAGTGAATGGTCGGGACACCCCGGGCCACAGGTCAGCCCGTTGTGTTCAAATGGGTAGGTACACACCACACACATCACACACAAGTCCACGATCCCGGGGAGGGAGCGAGATTGTCTGTCGACCCTTCTGCTTGCTCGTTCAAGGATCCGAGTCTCACGCGCCATCGCCTCAGAGGGAAGTGGGCACTGGGCGTCATCTTCCCACAGGTGGTAATGCGAAAGTATCCATTGGGCGCACCCCGGATGCAATCTGACCTAACGAGAGTATCAGAGATGTGACAAGGTCACCCGTTTAGCTGAGTAGAGATCGTTTGAGATCGGGGCCGAGCCACACCACCGATGTGAAATGGAGGACGTTTCGGCCCCGTCATATTCCTCATCCACACAGGACGGAGGCCACTGGGGCCTCCGTCACGAGCCTGGCCAGGTGCCCCCCATCATTTTTTGTCGAGGGAATATGGACGGGGGGCAGCTGACGGGAAAGCACAGGCCTGGCCGCGTGTTCGAGTCAACAGCACGTCTGCGTGGGACGGAGGCCGCTGGGGCATCCGTCGTGAGCCCGGTGATCCCAAAACATTTGTCACGAGGGACAAGGGACGACGGACCGTGGGCTGCTGACGGAGCCGCACAGATCTGGCCATGTGGTCGGTTGTCGTGTCGCGCGAGTTAGGCCAGGTTGATCAAACGGCCGAGCGTGACAGGACCCGGTACCCAGACCTCTTTCTCCCTCCTTGCCGGTGGCCTTGCACCTCACTCAGTATGAAGGGACAACAGAAGACTCAGGACAAGGTTGAGGCTTAGCTGTCAGACGCGATTCATCAGGTGTGCCCCGGTTGCAATCTGACCAAACGGGAGAGTGTCCAAGATGCAATTGGGTTACCCGTTTAGCTGAGGAGAGAGATCGTTTGAGATTGGGGCTGGACCATACCACCAATGCAAAATGAGGGATGCTCCTTCCCGGTCAGACCCCTCATCCACACAGGACGGAGGCCGCTGCAGCCTCAGTCGTGAGCCTCTCCAATTGACCCCCATGGTACACTTCATTGCATTTTTAATGTTGCTGTGAAGTGCATGATGAGGAATGCTTGGGAGATACTCTCAAATGAAGGGAGATTGTTGTTCAAGGCTTCTCATCCAAATGTTGTGCAAATGTTCCATTTCCAAGTGTCGAATGACTGCGCAGCCATGACAATGGAGTACGTTGAAAGAAACATTCCATAATTTCCTCTCTCAAAATGACATGCTTTCTGAACAATTCTCTTGGCCAATCATGTTCCAGATGGTTTCTGCTCTTGCGTTTATACATGATCAGAACATTGTGCATTCTGACATAAAGATCCACTTCTGCAAGTCTGACCAATTCTGAGTGGATGTCACATGTCGATCTTAAATTTCAAAATTTAAGTTTTTATTGGATAGATTTTTCTGACTTGAGGTATTCAGGAGATCTGGAATAAAACTTCCTGTGATAACGTTAATTGACAGTGAAAATGATCTTACATCATACGAAAATACGCCAATTCTCTGACTGCGAAGGACAATAAGTGAGTTGCATTACATCCCGACCAGAGCTCAGCAGAGTTCCACGCATCTGCCAAAAGATCTGTCGTCTCGTTTGTGACGTCACTGTCAGTTTCTCTGCAACCTCCTGACTGGAGTCCGTTCCGAGTCATTTCCAGGAAGGACAACGACTTCATCCTTGATTTTAATGTTGCTGTGAAGTGCATGATGAGGAATGATTGGGAGATTGTTGCTCAAAGCATCTTGCAGCATTGACAAGACCCCACCATTGTGAATCAAACACCAAAAGTGCGTTTTCCTTTTGGCCTTCTGGATCTACACCGGTGTATTGTTGAACTCTTATTGTGATGTCATGGTGTTGATGCCAAATCGATAAGACACCATATTTGAGTTTTGCTTCATGGAGATCAAGATTCGAATGGGAAGCATGTCCCCATCCTGGACCTTCACTTCACCCACCAGTTGAGCTGTCCTTGGAGTGGCAAGGAATTGGAGGCATTGTTGAGAGTCCAAAGAATGGTGGCAACACTTGCTTTTTGAATGCAACGCTCCAACGTCTCACATGTTCACCACCCTTGGCAAACTACGTGCTGTCGAAGAAGGACGGTGATGACGGGACATACCTTGCTCTGTTCATATACAATTACTTTTAACTTCTCCACCCTGAAACCATAATCGTTCAGTGGCATGATCATTAAGTTTTTGTTTATCACATGCAGGTGAGCAGACATCACATACACTGTGTGTGATGCAAGTACACAGTCAAGGCGTAACCGGATGCAAGGACACCGTTCCTTCCATTGCCTTTCGTTTCACGCCTCCAAAGCAAGTACAATGTGCCCCGATGAGAGTGAAACACCATCACCAACGGTGTTTGGTGGAGTCATTGTATACTGCAGTCTGAGCTCGTGTGCACCGTAAAGAAACATTGCAGGAAGATCCATTGATACCTTCATAATGATCCACAGATCCTTGAGTGTGAGAACAAAAGGTGGAAGAGTTCCTTGTGAGCAAACATCCATCCATATCGAGTGCCCAACTGTGTCTGCGGATGTCCTACTGCAGTTGGGTTACTTTTTATGAGAAGGTGGGTGGAGGGATTTGCACTCCAGCCACTGTAAAACCCTTCATCCCGCAAAACATTAAAAACAAATCTGAAAACTCTCCGTGGGAGAACTGCCCTTCACAGGGAAGTTCGCCGAATGACAGGATTGGGGCAAAGCCTTCGGGACCCAAATCGGAACCTTCCCAGGTCAGATTGTGGTAGTGTGCATCGGGGTGGTGCTGAGGTGTCGTCCACCACACTGCGGTCTCCTTGGGTTAACTTGAGGTGGTCTTCAGGTCGGTGCCTGGAATGTCCGATCCCCAAGAGAGGATGATCACCTGTTATCTGAGCTCAAGCGTTTGGACATCAGTATTGCAGCACTGAGGTTTTGGAGACCGGATTGTGGCAAGATCATGGCAGGTGATCACACCTACTATTGGTCTGGTTGCTCTGATGGTTACCACGCCCAAGGAATTACTGCAACTGTCCAATGATAATTGAAGTAACATCGGTCAACGAGCATGAGATGAAGGATTCGTCATTCCTTGGGTTCATTTCCCTGGTCTCTGTACAAGCTCCGACTGAGGCGAGTGATCTCACGATCGAGTCTGTGGTTGATCAGTACCCCAGGCGAGATACTCTTCCAGTCTTGGGAGATTCCAATGCATCGATTAGAACCAATAGGGATGGTTATGAGACATGTGTTGATTCCCAAAGGTCTGGAACTGTGAACCAGAATAGCACCAAGTTCCTTGACTTTGCAAGAAGGCATGGACTTCGGGTGGCTGGTTTATGGTTTCATCACCCACAGACTGGTGGTGTGGCAAAGGAGATTGATCATGCACTCGTTGATGGTCACTGGGGGATGATCCAGAACTGCAGGGTCTTCCAGAGTGTTCAGTTCAATACAGACCACAGACCTGTTGTAGCAACTCTGAAGTTACAGCTTAAATCCAGGAGAATGGTACCATCCCAGCCCAACGCTGGATGTCGGCAAGCTCAAGGAAGAGAGGGTCACTGAGGAGTTTGCGAACAGGCTGAGTGGGGAATTAGTAGCTTTGGGGGATCCTGAAGAGTTAGAGTGCCTTCAAGACCATCGTCCTTGATGTTGCCGGTTGATATCTTGGAACTCACCGCAGGGTGAAGAAGAATCTTTTCTGTCAAGGGCCACTGGATACCATTGATCAGTTGCAGGGCCAGTCTGAATAGCTGAGCTGTTCAGGGAGCTGAGGTGTAAAACTGGACAAGGAGGCCGATGTGCGAGGAATCTGAGGGGGTAGAGTCAAGATGAAGCTTCATGCCTGTGTTACAGAGTGAAAGACAAACTCAACGAAGACCAACTGTCAAAGGTAAATCTACTTTGTGGGATGAAAAGCCACCAGGAAACACTGAGCCTGAGAAGAGAGTTTGGCCATTTCAATTCCACTCAGTTGATGCAGAGTGGCAGCATGATGCTTGCACAGCTTTATATCTTCAGTTTGAAAAACCAAATGGAAAGAGTACTGGTGGTCATGACTTTCCTCTCACTCGTCCAGACATGCGGAAGATGAAAGCTACAACGCCAGATGGGAACTGCATGTTCCACTCGCTGTCCTACGTTGTGACATGTTCTGAAGACCACCACGAGGTTGTCCGTGCTGAAGTACTCCACCACGAGACATTGCTCCCTGTATGCTGGGACATATCAAAAACTATTCGGGACTGAGCACCTGTTCAGGTGTCCGAAGAACCTGTATTCGGGACAAAGCAAACATCCCGACGAGAGGTGGCAGCTTCGAGGCAACGTGTGTGACGTGAGGCGATGTGATCACGTGGTTCATTCAAATCCCGCCTTTGCCATCCAGCGATATTTCCATTGAGGTACTGAAGACACTTTTGCATGAGCTCTTCTCTTTGGAAATATAATTTGATAAGTATTACCACCAATAGTCGTTGACTTGTCGAGAGTGAAGTGTTTGAGTGTCAGGTAAATCTGACCTTTGCAATGAACGTGGTTGTCGAGTTTTTACACTTTGGACAGGTCATCACTCCGAAGCAGGTACTCGAATGGCGCAATCATTGCAGCAAGCTGGAACTCACGTTGCCAACCTCAGGATGACAAGCTGAGTCGATCCCACAAAGCAGGATTTGAACTGAGGACCCGAAGATACCAAGCCCACCACCCAAACATCAAGCCAACACCAGGCACGGTTACTTGTGGTCTCTGATGTAAATATACGTCACAGTTCGAATCTCACCAAATCGGGAAAATTGTTGAATTCCCCATGAGTTGGGCCTGACAGATTTGTGGATTGAGGTTTTATATTTCACAATTTGAGAGAATATTAGGAAGTAAAATGCCTTCCTTTCTCAAAGTGAATGGGTCAGCTGGTTTACGGTCACTCAGTGCTAAAGTTACAATCCGGGACGGGGCGTGTCGAGAAATCGGATTTTGCTATTTTTTAGTACGATTGACGAGTCACCCCTTCAAGGAAACCAGAGATAGTTTCCAATGGTTTAAAATAGATAGTGAGCGGCGTCCGTTTTGTCGCACGTAGAACCAGACACTACTTCGTTTGGAGGGAGGGCCTCGTGCTCCATTCACCCTGAAGGTACTGCTCCGTTATTTACATGACAATTGTGGGGAAATACAATATCAAGCGAGCCTGTGGGCATGAGCCCCACCTGGTGTTCAATGATCTTTGTTGATTGACATAGACCCGTTTCTCAACTTTGAGCATTTCTTCCCAAGAAGTGGTTTGCACAATTATTGACAAACACTGAATTCTATGGTAAAGAGACGACACCCTGATGGTGATTTGTGCGCTTGCTCCACGATTATCCACAATCCACCCCATATCCCCACCAGCAGTTAATTTAACTTGGTAAACTCATTGATTGTGAATAATGGGGTGCCGATGTGGCACAGCCTTGATGGGCCAAATGGCTTCACCTGTACCCAATTTTTTGGGAATGTATTTGAATACAAACGATTGTTGAAACCCAGGAAAGCGAACGAACACCTTGGGACATCCCATGATGAGCATGCGAGGAAGCGAAGGTATTACGACACTCCGGATGTTGGCGACTGGGTGAAAAGAAAGTTCGAGAGTGAGAACATGCCACTTGTCTTGACTGTTGCTCTGAGCTGGCATGGAGTCTGGGCGCCGGAATCTGCTGCCATGCTCCGCAGACGAGGCCAGTCAAGGTCCGCAGAATTGGCCAGTCAAGCCGACCTTCGGCTCGTAACCGTGATGGCTGTGGAGAAGACCGCTCTGATTTTCAGAGGGAGTTTAAGCGATCTCCGCACTACCCACAGGCATCAGTGGAAGCTTCCATCTCAACTCCAGATTTGTGCTGCATCGCAATAAGGACGTACGGCTGGACGCTTATGACAAGATGAGTCACTCGGTTGACCATGGTCCAACCAGCTGAGCGACATATGAAGGGCAGAGTGCACACAGAGGGGACACGATGCAGCTGAGGGGGTCTGCTGTCTTTTCCCATCTCCGATATGACAGCTTGGCTCACCTAATTGGGAAGATCGACGGCTCTCCCACAGGGCACGCATTCGAGCTTCCCGGCATTTCTCTGCGTGGGATCAAGCGTCCAGACGGCAGGGACGATCGGTGCGTTCGACTCCTCCACCCCCCCCCCCCGGCATGAATGATGCCGATGGCTAGGTATCATGTATAGGCACCGAACAGTGTCTTAAATGAGGTACGTGGTGGAGCGTCTGCACGACGATGGATTGACAGCATGTTTATGGTGCCTCGAGGGTATCCCACCCTGGTGGGGACAAGCAAGCGTTCAGGGCTCGGACTCTATCGGCAGCCAAATGCCTCGTCATTGAACTAGTGACGCACATGAATGGACCAACGAGATTCCCACTGTCCCGATCGACTATCCAGTGAAACCATAGAATGGGATTGGTGGGATCAGCGGGGAAAGAAGACCCATTTGAGCTTGACGAAGCAGACTGTGAAGGGACGAGAGGTACCATGAAATGTTTTCTTCACCAACTGCTGGAGACGATGGAGTAATCAGCCGGACTTCATCGAAAACACATCATTGCATTAATGTCGCTGTGAAGTGCATGATGAGGAATGATTGGGAGATGCTCTCAAATGAAGGGAGTTGTTGCTCAAGGCATCCTCGCAGCATTGACAAGACCCCCCCATTGTGAATCAAACACCAAAGGTGCGTTTTCCTTTTGGCCTTCTGGATCTCCATCGGTGCATTGTTTAACTCATTTTGTTGATGTGATTATATATATATATATATATATATATATATATATATATATATATATATATATATATATATATATATATATATATATATATATATATATATATATATATATAGTTACGAATTCAATTGCACACAACATACAGGTCCCTTGAGTCAGCTATGTCGATAAGTGCTTGTTCCCAAGATAGCTCACCTTTCATTGTTTAAATGTTCAGAAATCGATTAGATGCGCTGCGGATCAATTTCATAGTTCGGGAAAGAACAATGGAGACATCCCTGCCCCTCTTCTGCGAAGAGGAAGAAGAATCCTGCCGTAACGTGACTCATGACAACTCCCTCCCACCCGTGGTTGAGCGGGGGTGGGGGGGTGGATGGAGCATGAGGGCATGAGTCACGCCGGGATCGGGAGAAGGGCGGAGAAGGATAAGGACGAGATCCTTTTTGTTATTGTGTCGTAAGCTTTTTGCTTCGGTTGAGAGTAGCCGTTTAGCAGACAGTCGGGTCCTGCTTGGCTTGCGTTAGGGTTGAGGCCTTCGGAAGCTTTTTGCTTCGGCTGGCTCAGTGAGCTTCGGCTGAGGCCTGACTCGGGAGGAGGCTTTTTGGAAGCTCTTTTCTTTGACGGTTCCGTGAGCTTCGGCTTCTGCTCGGCTCGGGAGAGCTTTTTGCTTCAAGCTGCCCTGTTTGGAAGGAAGTTAAGCCGGTCGCTCGGTTCGAGTTGCGAGTGGTGGCTTCTTCTTCTTGGTTCGTGGAGCTCTTTGTTCTCCATTTTGGTTCCCGGCTTGGTGCGACTCATCGACCTCTTCGTGGAGATGGTTCCTCCGGGAAGCGATACATTGGCGGGAAGGATCGGCGCCTCGTCTCACCAGCACGTGTTCAGAAGCGCGGGAGCTCGGCTCGGCGACTGGATCCAGCTCGCTCTCGCTGGAGCCCGGGTCCGAACAAGTTGAAGACCACACGAGGTGGAGAGGTTCGAGATAGGTTCTGGGTTTCAGCTCACCTGTCCTCCGAGCTGGAGCTGGTTATTAAAGGCCTCTGCCACCATTTCTTGGGTGTGTGTGTGTGTGTGTGTGTGTGTGTGTGTGTGTGTGTGTGTGTGTGTGTGTGTGTGTGTGTGTGTGTGTGTGTGTGTGTGTGTGTGTGTGTGTGTGTGTGTGTGTGTGTGTGTGTGTGTGTGTGTGTGTGTGTCCGTGGGCCCGTCTTATAAGTAGGAACTGCTGCTAAGTGCAAGTGACTGTACATAATAAGTGGAAGGTTGTAGTTCTTTTGTTGCTTGTATAGGTGCATATGTGTTTTGCCTTGTTTTATAATAATAATAATAATAATAATAATAATAATAATAATAATAATAATAATGTCCTTGTGTGAATGTAAACCTGTTCGTTGCGTCCATTCTCTCATTGAACTGCCCCATCTTGCACTCAAATATAGTTAGTTTTTAAATAGCCGGTAAAGTGATCGGGTCCGGCGATAATACCCACTCGGTTATCCCAGAACAGAATGGACCGCTTAAGCGGTTCGTGTCCAAGCAGGCCTTCGCCGAAGTATGGCCCCTCGGTAGGTTACCCGAGTGGGTACTTAGGTTTATCGATATTCGGCGATTGACCCTATTTCGCACGGGCAGAATACGGACTGGGCCGTGGTGGGATTAAAAACCCACCTGTGACTGGGTTCTGGCGTTGTTCCAGAAAGTCACGACTGGATTGTCCGTTCGGTGGGAGAAGCGACCGCGATTGGTTTGACGCGGTCGTTCTACAACAATATATATATATATATATATATATATATATATATATATATATATATATATATATATATATATATATATATATATATATATATATATATATATATATATATATATATATATATATATATATATATATATATATATATATATATATATATATATATATGAATGGTGTCCCAAAAAAAAAAAAAAAAAAAGGTACTCACATTTTGGCTCCTCATAACTCATTGAATTTTTCATTTATTTTCAGATCAAATTGACCCTAATAATGGCAGAAGTACGACTGGGTTTTCAAGAAAGAAAATTTATCATAAAGTGCTACTGGAAGCACGAAAACATCATGGAAGTGCAAAGACAATTTAGAAAACATTTTCACAAAGATCCACCAACGCAACGCACCATTGCTCACATCTGAGAAAATTTGAAACAGATGGAACTGTGCATGACGTCCATCAGGAGCGTTCAGGAAGACCACGGTCATCAGGAGGGATGCTGAGGCGAACATCATGCAGGTGCTACACAGGGCTCAACGGGCAGCTGAGCATAGCCATACGGAGTTACCAAGCCAACACCAGCAGGCCCCCATCCAGTTCCAGCAGGCCATGTGGCAGCCTCAACCCTCCCAGTGGCCACCTCGCCCTATAGGACCTCCACCCAGTATCTGGAGAAGTCAGGACCGCAGCTACGTCCAGCAACAGTGCCCCACGCTCCCGATGACCTGCCCACAAACCAATAAGCCTCAGCACACCAGATGTCGGCAGTTTCAACCTCTCCTCGCAGCTCAACACCCCTGATCCACTTGCCAAGGATGACACAGACCTGCACCAGGAACGGGAAGACCCCCTGGACGACCAGTAGAGACTCCGTGTGGTAAAAGCCCCAAGAAACAGACTCCTTAATGGCCATCTTTAAGGCCACTCACTTCCTCTCAATAGAACAATATGTTATGATAACAAAAAATAAAATGAAACGAAAGTCATTAACTTACTTGTCTGCATGAATATTTATTTCATGTTACACTGAATGGTATTGATACTAATTTCAACACATCAATAAAAAAAGAAATTTGAAAACTTTGTGACAAAAGGAGAATTTGCTCATTACAAGCAAATTCTCCTTTGTGAAAGTTTTCTACTGTCACACGATTTAAGCACGTTTTGAATTGTCGTATGCATAGGTCTTCGATTTGGGAAAGCCCATTTCCTCCGGGTTTTTTTTTTTTTTTTTCAGAAATAAAATTCAAAATGTCAAATATCATCCTCTCCACCTTCTGCGTCATGCAGCCCGGCCATCCTGTTCTGCCATGCGACCGCACCTTGTGGTGAGTTGAAGAAGGCGTTCAGGAGTTCCCTCTGATGCTTCGCCTCTGCTGTTGCTGAATTGCTAGGTGCAGGAGGTTGATCCACATCTCACCAGTCCACTTGGTCCCTCCATGCCCCTGGGATGACTGTCGTTTTCATTCTCATGGTCCACCTCTTGTGCTGCAATGCCTGGAAGCCTCAGTCGGTTGTGCAGAACCACTGCCGCCTCCACTATATCCTTCACAGTATTTGGCTTCTGCTCTAGTCCTGAGAAAAAAACCTGAATCTATTGGCCAGGATCCCAAAGGCATTTTCCATCACTCTCCTCCCCCTTGAGTCTGTAGTTGAAAATCCTCTCCTCCCTGGACATCCCTCTACTGCCGTATGGCTTCATGAGGTAGTTCCTGAGTGCGAAGGCGTCATCCCCTCGGATGAAGGGCATGTCTTGATGGTCATCAGGGCTTGCAGTCAGAGGGCAGGGGTGGGGGGGGGGTCCGAGGGCATCCTCTTCCAGGCCATTGAACAGCTCCGAGTCGCCAAATATCTGAGCCTCTGACATATGTCCTTTTCCACCAAGCACGATCCACACAAACTTGTAATCTGCATCCACCAGGGCCAGGATTGATATCGAAAAGAAGCCCTTGTAATTGTAGTACAGGCTGCCAGTGCATGGTGGCTTCTTCATAGCAATGTGTTTGCATTCCAGGGCCCCAATGGCGTGGGGATGTTCCATCTTTGCGCAAACTGGTTAGCGACGGCTCTCCAGGCTTCAGGGGTCACAGGTGGGCTGAATACTTCATCTTTGTACGCTTGCCCAATTGCCTGGCACACTTCTGGAATCATCTCTGAGATGCTGGACAATCCACACCTAAAGGCATACGCAAGGGACCGATAGTGGTCTCCAGTTGCGAGGTGCCTCAGTGTCACTGCCAGTTTCAGTCCAGGTGAGAGGGGTTGCCTGAAACTGGTGACTTCCCTCTCGTTTGCTGGGGCCACCTTCTGCAAGACTTCATCGAAGAGCTGTGGTGTTAACCTTGTGTAGTTTTGGAACGCCACTGGATCCTCCAGCCTCAAATGGGTGGCCAGGAGGCTGGAGAACTGACCATGCTGTTGTCTCCTCTCCTCTGAGCCATGGTCACACCCAGAACTGCCTGACTGCAGCTCTCCTGGCCCTTTGTGGTTGGGATTGTAGCTGGTCTGTCTGCTGCTATTCTTCTTACTCTCTGGCGATAATGTAAGTACACAGTAATACTGCAAATGCCATGTTGTCGTCATCCACAACTCCTGCCATCATCAATGGTTGAGGGTTGTCGTGTTCACTCTGCAAAAGTTCAAGAAACATCGAAGTCCATGGTCAGTCGGGCTGTATATATACCCGTCGGGGTCCAGTCGAAGCTCAAATCGTGATCACGATTGTGAAAGACATCGCGACCACAATCGTATCCTATCGTATCGTAACGGAGCGCATCGGTTCTTGATAAACGCATTGGAACGAATCTGCACGTACCAGATCGTCCCAATCGTGATGATCGAGTCAGATCGAGACCCAATCGTGGACTCAATCGAAACGTACGTGATCGTATCTGAATGGAAGATCAGACCGTGACACCTGAAATTGACAAATCGTGAACAGATCGCATCCGAGCGCAACAAATCGTATCGACTCGCATCACATCGTATCCAAACCTGAAATTTCAGAGAAATTCCATGATCAGCTACGAATGGCCAATCGTGGCATTCGTAACGGATCGCACGACAGTGGGAACCTAGTTTAATCAATCCACTCTGAGTCACGTTCTGGAGATGACGTCAACGGTCACATGACCTGCGGTTCACTGAAGTCAACTTTTGAAGGGCGGGGCATAGCAAGTTGTGAAAAGCACTACAAATGTTCAAAATATTGGTCCAATTACCCCATTGTTGATTTAAAAAAAAAGAAACATGGGTGATTTCTTCATGAGGAAGGTCAAGTTAATATATAAATAACCAGAACCTTTGAGTGTCATGGGACCTTTGAGGGTCTTTGAGGCAATCCCTGGCTTGGCCGAACCAGGGTTTCATTCGAGGCCAAGCGATCCCAACCCACCTTCCTTGTGTTTTTTGGCAAGCGAGTTCTTAGTGATCGAAAGTCACCCAGATTTCCCTACTTCCCCTTGTCTCTGCTATTATTTTGGTCGATATTGAGCTTTGAGGCTTTTCTCTGTTGCGATTAGGAATTGAGAAGGAAGGTCTTGTTCCACCATCTCGAGGAACATCGCTTGAGTACATCTCCCGAGAAAATGGCCCCGCAAGGAGCCCACGGGAGTGAAATAAAACAGCGTGATGGTTACGCGCTCGCGCTGTAAAGAAGGAATACTGTTGGATTTGGGTGAGGGATTAGAGAGTGAGAAGGTTAGTGTTCAGCTTCCTCATAGCAAAAGTGGTGGAAAAAGAATAGCACACACCCCTGCTGCTACAACAAGTATGGCTCAAGAAGTGGCAGATGCCCTCATATCTCTCAAAAAACAGAAGAGCCCTGAACAGCAGGGAGAATACAAGCCAGTTGTCGAGCAGTGAGTTTGCTGCAAACTGGTAACACTGTGCGAAAATTGACGCCTTTCTTCGCTCAGTGCCATTCGAGGCAAGCGCTGTGGGTTTTGAAAAAGAACCAGCTATGGTTCACCAGGCGCATGAAGCATGGAGACATCCAAGGATGGTTGAACCTCCTATAGATCATAACTGTGATAGGAATCAGTGACAGAGGTTCGTAAACAAGTACCCGTGGTGCAGAAAGAAGGTTCAGGTGCATTTCACGGAATTTGCGACACGAGTTTTAAAAAAAATGAAATTGCTGATAGACCTAAAGTAAACCTGGGATAACGAAGTTGGATAACTCAGGCTGCATATTTTAGTTTTGAATCAGACTTTGGACCTGATAATTAGGCATTTAATTCGGAGAACCCTGATTTTGTGTTTCAGAAGGGACAAATATTTTTTCCCGACATCTCCTTGATTTTTTTGAGATAACTCGATTAAACTGAACTCCTTCCAGTTCTGGGTTTGCAGCGTTGTCAGGTCTCCTTCAGGGCTCCCTGCTGTCAATATCAAAGTTAAGTTTCCGGTCGTTATCAGTCCCATTTTAACTGTTTATTTTCTTACCTGCATGTTACTGTGTTCCTGGTTCGGTTTTGTTTCAAAAATAGTGCTATTTTGTGGGTTTTCGTCAACCTTGTCTTTCAGAGTGCTTGAGGCCTACCCAGCATTCAACTCTGTGTACGATCATGTTTATTTGTATTTTCTTTGTAATAAAGACGGCACACCATCTTTATTCGACAGCTGACCCTCTCTCGCCATTACCTTCACAATTTATTCCGATCCACAACCTTCCATTCCGGAATCTTAACTGTTCTTTAAAAATACATCAAAAAAATAATAATCTTCCTTGTATCCTTTCCATCTCCACATCTCTCCCTGGTACTTTTCATCGACCCATCAGCTTCACACTGCGTTTACCGTCCAAATTCACCACACACTTCCACGATTTTACTTCAACCTTCCCTTTTCCAGATGTTACGCAATCCTTATTTAAAATAAACAATTTCACTTTTGATGGTACATCTCCCAGAGTCAAGTGCTTCTCCCATAACCATGTGATCCATTTACACCCCCTGCGTTTATCGATCCAATTTCACCATTCACCTCAATTTTTACTACAACACTTCCATGACCTCATCTGATGAAAACTCTCAAACAATAATGACAATGATGATAAATACGATCTCTTATAATGCTTCATCGTCCTTTTTCACACATGTGGTACTCTTTACTGAATCATAATGCACTACTCTTCTCCTATTGAAACAGACTGCTCTCAATTCGACCTCTCCTTCATACCTTGCCGAAAAAAAATCCAACTGTACAGCGTTTCTTCTCTCCATTCTCTGAATTCGCCTTTATTGCATCCATCAAGAAACACGTTTTAGTCGCATCTCTGACCTAAAACTTTAAAAAAACAGTTTGCTATGAATGTTCACTTTCCATCAACCATTCTTTTTTCCCCAATTTCAGTGCTAACTCAGCCCTCTCACCCTCAAAGCAACCATCACACCCCAACAGGCACACGACGTCAGTATGAAAGATCACGACAACCATATCACGACGCAGTGCAGCACGATTATCTAAAACTGCTTTTTCTGCCTCATGCGTTTTCGGGGTGAGCGCTTTTCCACCGAGTGGCGTGTGGTTGCCTTTCACTGGAGAAGAGATCTGATTGGCGAATTGCTATTTCTGCATCACGAGCCACCATTTCAAAGTTTGGTTAAACTTGTGAACTTTCAGCTGTTTCTGAATGTGGCAGACAATCCGCTTTAATCTGCAGAAGACTTTCGCTTTTTTAGTTCAAATTATCTTCCGCCATGATCATTTCTGGAAAGTGCAATATTATAAATCGATTTTATGAGTCTTCGCTTTTGTTTTTGGACGTTTTTAAGATCACAGAATCCATGATGTTACTGTTACTGGTGTGCTGGAATCTACATAGTTACATTCAATCGAAACTCCCGAGCCCTTCGGGGCACTCGAGTGGTTAGAGCGTTGGACTCGGGAACGTGCATCTGATGATCGAATCCTCCGGCACCCGATTTCATCATTCGTTTATCACGTTTAGCTGTCACTGATATGGCCCTGATAGTGTGTAGAAATGGACGGTAAATAATAAATTCATTTTTCCACGGGTCTGGTGAAAAAAAAAAAAAAAAAGGCTGGGGCAAAAAGGGACTGCAAAAATTACTTTGGACAAGTTTGGTTCAGAACCTTTTAAAAATATTTTACTGGTGTGGATAATGCTTCAGCCGTTCGGGTCCGACGAATTACCGCATTGTAACAAATTTAAAGTTCCACTGCCCTTAAAAAAAGCCTCAATTTTTTTATATATAATATTATTTTTTATGTCCTTTTTTAACGAGTTTGGCCTCACCAAAGGCAAAAGGAAAACAATTGTCAGTTGTTGTGCGCCAAAAAATGTGAAGTTTTGTCATAAAAAAAATATTAACCCTTTGGCCACCGACAAACTTCTGCTTGCAACAATGAAGCCTTCATTGCGGTCGGTTGTCACTTGGGGAATTGTTTCAGTTTTTCGGTGAACAATTGTTTTCTTTGGTAAAATGGTTATCAAAAGACATGAAAACAACTTTATGTTATAAAGAATAATATAAGTTGAGGCTTTTTAAGGGCAGTGGAACTTAAAATTTGTTACAAGCTGCTTCAAACACTGGTGGACTAAATTGTTTTTATTTTCTAAAATAAGGGTGATGTCCAATGCTGTGATGTGCATTTGTGTGGAAAGAATGGGAATAGACCTTTCCGGAACCTGAATTTTTATAAAGATGTCAGAGGTAATGACTTCTGCTAAATGACAGTTTATAATGTGCATGACTTGAGCGTAATTCACATTGCAAGTCTTGTTTGATGATCATAAAGTGGAAATTCTTCCTATTTTCCAGACGGTACCATGACCAGTCAGCCAACAGCAACAGAGGCGGCTGTGGACACTGCCATATCAAAACATTTGAAATATGTCCCTGATCGGCATGGAGGTGCGGGCAGGAACAAGCCCTCATGTAAAACGAGTAACAGCAACACGCTGTGCCAACCATCCACGTCCTTGATTATTAAGAATTTGCAGCATAGTGAATTGAATTGTTGTATGTTGGAAACCCAGCCTAAGTTTACACTGTGAAAATATTGTTACGTTTGAGGGAGGGGTATGCATTCAAAGGGTAATTAGGATGTTTAATTAGGTATGCCATGCTGTTCGAGTTTACCAGGATCTCGATGTAATAAGTAGCAATTCAGTGGTGATAAGTTGTCTAGTAAATGTTCATTTCTTCAAGGGGGGAAATGATAATTGTCACGTAATTAGATAGGGACAAGGGATAGGGTAAGTGTGTCTGCGTAAACCCCTTTTGGTATTTTCTGGAGACTGGCCGTGACGTCACAGGACAGTGCAGCGGATGGCTCCGCCCCGTGATCACGATTGGCAGAAGGCGACGGCGGTGGGCCAATAAACGGCTCGATTGGAAGTGACGAGGACAGGAGGATAAAAAGGTTCTGTTCGGGGTCGAAAAAGAAGAGGAAGATTACAACCAAAAGATCGTGTTTTTTTTTGGTGGGGAGGCTGTTGCGCGGGGAGCATCCTTGTTGTTGTGCTGATTCGATCGTGTTCTTGGAGCCTTGCTGAGCCTCGTGCCTCACCTTGGTTGGCTCTGGGGTTCTGCTGACTCTGAGTACGGGGTCGAACGGCGGGCGGACCTGCCTCCCTCTCCTGCTCGCAGCTTGGCGCCAGAACTGGTTCCCTGGCGGCTGTGAGCGGACTTGGGCCAAAACCAGGAGGTCGACAGCACCACGGTTTCTCCTGCCCCCCTGATGAGAGCAAGGCCAGCTCGTCCGACGCCGATCCAGGGACAGTTGCGTCCACACCACGGTCCAGCCTGACCACCAGAAATAGCTACGTTTTGTGTGTGTGTGTGTGTGTGTGTGTGTGTGTGTGTGTGTGTGTGTGTGTGTGTGTGTGTGTGTGTGTATGTATGTATGTATGTATGTATGTATGTGTGCGTGTGCGCGTGCGCGTGTGCGCGTGTGTGTTTGGCGCCTTAGAGGGATTTAGAACTGTATATTCATTGGAATTGTCTGTTTTTCCCCACGCCCGATCCCACACCATCCCGTCGAATCGCCCCGGATCCCTCTTCTTGCCGAGTCTTGTTATATCTGGGAATAATAAAAACGAATAAACATCATCAACTCAGTGAAAAGTGACTCGTGCCACCTTCCTCGTCCCGTTTGCGGTAGAGCGATTAGAACCGCCATGTTTGGGTTATAAATAAATAGACCGCCTCATCGTTTCGGCTCATTCTACGTTGGCGGGACTGTTCAAGTCCCGTGGACGTCACAATATTTACATGTACTTTTATGCAAAATGAAGTCATTTAATTTTCTTGTGAAATTAAGATTGAAAACACCCAACAAATTAATTTTTTTGTGCTTTGGAATAATTTATGTGAGATGCATTCAAAATTGTGTTCTCATACTTGATGTTGGATTTATATTTTTTTTCTTTGTATGAATACACACACATCGATATACAAGCCGGTAGGCGACATGGCTGCTCGCTCTCGATGGAAAGGTGGCTGACGCGACGAGCCGATATTCATGTTCATGCTATCAATCAATTTAGCACCGTTTTTACAGCCATTTTTTCCCTGCTGTGCAGGGGTTGGGCTTTTTCTTGAGGAAATGTTTTATGGCCGGATGCCCTTCCTGACGCCAACCCTGGTCGCCTCTTACGACACAGGTATATGGTACACCTATTCTAACCAGGGCATACACCGGGACCAGTACACTGGTACTCATTTCGCCGACCTCGGAAGGATGACAGGCTGAGTCAACCCCTGGTGTTAATTCAGCAGTCAACGGGGCTTGAACTCAGGACCCTGGGATCCCAAGCCGCCACCCTAACCACTAAGCCAACACCAGGCTTCATCAATCAATTTAGCACAATAAATATTATCACAGCCCACTCAGTTTGCGCCCAGAAACCAGCCTTGTGAAATTTCAGACACGTTTCCAAAGAGACGAACAAATGGCAGCCCTGGTAATTCCATTTATCTATTCGCTTAAGATTTTTTTTTTTTATATGATGCTGCAAGACATTCTCCTTGGGCACAAAAAAAACAGGTCCCTCGGAGGTATTGAATTTTTGTAGTCCACAATAAGTGTACGATAAAGTATTTTAGCTGTTGCAAAGCCATGGAGGTGTGCATAGCAACCATTCATTTTTGTGTACATGCTCACCACATTGTACACATTTCACCCAAGTTTAATCAAAATCAGACTTTCTCTTCAAGATATTCGCAATTAACCGTTTCTGAAATGTTCGACATGCACTCGCCCAAAACCTATCTCCTCCTCCAAATTGGCATGAAGGGAGCGAGATAGATTGCGCACAGAACTCCAAGCTTCGATTTTTTTTTTGACCACTTTAAAGGGCCATTGCTCGGGCCCGGGGTGCCATATTCGAAAGCACACGATTCCCAAAAATATTGGTCCTACCAAATTTCATTGGAATCGGTTGAGTGGTTTAGCCCCTCGGCTTGACCAAAGTTTCATGGACACAGATGGAAATGTCCAGAATAAGGGTGCTCTCAGAGCAGCCAATTTCTGTTAACATCTACGTGAAATTTGACATATCTCCTCCAAAACTGCCAGACGGATTGTCGCCATTTTCGGCATGCGGGTGCTCTGTGGTCCAATGAACAGCATAGGCAATGTGAGATCGTGCCAGACGGACAGGTTTGGAAATTTTGGGTGATTTTCTCATTTTTACGTTCGTTTGCATGGCGACGTGTAAAGGCACCACTGAGAGGCGTAATTCTGTCATGACATCGGTCATTCGCTGACGTCATTACGTCTGTCGCCGACAGACCGTCACCGAGAGGCGGAATGCCACTCCTAGAAAACAGCGTCTGCAATGTAAAACCCTCTTCTGCACATGCTGATCACCTCAGAAGGTGAATTTGACACGAAAAATGTAACAAGAAATTGTATTTAACGTAGATTTATTTTTTAAAATATATTATTTCTTTTAACGTCTGCACGTAATTTGACATTTCTCAACCAGCATCGTTACCAGTGTTGTGTCTTCCGTGTGTGATCTTCAAATTAAAGCGTCTAGCGGTGTTCGATCGTCGGATGTGTGCCAAAAAGTGCCGTTGATTGAAATTTGCATTCTGATTCTCGGTCACCCTCCACTGCTCCTGTTCAGTCTCGGCCTTGGCCCATTAGACACCAACCTTCCAGTCACACTGCAGAGGATGCAATTTCCAGTCAGACTCGCATACTCTATGACCATAAACAAATCCCAGGGCCAAACATTTGACAAACTTGGAATATACCTCCCACCCCCCCCCCCCCCCCGTGTTCTCCCATGGCCAACAATATGTTGCATTTTCACGTGCAAGAGGTTACTCCTATATATCTATCAAAGTGGACAATAATTCCTCACAAGGACTATTCAGCAACAAGACACTCACCCAAAATGTCATAGACAGGGAGGTCCTTTAGAAAACCAAGGACAGGTAACCATAGTGCATCACATCCCTAATGACACCCTCCCCAGCTTCCCATAACATCAACTATTATGCCTCATCCACCTTTTGCCAACTATTCAACTCCGTGCGGAGCACGGGTAAATGCTAGTTGATATACATTTGGTCTCATTGATTTGCCTGATTGTAATTCAGTTTTATATAATTTTATGCACAGTTTATATCATGTCAAGTATCATTTGTTTGTCTTGTTCCACCTCATTCCATTGATGCCCACTGTGGGACATAAGTTTAAAAAATATATATATATATATATATATATATATATATATATATATATATATATATATATATATATATATATATATATATATATATATCATGGAGAAATTCTATCAGAAAGGTGTTTGACTTCCCAAGTAGGACCCATATTGTTCTCTTTTACAAGTCATTGCTAAATTTCTACCTATTATGTCGTATAGCAAAATTGATGTGGTTCTTCGTCTTCTCAAATTCTTACCTGAGGTTGCTTAATTATGAATCTTGCAACAATTGGTAGTAGGTCATCAGAAGCTAAAACTTTTAATTACATTTTATATAAATGCAAGTTATCGGTCAATACCTTTTTTGCTCCAAATGCCCATAATGTATGCAAGCAGAGAATTAGCAGTTTTACGAACACTGCATGATGATGATGATGTTGTACTTGAAGGTGCCTTTAACATTTACTTGTTTGAAACATTTACTAAACCTTAAAAAAATAAAAAATGAAAGTTGTTCCAATTTACTGGTCACGTTTTGTTCAAAAGTCACACCATAAGCAATTTGCGTGAAACTACCTTGAATAAACCCAACTTGCTGAAAAAAGTATTGTCAGGTCAGGTTAGATCTGTGACCTGCAACAGGTACCATGTAAACCTGTTCCATGGTCGGGTTGTCGGCGACGAAACAGTCTCCCCCACCAGGTTTTCGGATATGGACACCGAGCAGGATTAAAAACAAAAATGTCAAAGGGCGGAGGAGCTCCTTGTGAGCCAACGGCCATACATATCTAGTGCCCAACTGTGTCTGCGGACGTCCTCCTGCAGTTGGGTTAATTTTTATTAGGTTGGTGGCAGGATTTGCACTCCGGCCACCGTAAAACCCTTCATTCCGCAAAAAAAGGAAAAAATCTGAAAAACCATTGCGTGGGAGTACCTCCTGTGCAGCTTCCCTTCGCAGGGCAGCTCACCGGATGACGGGATTGGGGCAAAGCCTTCGGGACCCCCAATCTGTGATGAAAGGAGGGAAACCACGGGGTAACATCCCTGGGTCAGATTGCGGGAGAATGTGTCGGAGTGGTGCTGACGTGTCGTCCACCAGACGGCGGTCTCCTTGGGTTAACCTGAGGCGATCCCTTCGGGTGGGTGCCTGGAATGTCCTATCCTTAAAGTCAGGTCAGGTTCAATATGTGACCTGCTACAGGTACCATGTAAACCTGTACTAACCTGTTCCATGGTCGGGTTGTCGGCGACTAAACCGTCTCCCCCACCAGGTTTTCTGGTGAGGAGGGTGTTTGGATATGGACACCCAGCAGGATTAAAAACAAAATCTGTCAAAGGGCGGAGGAGCTCCTTGTGAGCCAACGGCCATCCATATCTAGTGCCCAACTGTGTCTGCGGACGTCCTGCAGTTGGGTTACTTCTTATTAGGAGGTTGGTGGCAGGATTTGCACTCCGGCCACCGTAAAATGCAAAAACGCAAAAAAAATCTGAAAACCCACTCCGTGGGAGTACCTCCTGTGCAGCTTCCCTTCGCAGGGCAGCTCACCGGATGACAGGATTGGGGCAAAGCCTTCGGGACCCCCAATCTTTGATAGGAGGGAAACCACGGGGTAACATCCCTGGGTCAGATTGCGGGAGAGTGTGTCGGAGTGGTGCTGAGGTGTCGTCCACCAGACGGCGGTCTCCTTGGGTTAACCTTAGGCGGTCCCTTCGGGTGGGTGCCTGGAATGTCCTATCCCTAAGAGAGGATGATCACCTGTCTCTGTTATCATCTGAGCTCAAGCGTTTGGACATCGGGATTGCAGCTCTCTCTGAGGTTCGGAGACCGGATTGCGGTGAGATAATGGTGGGTGGTTACACCTTCTATTGGTCTGGTCGCTCTGATGGTTACCATACCCAAGGAGTTGCTGTAGCTGTGTCCAATAAGCTGACCCCAATGATAATTGAGGTAACACCGGTCAACGAGCGTATTATGAGATTAAGGATTCGCCACTCCTTCGGTGTCATTTCCCTGGTCTCTATTTATGCTCCGACTGAGGCGAGTGATCTCACCGTGAAGGACAAATTGTACGCCACACTCGAGTCTGTGGTTGATCAGTGCCCCAGACGAGATACACTTCTAGTATTGGGGGATTTCAATGCATCGACTGGAACTGATAGGGATGGTTATGAGGTGTGTGTTGGTCCCCATGGGTCAGGAACTATGAACCAGAATAGCACTAAGTTCCTTGACTTTGCAAGAAGTCATGGACTTCGGGTGGCAGGTTCATGGTTTCAGCGCCCACAAGCTGATCGCTGGACTTGGTATTCCAACGCTGGCGGTGTGGCAAAGGAGATTGACCATGTCCTCATTGACGGTCGTTGGAGGATGATCCAGAACTGCAGGGTCTACCGGAGTGCTCAGTTCCTCAATACTGACCACAGGCTTGTTGTAGCAACTCTAAAGCTGCACCTTAAATCCTGGAGAATGGTACCATCCCAGCCTAGGCTGGATGTTGCCAAGCTCAGGGATGAGAGAGTAGCTGAGGAGTTTGCGAGCAGGCTGAGTGGACACTTGGGGGGTCCTGAAGAGTTGTGGAGCACCTTCAAGACCACCGTCCTTGATGTTGCCGGTGGATGCCTTGGAGTTCACCGTAGGGCAAAGAAGAATTTTGTTTCTCAAGGGACACTGGATACCATTGACCAGAGTTGCAGGGCCAGGCTGAATGGCAGAGCTGAGCTGTTCAGGGAGTTGAGGCGTAAAACTGTACGTGCACTGAGGGTGGACAAGGAGGCCTATGTGCGAGGAATCTGTGAGGGGGTAGAGAATCACCTGTGGACAGGTGATTCTCGTCCCACTTACAGGGGAATTCGCGCATTACGTTCATCCAAGCCCATCCCTCGGAGCACTGCAGTTCGAGCAGAGAGTGGTAGGCTCTTGACAGAGGAGTCTGAAGTGAAGGCCCGCTGGGCCGGTTACTTTGAGCAGTTGTACCAGGCTGATCCCCCAGCTGTCGAGTTGGACGTCAAGGGTGTTTCAATCCCTGTTGCTGACCCTCGAATTAACTGTGGTCCACGATCGGTTGTGGAAACACGGGCTGCGGTGATCCAGTTGAAACGGGGCAAAGCTCCAGGGATCTGTGGCATCCATGCCGAACTTCTCAAGGCTGGTGGAAATGCTGCACTCGTGTCGTTGCATGCAGTTTTGTGCTCTGCCTGGAACACAGGCATCATCCCAACTGACTGGAAGAGGGGCCTTGTTGTCCTTCTCTGGAAAGGGAATGGTGATCGCCAAGACTGCAACAACTACCGAGGGGTGACGCTGCTCTCAGTGCCGGGCAAGGTCTTTGCTCGGATAATTCTTGATAGGGTTCGCCACTATCTGCTTGAGCACCAGCGTCCAGAGCAGTCAGGCTTTACACCAAAGAGGTCAACGATTGACCGTATCCTTGCACTTCGTGTCCTCACCGAACGCAGACGAGAGTTTCGGCAGGGGCTGCTTGCAGCCTATGTTGATCTCTGTAAAGCGTTCGAATCAGTGAATCGGGATGTCCTCTGGAGGATTCTTGGTCTTCGTGGGGTGCCACCGAAACTGATCGATCTGATGTCTGAACTCTACTCTGGTACTGAGAGTGCTGTGAAGTGTGGTGGTACCATCTCAGACTTATTTCCAGTTGTTACTGGAGTTCGTCAGGGATGTGTACTTGCCCCCACACTTTTCAGCACTTGTATGGACTGGATTTTTGGGAGGATGTCGGAGAGATCAAGTTGCGGTGCATCGTTTGGCAATGTCAAGATCTCGGACCTTGATTTTGCAGATGATGCAGTCATCTTTGCGGAGACTTTAGACATCCTCTTGGGGGCCCTCGAGGTGCTGAATGAGGAGTCTGAGCCGTTGGGATTACGGATTTCTTGGGTCAAAACTAAGATCCAGGCTTTCGGTGACATCTTGGATGCTGCTGTCCTGTCTGTGTCTGTTTGTGGTGAGTATGTTGAGGTCGTGGATAGATTCACTTACGTTGGAAGTGATATTCATGTCTCCGCAGGTTGTGAGCCGGAGGTCAATAGACGTCTGGGTCGGGCCTGGGGAGTCATGGATTCACTGGATCATGGGGTGTGGCGCTGCCGGTACCTGTGCGGGAGGACGAAAGTCCGAGTCTTCAGGTCCTTGGTACTTCCAGTCTTGCTCTATGGGTGCGAGACTTGGACTTTGACCAAAGATCTGAGACGGAGACTTAATTCCTTTGGTACCAGGTCTCTTCGGAGAATCCTTGGCTATCGCTTCTCGGATTTTGTGTCCAACGAGCGGTTGCTGAGAGAGACTCGGATGAGATTTGTTACCTGCATAGTCCGTGACATTCAGCTGCGGCTGTATGGACATGTGGCTCGTTTTCCTGACGCTGATCCTGCTCACCAGATTCTCAGCGAGGGAGTCTCATGAGTGGAGGAGGCCAGTGGGCCGACCACGTGCCTCATGGTTGCAGCAGGTTGACCATCATCTCAAGGAGATGGGGATGGGCCTGGCATCTGCCTGGGGGATGGCCAGACGGAGGCCCCTGGAGTACCGGCGGAAAGTGGACGCAGCGACGCGCTGTTCTGGCACATGCTCCCATACCTGACCTGACCAGGTGACATTTGGGGTGTCTGGGTGCTTTGGGAGGTCCTGAAGAGTTGTGGAGTGCCCTCAAGACGACCGTCCTTGATGTTGCCGGTGGATGTCTTTAACTCACCGCAGGGCAAATAATTTTGTCTCTCAAGGGACACTGGATACCATTAACCAGAGTCACAGGGCCAGGCTGAATGGCAGAGCTGAGCTGAGGCATAAAACTGTACGTGCACCAAGGGTAGACAAGGAGGCCTGTGTGCGAGGAATCTGTGAGGGGGTAGAGCATCACCTGTGGACAGGTGATTCTAGTCCCGCTTCCAGGGGAATTCGCGCATTGCGTTCATCTAAGCCCATCCCTCGGAGCACTGCAGTTAGAGCATAGAGTGATAGGCTCTTGACAGAGGAGTCTGAAGTGAAGGCCCGCTGGGCCGGTTACTTTGAGCAGTTGTACCAGGCCGATCCCCGAGCTGTCGAGTTGGACGTCAAGGGTGTAACAATCCCTGTTGCTGACCCTCCAATCAACTGTGGTCCACCTTCGCTTGTGGAAACACGGGCTGCGGTGAACCGGTTGAAACGGGGTAAAGCTCCATGGATCTGTGGCATCCATGCTGAACTTCAACGCTGGTGGAAATGCTGCAGTCGTGTCGTTGCATGCAGTTTTGTGCTCTGCCTGGAACACAGGCATCATCCCAACTGATTGGAAGAGGGGCCTTGTTGTCCCTCTCTGGAAAGGGAAGGGTGATCGCCAAGACTGCAACAACTACCGAGGGGTGACGCTGCTCTCCTTGCTTGGATAATTCTTGATAGGGTTCGCCACCAGCTGCTTGAGCACCAGCGTCCAGAACAGTCAGGCTTTACACCAAAGAGGTCAACGATTGACCGTATCCTCACCGAACGCAGACGAGGGTTTCGGCAGGGGCTGCTTGCAGCCTATGTTGATCTCTGTAAGGCGTTCGATTCAGTGAATCGGGATGTCCTCTGTAGGATTCTTGGTCTTCGTGGAGTGCCACCAAAACTGATCAATCTGATGTCTGAGCTCGACTCTGGTACTGAGTGCTGTAAAGTGTGGTGGTACCATCTCTGACTTAATTCCAGTTGTTACTGAAGTTCGTCAGGGGTGTGTACTGGCCCCCACACTTTTCAGCACTTGTATGGAGTGGATTTTAGGGAGAATGTCGGAAAGATCAAGCTGTGGTGCATCGTTTGGGAATGTCAAGATTTCAGACCTTGATTTCGCAGATGATGCAGTCATCTTTGCGGAGACTTTAGATATCCTTTTGGGGGCCCTCGAGGTGCTGAATGAGGAGTCAGAGCCACTGGGATTACGGGTTTCCTGGGTCAAAACTAAGATTCAGGCTTTCAATGACAGCTTGGATGCTGCTGTCCTGTCTGTGTCTGTTTGTGGCGAGGATGTTGAGGTCGTGGAGAGATTCACTTACCTTGGCAGTGATATTCATGTCTCTGCTGGCTGTGAGTCAGAGGTCAATTGATGCCTGGGTCGGGCCTGGGGAGTCATGGATTCACTCGACCAAGGGGTGTGATGCTGCCGGTACCCGTGCGGGAGGACGAAAGTCCGAGTCTTCAGGTCCTTGATGCTTCCAGTCTTGATCTATGAATGTGAGAATTGGTCTCTGACCAAGGATCTGAGGGAGACTTCATTCCTTTGGCACCAGGTCAGTTCGGAGAATCCTTGGCTATCGCTGGTCAGATTTTGTGTCCAACGAGTGGTTGCTGAGAGAGACTGATGAGATTTGTTACCTGCATGGTCCATGAGCGTCAGTTGCAGCTGTATGGACATGTGGCTCGTTTTCCTGACGCCGATTCTGCTCACCAGATTCTCTCAGCGAGTGTCTCGTGAGTGGAGAAGACCAATGGGCCGACCACGTGCCTCGTGATTGCAGCAGGTTGATCGGCATCTCAAGGAGATGGGGATGGGCCTGGCATAAGGCCAGACGGAGGCCCCTGGAGTACCGGCGGAAAGTGGACGCAGCGACCCGCTGTTCTGGCACATGCTCCCATACCTGACCTGACCTTGTGCAGTCAATTATATTTGAGAGAGAAGCTCCACAGTTCCTCTCTGGAGCAGAACTTTCTGAATTTGAATTGTTAACTGTGCTTTGCACAAAGTGAATTTGTCAAAAAGGTATTTACGACTTTCACCCATGTGGTATTTCTTTCTATTCCCCATTTTTAGTCTACGTTTCTCAATTGCAATGGTATCTACTTTTATTTATTGGACGTTTGTATTTGAGTGTGCTTTTTTTGGTACGAATAAAGATATTATTATTGTTAATACTGCTTGTATATTTTTGCCGTAACCTTTGCATTATACGTGATAATAAATGATTATGAATTGCAGTTTTCATGTTGTAGTTATTATGTGTTAGTGTGTAACGTAATGTTGCAATACAACTTGAATGCTTTGATCATGGTACCGGTGGAACAGCGGTGCTCGTCTGGCCCCAGACCTCTGGGTCGAGGGGTCCATCAAGCTGGAAGCTGAAGGGCGTCATGTGCACACTGCAATGTTCGTTTCTTTGGCGTGGAAAGAAAAGGGTAAAAACTCCATTTTATGAACGTTGTGATAAAGTTGAAAAACGTCATGCTTCAATGTTGTCACAATGTTGAAATCTGACAGCAGAGGTGTTGCAAATACAACTTCCCACTGACTCAATTCTGACGTCAGGATACAACCAGAAAACGACGCTGCAACGTTGTGTGCTTGCTGGGACTCTTCTCCCTCCAAGCCTCCCTCTCAAAAACCCCCCCTCACCAAGCTGCCTCCTTCCACTGCCCTCTCACCTCCATCTCTTCACTCCACCTCAAATCCTCAACTGCCTTCTTCCCCCTCCCCAAGCTATTCTGCAATCCCCTACACTTTCAACAACCCTCCTTACCTACCCCCCCCTCATCCCTTGTCCTCCCACCCCCTGCATCAAAAGCCTCCTCCCCTCCCTCTTCATAAACAGCGTGGACCTCAAATATCCAGGGCCTTCACTCAAACCCTTTCAGATCTTTTCATACAGGTTGCCACTGACAAAACAGACAATCTACCGAAGAGAAACTTTCCTCCCTCAAGACGTGTCTGATTCCCAAGTATCTCTCCCTGGGTACTCGCTCCTCCTGGTGGAGGAGTTGCTCTCTTCATCAAAGACTATTCCTCACTCTCCAAGCACTGCCCTCACACCCCCACACCCCCAGTAATACCTCTGGCTACGGCTTCCCCTCCACTCCCACCTCATGTTGAAATGTGTACTGTACCGTCCAAACAGTGATGACGATCTACACCTCACTATCCGAAAACATGGACCAACTACTATCTTCTCATGCAAACACTCTCACCTCATATGTGGCGACCTCAATTGTCATCATGCCAGTTGGCGAGGTGTGGGTACCTCTCTGAGCTGTCATGGCACTTCAGCAAAAGCTTTCTGGGAATCAATCGGTCAACTTCCCAACCCGGATCTCAAACAATGGTACTCCATCTCTTCTGGATCTGATTGACAAATTTCCCTGACAATATCTGCTGCACTTCCTCCGCTACAATCGGTTCTTCTGACCACGCCCTTGTCAAAGTAGACATCTCTCTGGCCGTTATCAAAGAACCACCTCACCACCGTCGAGTCTGGCATTTCACTCAAGTCGACTGGCAGGGTCTCCAAGCAGCCATCAAACTTATAGACTGGTCTCGTATCGCGACTTTCTCCAACATCAACTCATCCTGGGAATTCTTTCAAAGAAACTTGCTCTACCTCAAGCACAGATTTATCCCCTCTTGTCCACATGTGTCCAACACTTCCTCCCACCCTTGGTTCACTGAAGCTTGTGGTGAGGCAGTTGTCCTGAAACAACTTGCCTTTGCCTCATGGAAAGCAAACCCAACTGAGGTAATCTTAGTTCCTTCCATAAAGCACGGAACAAGTGTGTATCTACCCTCAGGAGAGCCATAAAACATCTTTCTAAGCTCAAGTCTGAACTTTCAAACCTCTCCCTCCTCAAAATCCTGGTGGCATCTATTCAAATCTGTTTCTGATGTATGTTCCCGCTCCATCTCCTCCCTCATCTCAAATGGCCGCACTGCTGATGCCACACGTGAAAAGGCTGAATGCCGAAACTCGGTGTTTGCAGCTAAATCTTGTGTCCAAAACCCATCACTTTCTCTTCCCACCTTACCCAGTCGCACCCAACTGTCCCTGGACTCTGTGTCCTTTTCTCCTGACAAGGTGGAGAGCTTGCTGTCAAACCTCGACTCAGATTCTGCAACCGGTCCAGACGGCATCAGCCCAAGTGTCTGAAAAATCTGCTCTTCTCATCTTGCTCACCCTCTCCTGCTTGGAAATCAGCAAACATTCCTGCCCTGCATTAAAAAGGTACAAAAAAGATCCCTGCAACTAAAGACCAATCAGCCTTCGCCCAATAATCAGCAAGGTTATGGAATCCATCATCGCTTCAGACATGAAATCCTTCCTCTTCTCCAATGGCTTGATTTCCGATCATTAATTTGGTTTCAGACCAGGTCACTCTACCCTGGATACGCTGCTTCTGCCCTCCCAGCAATGGATGGAGGTCCTCAATGCCAGACAGAAATCACAGCCGTATCCCTGGACACATCACATGCTTTTGACATGGTCTGACACCCTGCCCACCAAACTCTTCCAATGGTATCTAAGGCCATTTCCACCTATGGCTCGCAGACTTCCTCTCCTGTCGCAGTCAGCGTGTAGCCCTAAATTGAGCTTTCATCCCATCTTCCTGTCCAGGCTTGAGTTCCTCAAGAAAGCATTCTGGGCCCTGTTCTTTTTCTGGTTTTCATCAATGATCTCTCAGACTCTCTGAAAAATCCTCTATACCTCTTTGCTGATGACCACCCTCTGCCGTACCATCGGTCATCCCTCAGACCGGCAAGCAGCAGCTTCTTCGCTCACTGCAGATCTGGATAAAATCACAAACTGGTTCAACACGTGGAACATGTCTTTCAATCTGGACAAATCTCTCACTATGTCTCTCCGAAAGGACCGTTTGGACCCCCCCCCCCGCCCATCAACTTTGTCAACAATCCTCTGGAAGAAGTCCTTTCTTTCAAGCTTCTGAGTCTCACTATCTGCCATAACTTTTCATGGGAAAGCCACGTTTCAAACCTCACCTCCAAAACCAGTCACCAACTGGGAATCTTCCGTCATGGAAAGTCTTTCCTTGGCCCACCTGAGCTCCTGACCACTTACAAAGCTTTCGTCCGCAACCTGATGGAGCACTGCTCTCGCCTCGCGCTGGTACCCCTGCCTCCCACCTTTCTCAGCTTCAAGCTGTGGAAACCAAGGCATTTCGGATCATTGGCATCTCCCACAATGAGGCCGAGTCTTTGGGCCTCTCACTCACCGCAGGCTGGTCTGTGGTCTTTGTCTTCTCGTCTCCTCTCCAGCCCCAACACGCACCCCCTGCTCTCTGCAACTTGTCCCCACCACATTTCCACAGAATGCTCAAGGTCCGCCAACAACCCCCTTCTGGTAAAACTACCAAAATCATGAATCACTGCTCACCTTCACTCGTTCATTCCTCTTTTCCCCCCACCTTTGGAATGGGAAATTGTGAGAAACTCCCTCACTATTCAATCTCATTCTTCCCTCCATGCCTTCAAAACAGCTTTTCACCACCACCTCCTATCATCCCCCCATCCAAATCCTTGATCTTTTCTTCCCCCCAATAATCCACCCAAGCCCACCTCCTTCAAATTCCCTGCTTTCCTTCCTGAAAGTCCCTGTAATGTCCATCTTGTATTCCCCATCTTCTACTATACTAAAAAAAAAAAAAATAGAATACGTTTGTATGTATGCGTGTTTGTTACATACAAAATCTAAAGATTTCGCAAGTATATTGATGACTTCCGTTTGTTTGTTTGTAGGCACGATAACTCGAGAACGGTCGGAGCTACCAATGTCAAATTACACCAGGTGATTCAGGAGGGTGATGGCTTGCGATGATTAGATTTTGGTCAAAATCGGTCAAAGGTCAAGGTCGCAGTGAGGTCAAACATCCAAAACATTTGATTTTTGATGGTTTGGGACAGAATGATCGTAGAAATTTCTGGTTTGTGTCGCAACCTTCGAGAGACAGCTTTTCTTAGAAAAGGTCAGAGGTCAAGTTGACGATTTCGTAAGTACCAGTCTATGACTGCTTGTTTGTTTGTCCTTTATAGGCGGCCGAACCGTTGGATGGAATGAGATGAAACTTGGCATGAGTGATTCTTGGGACATGAGAACTGACATGGGGGGGGGGGGGTCAAGGTCAAGGTCACCAGGTAACTTCAATTTCATCCGATAGAGACGGAACCAACGCCATTCGACAGATAACTGTACCCGTCCATGGGCGGGTACTTTGCTCGTATATCCTAATGTCTGTTCCCCACAGTTTTGTCCTTCCCACTCCCGCCCCTCATCTCATGCCCCCCTTGCTGTGCATTGTGTTAGCTCTCATATACAAAAAAATAAAAAGTTGGTAACCATAATGAGGACAGCAAAAGACAATAAACCATATGAAATGATGTCAGATCCCTTTTGTTCGACAAAAATTAAATAAATGAATAAAAAAATGCACGGCAAACGTAAGTTGTTCCGTCCGTAACTTTTTAGTATCAAAAGTTTAAATCATTTTTTCCATTGGAATGCAAAATGACCATTTTCTTCCTCTGACCCAGGACCTTCAAAACTACCCGATTTGAAAAAAAAATAAAAATAAAAAGTGTGACACATAAACAATGGTGTTGATTTGCGTTACGAATGGGACAAAAACGTGAGGGTCAGACACGTGCACTGTGTGTAATTGAGCATGTATTGCATCAGGGTGTTTGCATCATGTGATGGCAATCAGAACAGAGGGAGAATAACAAATATATGGTTGGTTTTTATTTTCGTAAACATTAATTACTTTGTCAAGTGAATATGCAACATTAGACTTCCAGATAGCCTCGAGAGTCAGTAATGGCTGGACCAACTGTGCGGCACCAATTAGTTTGACGAACCAGAGAACTTAGTCATCCAAGTAATTAAAGCTGATAATCGGTGTTAAATCGGCAAATAACTATGAGGTAGACGTCACTCAACTGACGCTCGGACTCAGGGGTGTGCATAAAACGAGCCATTTTGGGTCAACAGGAATCATTCACTGTACTCTACGCCATCATGCCACCCAAAACATCTTCCGAGCGAGTCAAAGCATTCAGGAAACGTCTGAAAAGACAGTGGCCTCCGATGCAGGAAAGAAACACGATGGAGAACATAAGAAGGCAGCAAGACTGAGGCAGAAGGGAACCATAACAGAAGAGAAAGAAGCCATTCGCAAGAAAGAATGTGAGTGGAAGAGACTCCAACGCAATAAGGCCATTCTCGCTGAAAAAAAGGGGAGGACCTCGCCCCGATTCCAATACCAAGACGCTCGGCAAGGCCATCTCACGTGCGAAGCGCGCCCTACCGTTGACGCCCAGACGGCAGACTCACGTCATTGGATCCATCATAGCTTTGTTGCCAAAAGACAATCAAAGTATATTGCAAGATGGAGTTAGGAAGTGTTCAACGGAGCATCATCCACAGCGACAGAAAATCTCGCAGTGACACTATTCCCAATCATGCCACTGAAAACGTGATGGCGTTTCTTCAACGCGATAACGTCAGTCGTATGTGTCCCGGAAAGAAGGACCGTTTCCATCAAGGACCCGGACGGCAAACGCAGGCACCAGCAGAAGCGGTATTTACTGATGACCGTCAGAGGCTCACCAGCTTTTCTGCGGTGAGTACGGTAACGTCATCTGCTTCACTAAATTCTCACTTATCCGTCTCACGCACATCAGACTAGTGAACGACCAAGACCACGAAGTATGTATGTGGATATACCACGAAAATGTTGGACTTTCGACGGCTAGGTTATGTGAAGTGACTCCTCGTATACCCAGCGATCCTGTCCAAGTGGTTCAACTGACCATCTGACTGAGCCAGTGAGTCCTACGCAGATCGCTGCTGTGACATTGATGATATTGAAGGTTACCTCGATGGTATCAACGAGTCAACCACGATCGAATAATACCAGTGGACGAAGGATGGGAAGATTGTCAAAAGGATGATGAAAAGCAATCTTCGGTGTGCGGTCGATGATCTGCGTGAACAATTGGTCAAATTCAGTTGACACGTTTATGACGTACGAAACCAACACGCTGAACTGCGTCATCTGAAACCAGGTGTCATCATGCAGGAAGACTTTGCTGAGAATTACAGCAAAAATCAGAAGGAAATAATGTTGGCCCACTGGTCAGCTGAAGGGGTGACCATTTTCACGATTGTGGTGTTCTTCCAAGAGACTGGATCGGAAGAGCTGAAACACCTCTCAGTTACGATTGTGTCGGACGAGATGGTCTCCGGAAAGAAGTCAGTTTATGCCTTCCATTCCAAACTTATGGACCACTTGAAAACTGTGATACCTTGGTCAGCGACTCGTGTCCACTAGTGGTCTGACGGAGCCACCAGCCAATTCCCCAACAAAAAAAATAATAATAATAATAATAATAATAATAACACCATACCTTTGCCAATCTTGTTTTTCACAAAGACTTTGACTGCATGGCAGATTGGAGCTACTTTAGCACTGCACACGGCAAAGGGCCTGTCGACGGATACGTCAACCGATCAGTATTGCAGGAGAAAGTCACCGTAACTTCTCCTGTTGATTTCTACAACGCAGCAACTTCCCTCATCCAGGAGATCACGGTGCTGTGGCGATCGTCGGAGGACATCGATGCAGCAACACAACACCTCGATGCCCGCTTTGAGGACACCCTGGCTGTGGTTCATCAATTCCACCACGTGGCACCAATCTGAAGAAATTCACCATTCACTGGTCTACAGAAAGTGTATGAGAGAAGAGTGGTGGTATCACGACGAGTCTCGACTGACGAGCCAGCGATGCACATAGGCACGAAGCGCGAAAAAAATCAACTGTAAAGTCGGTGACTTTGTCCTCGTTAAGTTTGAGACAGGAAGATCAAAGTCTTTCTCGGACAATGCCTGGAAGTTGAGACCGAAGGGAACGTTTCATTCCTCCGATAGAAGGATCTTATTTTCTTAATTGAATCATTCCAGATTGAAATTCCCCCAAAACAAGGGTGAAAGGTATTCAAAGTTTTTGGGTTGTTTCCAGTACGTACTGAAGTCGGGAATCACACGGATCCCAATAAAGAAAAAATTGCCAATATCAGGTGTGCGTGTGCGTGTGTGTGTGCTTCAGAACGCAAACAGTTTTCTTTGCAATCTCCTCAGCACCCCCCCCCACCGACCCCATCTTCGCTCCACCCTCCCTCCCAGAGTGTATTGCGACGTGGTGAGGTGTCACTCCCCTCCTTTCTTGCTTTCCCCTGCCAACCTCCTTTATTTTGTAGGAAGATGGCTCTGACCAAAAGAAGGAAATGTACAAGAAGCGAACTTGACAAAAAAAAAAGAAAAAATAATTGTGAAAACTGCATCCCTCACAGCCTCAACAACTCAACAGTGAGAAGCAAGATGAGCAGCAAACGCAGCAGCAATGGCTGAATCCAGAGCAGCTGAAACTCAACAGCAAGAAAGAGGAGAAGAAAATACTGCAACAAAAAGGTGCATCCAGAGCAGCCACATTACCTCGACCCAGCAACCACATTACCTCCACATTACCCATCGTCTCCAAGACGAGCCTGAGTGAAACCACGCCCACACCCGATTTGTAACCATTCCATTGGTTAACGCTGGAACCCTGTCGGTTCCGTGGAGGATCACCAAGACCAACCAAACGTTAAACACTGAACACGGGTCTTCACCGAGACTCATTATTTAAACACCACACGAAGGGGAAACGGTCTGAAGAGAGAGAGAGAGAGAAATGAGGGAAAGAGGAGGAAAATACAAAATGGCGGTTACAGCGTCTCGGCACCTTCACACAAGAGGATCTTTGATACAGGGGAACATTTCACCCGTCGTACCTGTGATATATCAACACCACGTCCATACAATCGATTCAATGTTACTGGGGGAAGGTGGAGGAGGAGAACATGGGGACGGACACAGAGACATCCGTTTGGGACAAGTCTGACCGTTACGAGCCCTCTCAGCACCACCATCTTCACCGGGATGTACCACGTGCTCCGCCCGATCGTCGGCACCGGCTGAACGAGGACGATGGACTGCGGTCCCCATTCCATGGAGTGCACGACCGACCTCATCACGCAGATCCATCCGCCAATGCTCCGCCGCTCTTATTGGCTCGTGTGACCACGCCGCTTTCCACTGCTTGTGAGACCACGCCCCTTTCCACTGCTCGCGCCAACTCGCCCACTCGTTCGCGCTGGCCACGCCCTCCCGTCCTGATATCAAGCCGCGACGGAGAACGTGAGGGAAGAGAAGGAAGGACGATCGAGGAGTTCTCTTTGTGGTGTCCGAGGTGCAGCGACATTCTCCACAGTTCTGTCGAGAATGAGAATGATTCCATGATATACGAAAACCCAATCACGTGATACAGCACACTCTTCCAATTAAGGATCTTCAACGAAGGAGGCCACGATGTCCTTCAACCCTCTCAGTTAAATATGAATAGATAATTCAAGTATCCAGATCAGGATCATCACGAAAACCGAATCATTTCGTCCTTGTCACACACCCAACCGCTGCACCAAGTTCCCTCCAAATCCATCCACGACTTCTGGAGATATCCTGGTCACAGACAGGTAAACAAACAAACAAACAAACATACAGGTGAGAAAACATGACCCCGTGCAGGTGGCGCAGGTAATGAGGTTGAGAAGATTGAACACACCTGACTGCGTTTGTGCAAAGAAGGAATAACCTCACCAAGTCGGGCGAGACGACGAGATGGGATTGTTGAAGCGGAGTCGGTGGGCCGATCACGGCGTCATCGCACACAGGTCGGTGATCTCTATGTTCCACCACATCCTTTCTGATCTTGCACCTCATGTTGTTTCTGTGTTTTTACCCCCAAACTACCTCCCCATCCCCCCCAGGATTCTGCAGAGCACACACGGTCCACCATCAACCCCCTTGGGGTAAAACAACATAATCCAGGATCACTGTTCACCTCCACCTTCTTCCCTCTCAGTCTTCAAGATATCTGTTCACCACCATCTCAGATCGTCCCCAATCCTAAACCATCACCTTGTTTACCCTCATTAACCCCCCCCTCCCCAACCCACTCTAACCCCTCCTCCTTCAAAATTCCCAATTTTCTTTCCTGAGAATTTCCTTCTGTATATCCATCTTGTGCACCCCATTCATTCTCTCATGCCCCAAACCCCCGTTCCTCCCCCACACCCTCCATCTTGGCCTTAAACTCTGCTGTTGGTGTTTCCCTCCTCTCTCTGCCCTTCCGTTTGTCCTGGTACGTCCTGATCCACCCCATACATGCGTGTTTTACGTCCGGATCCGTTCACTGTCCCTATGTGTACAAAATGATAATCTATCTATTCTACACTAATAAATAGGTGTGTGTGTGTGTGTGTGTGTGTGTGTGTGTGTGTGTGTGTGTGTGTGTGTGTGTGTGTGTGTGTGTGTGTGTGTGTGTGTGTGTGTGTACGTGTATGCATATCTCTTCTATGAGCCAACAGCGACACCGAGCATCATACCTGTCCCTCACAGATGTCATGCCGAAAGCTCTCACCCATCACCTTCATCTTACCAATCATCTCTCATCATTACTGCCAATCGGTCCATGTCCAATGGTACTGGTGAGGCCCACCCACTGTCCTGTGACATCTTTTCCTGCTCCATTGAGAGCACTGGGAAAACTGATGATGGGGGAGGGTTCAAAAAGATGACCAAGCATGTTGACATCTCTCCTGGTCCTTCTTCAATGATGTCCAGCTTGATCACAGCAGTGTTTAACCAACTATCACACACCTGGTTCTGCTCATGTTGTTCCGACATCGCTGCACAATTAGTTTTTCATGAATATTGTTGCAGAAATGGCCCTTAGTGTGTTATTAACCACCGCCATCGAAGATGGACGAAGGTTACTGTTTTCACCCGTCTGTTTGTTTGTTTGTGAACAGTATTACAGGAAAAACTCCTGGACGGATTTTGACGAAACTTGGTGGGGGCGATTAGGCATGGTCCAAGGATCATGCCATTAGATTCTGGACTTGGTCCAAAGTCCAATATGGCCGCTATGGCGGCCAATTTGAAAAAATATTTGAATTTTTGTTTTTGAATTTCTACATGTTTTAAGTGATTTCCAACCAAAAAAAAATTTGCAACAGAAAAATTTCGATTTTATTTGAATTTTTTTCGCATTTTTACATGTTTTAAGTGGTTTCCAACCCCCCCCCCCCCAAAAAAAATAGTTGGAGGAAACAAAAACAAATTTTCACCTTTTTTTTTTCAAAAAAATTTCCATTTTTTTTGGGCATTTCTACATGCGCGTCAATCTCGTTTAGTTTATTCAATCGTGGTTCAGTTGAGTGATCCGTTTTGACCTACAATGAATAGGACATCAGGGTCACTTAAGTGCCCCAGCAGTATTAGCGGCAGAGGTTTTGCACTCCACTGAGTGCTCCCCCTCTAGTTAAATATAGGATTAGCCCAGATCCCCCATGAAATACATGTTTAGCCAGGTTGTTTGGTAATTGGACGTTACATGTGTGTCAGGCGGTGAAGGAGGCTGTTCGTTGTTCGTGCAGTGGTGGTGTACCGAGAGATTCTTCTTCCTTCCCCTCTCCGGACAATAGTCTCCGCCCAGTGCTCTGGGAGGAGCAGTCGGCTGGGAGGAGCAGTCGGCTGGGAGGCGAGCAAGTGCCAGAAAGGCGGTGGTGGAACTGAGAACAACGAGAGGTGGTGCGATCGGCTGTACAAGGGATGGCTGTGTCTGTTTTTGCGATCGGCTTTCGTGAGGAACGAGCTGAAAGAAAGGCAGGGAAGGGACTGCATGAGGTCTGTCTGCCATCTGCTGAGGGAGGAACTGAACCTGAGGGTCGAGTCGGCGATCTGCCGAGGGAGTAACTGAGCCTGAGTGTCGAGTGAGGATTCTGCTGTGTAGAAATGACAAGTGGGAGGCTGCAATCTGCGTCGAGAGGAACTGGCTGCTGTGTGAGACGGCGATCGACTTCATGAGGAGGTCATCAACAGGTTCAACCTGCGTCTAACCACAGAGCCTCTGTCCTTACTCACCTCACGGCTCGACATGTTTGTCGATCCGCCTGCAGAGCCCAATACCTCAATTTGGCCTTGTCTGGTGAACAGGCCAGGCCTGGACTTGAATGCTGGACCTTGTGAAAAGCCAGCTGGAGCATACCATAGATCTTTCGTCTTGGGCCGTCAACCTCGTGGGGTCTGGACGTGCCACGGCTGCATGCGCAAGCGGTGGCGGGAGAAGGAAAAGGACGACGCCGCCATCTTGCCACGCGGCGTGCTCGAATCCATTGACATCGGCTTGTCACGAGCCACATTCGTGCTTTTGACACGTTTTTCTCTCATCCATGAAGCATCACCAAGTACTGTCTTTTCTGCATGTTGCTTCGGTTTATCTCATGAGGGATAAGGGCTCCTGCATGTTGCTCTCATGAGGGCTCCCTTCAAAACCTGTAATCCGTAGCTCCCTAGTTAAGAACGGGTTATAGATTAATTATAACATTGTCGTGAATGCTTTGCATGTGTTGTGTTCCCCGATGTGTCCCCAATAAATTGGTTGATTCATATGAAAGTTGCCGCATTGAGTTTATTAGTGCCGCACCAACGAACGATCCGTTCAATTTGGATATCGAACCAAAATGGTTATGGACTGGTAGACTCCGCTCAGTCTCTGACAAAACCAGTCTGTAACCGGGGTCTATTTCCCCCAGCTGGCAAGGCACAGGTGTATTTTGGTATCGTGATCTGAGGCGCGTAACCCGAGAATTGTGCCGAGTCAGCTGGCATTATAAACCCCGGAGATGGCGGTGTTGTTAAGTGACGCCGAATCTTCAACATTTGGCTGTCAAGAGTGCGGTGTGATTGACATCACTCGTCTGAATCCTTAACACTGGTGTCAAGAGTCGGGTGCGAATCCCGCCACCGCCGAATCTATAAAAATATTTTCTCTGCAAATAAATATGAATAATATGAATCTCTATTACAATATTCTCTCTGCAAACAAATATGAATCTCTGCAAAGACCGCTGGGCCAACAAGTACTAAATTTGGCACACACACACACCAAGTCCGACCCGGAGAATGTCCCAAGGGTATTTACATTCACCACCTCAGCTTTCAAAGACCCCGAAGACCCTACCTTCCTTCCATGTTGGGGCTACTTCATCAGGATGAAGATTAACACACTGTGACCCCAAAAAAGTTCCTGTAAGACGCTAAAAAAAGCTTTAGACCACTTGGACCTTTTTCAACCCTTTTTCCATGCTTGAGAGAAATAATCCTTTCGACTCATAAAACACGAACTACAATTCAAACGTACCCTTTAGAATGAGACCATCTCAAACCTTCTCAACGCACACCACACAAACACCTATAGTCTTCTTATAAAACACAGACAATAATTTTTTGAGCAAGTAATGTGCAAACTCGACCCACCCAGAGAGTGGGTAGTTTTTTTCGAAGTTAGAAAGTCTGGAGGGGGGAGAGGTGAGAGTCTTGAGTGAGGAGGGTGATGTGAGATGGAGGAGGGAGAGAAAGGGGTGGAGTGGGAGTCTGGAGGGAAGGGGTGGAAGGAACCAGGGGAAAGTATGTGGGGTGGGAGGAGGGAGGGGAAAGGGTGGGGGGGAGGGAGGGGAAAGGGTGGGAGGAGGGATCCGGTGTTGCCCAGCAACGCTGGATTCCTTTGCTGGAAGAAAAAAAATTTTAAACGCTGAACGAATCTTCAAATATTGCAAACATGCTGGGGGACACATTGTCAGGTCGAGACCAAGCACTTTCTCAGAGATGGCTGAACTGATCTTCGTGAAACTTTCAGAGGTTCATCAGTGGGTGCTGGGCAGTGTTGTGGCCCCAACAAATATTTAAAATGAAACGAATTTTTCATAAATTGCTCTGTCGTGCCAAAGCCTTTGTGATGATGTGAAAGGTAATACGAAATGACCCCCCGACACCATTCCTTAGTGGGTGGAAGGAAGTGTTTGGGCCGACACAAAAAAAAAAGAAAAAAAATTTGATTTCTTCAAAATGTCAACAGGTTAAGAACAGTACCGGGTAACTGTGGTTACCCCAGATAGTTATTAATAAGATTTACAATCCCTTGGAACCATTTCCACAACAATGCTTGAGACACTGTTCCTTGGATTTATTAATTATGCGATTTGAAAGGAGAAGAGATTTTAGATTAATTTTATTCTCAGTAATTACAAGAGAATATTCACAATCACACAAGAAAATGTAACAGTTCAATGATAATCCATGGTGAATAGAGTCTTTCAACTCAACAAAGTTCTTTTTTTCTTTCTTCCAGTTCTGTCGAGAATGAGGTTTCAGTTTTCAGGTTTGAAGTTGAAAGGGTGCCAGAGATAAATCATCAACATGTCCAAAACTTTCCCACGTCTTCCCAGCACTCTCTTGGTGTTGCTGAAAAATAATAAATAAATACATGATATAACTGGATGGGCACTCGGTGGAGCGCATACCTCGGCCACGCAATGCCTGATCCAGGAGAACAGATTCGACCCAACACATTTTTGTAATATCGTGCTGTATATCGTTTGTAGCCCGATCTCTCAATGGTGAAGAATCACTTTAAAATTAAATAATCCTTGTATCATTACTCGGATTCAGATCTTCACCAAAATCTATCCGGTTCTTCCTTGTCACACACCCAACATGTCCACCAAGTTTCATCCGAATCCGTTCACAACTTTTTGAGATGTCATGCCCACAAACAAACAGACGTGAAAACATAACCTCCTTCCATCTTCAGTGGTGGAGGGAATAATATCGAATCAACATATCATTTAATTAATTTAATCAACTGCACTGACCTTTCATCAAACGCCATGCAATGAAGTCCAACACCTGTAGGTAGGTTTAGTGAGCTGGATGTAATGGAGGCTTTTGGAAAAAAGGAAGGGGATTTCTGATTGAACAAGACTGAGTCGATGAGGTCGAAAAGACTGTGATCACAGGTAAGATTGGAGATGATTTGGGAGAATGTTTGAAGTTGATCCAGAGGATGATGATGATGATGATGATGGCAGCAGCTAAAGGGAAGGAGGAAACAAAAAAAAGAGATAATGTTGGAGTGTAAATGTGTTTGTACACTAATGAAATGTTGCGTGGTGTACAGTGATGCGGTGATGCAGCAAATACAAGGGTTAATGGCCTCAGTTCCCCTCGTCAGTGACAGACCATGATTGGCATTGATTGTACAAATCAGGGATAGACCTCATCTGTTTGATGTTGGCCGATTCATTCTCATGTTTACATTCCCTTCACTGGGAATTATTCAGTTCTCATCATGAACAAGGAAGTGACAAATTGACAAACAAAGACACAAAAAGAATTCAAGTGATTAAGTCAAGTCCATGGAAGGTTTAATTACCTGGAGTTCTTGAGACTGATGTTCATTTGAAAAATCTTGAATCAGCCATCTGCAAGAGCCTGGTGTAGCGTCTTGCATTTCTGGACAGTTTATGTGATGGAATGATGAGGGAATCGCTGCCAAACATGGCATCCTCCTCCCCGGCAACTGTCACTATGACTTCTTCCTCTGCACACACATCAACAAAAGGGTCAAAATCACTCAACAGCATTGTCATCATAATGTCTGTCTCTGTCTCTCTCCTTGGGTAAAAGGACAATCTAAGATTTGTCTGGCAATGTGTTTTCTGGGCTGCACGGCACCCTCAAAAAACCAATGGAAAGAGACTTTACCTGCAGGAGCTTTCCTCACCCTTCTGTTTGACCCTTCTGTGTCTCATTTATGTCCTTTTTGTAAGACTATGGAACATTTGTATCGTGTGTTTATTGAGTGGAAGATATATTCCAAGGTTGTAATTTATAAAACCAGAAAAGGTGGAATCGTGAATGGGATAAATGAAAATGTACTCTTTTGTTTCAAAGGGATGGTGTCTGCACGTACAAGGCTGGAACGTACACATCATGTAAACATGGGGAGTCTCCTTGGGTTTGAAGAATTGTGGAGCAATGGTGGTGTCTTGTGTAAATACATTGGAAATGAAGTCTCTCTGTCTCTGTCTCTTTCTCTCCCTCTCCGTTATTTCACTTTCACATCTTTATTTTCTCCATTACCAACTCTCACTGAATTTACATGAACGTTTACTTTCTGACACTGAAGGCAGCTCGAGTCACCCCAAGCTTATTGAAAGTGAGATTGTAAAAATTAAATTTTTCAAACAATTAACTTTAATGATCATCCAGGTGTACACAATGACTTGTGTCTGAACACATCAACACTCGGGCCACACTTCCACCAACTGGAAGATTTGTTTGGTGCTTCTGTCGCTTCGATTGCAGAAAACATTCGTTTGTTTTCACCAGTTCGAAGTTACAGACAAAATGGGACATGATGGAGGTGAAGAACATGGAGTTTCGACAAAGTTTGGAATAATTTGTAATGTGAGGTAAGAATCTTGGTAACTTACGTTCCATCCGGTAAGGAGGTTTCTTGTAAGAAGGTGGAGGAGGAGGGAACGATCGCCTCTTCTGGGGGGTCTTGGGAAAAAGAATAAAAATATTGAGGATTAAACACATCGATGTGTTCATCAGATTGATAACTTGTTCAGGAAAGGGAACATCAGGAGATGAACTGATGGAACAGGAAATCGATGAAAAGGTGAATGAGTCGATTTGATCCAATCAAGGTGAGTTATCATTCTTGTTATTTATCCTGCTTGGGGATGACCATGCCAATTTACCTGAACTATTTATTGAATAAGTTACCTGAACCAGAAATATTATAATTACAATTACCTCCACAATTCAGGGTAATCTTCTTAATCAAAGGAAGAATTAACAACAACGTGTACAAAAGACAAAGTGACAAAATTTATTTCAACTCAACTTCATCGTGGGGTTCACTGTGTTTGTTCCCAGAATGTTCACCCCAACTTCTCCCAAGTACTGAAGAGTCCTCACCTGTTGAAGATCCTGTATCTGGTCCGATCCATCAACACCGTGCTGCACCTGTTGCAGGCCTTGATCATGTTGAGGCTTTCTGTGCATGTGCACATCTTCAACAACGTGTTGTTTCTGTTGTTGATCTGCAAGCTGCTTGAGTGACTCATCACCTTGAGGGTTTCGTTCCTCATCACTTTTCCTCCGTCCTTCCTCTCTGTTCTTTTGTATTTTTTTCTTTCTCTGTCTACGTGGTTCTTCTTTCTGGTGCACCTCTTCCTGTTTCATTTCCCCTTGTTTATCGTGCTCTCGTCTCTTTCTCTCCTCTTCCTCACATCGCCAAACCTCATGTTCCCGTGTCTGAACGTCGTTTTCTCGTTTACGTATCTCCAGCTCCAGCAGATGTACCTCCTGCTCTCGACACAAACACTCTTCCTCTTTTATTCTCTGTGTCTCCACAAGTTTATCTTGCCGCCCACTCTCCTCCTCTTCTCTTTGGTTCACCAGTTTGTCCATATTCTCCACATCCTGTTCTCTCAATCTAATCTCGTCCTCTTGGCGACATGTCTCAAACTCTCTGTGTTTAATCTCGAGTTCTTTCAATTCCATCTTTTTATCAAATCGAGCCTGTTGTTCCAACTCTATTCTCTCTCGTTTATCAATCTCTCTCTCCAACCCGAACAGCACGTGCTCACTGTTTACAACTTGTTGCTCTTTTTGCTGAATCTCAAGCATTCTGCGTGTCTGCTCCTGATGGACCGATTCCTTCCATCGTCGGAATTCCTCTTGTTCTCTCAGGAATCCCTCTTCCATTTCCCTCCACTCTGCCTCCTTTATTTTATTTAGCTCTTCTTCATGCCTTTTCTCCTTTTCTTCCTCATCTCGTTTTCTCATTTCCTCTTCCTTGTTTCTCCTCTGCTGCTCTTCCTCTGTTTTATTCTGCTGTTCTCTCTCTTTTCTCCATACTTCATCCTCATGTCTGTGTTGAACGTCTTTGTCCTGCACAGATTTTTCTCCGAGCTGAATTAAGCGCTCTCTTTCTTTCATTCGTTCTTCTTTCTGGTGCAATTTTTCACGTCTTTCCTTGAGTTTCTCTTTCTCTCTCTGCCACAACTGTTCGAACAATGCCTTTTTTTCCTCCATTATTTTATTCTCCTCTTTCTTCACCTCCTGAATCTCCAACACCTCCTTTTCTTGATCCTCATCGAGCAACGGCTGCTCTTTATTGATCTTTTTTTTCTGCAAGTGTTTCCGGCCACAACAAAAACTGCAAGAAACAAAGACAATGCTCGTTAGTTCATGAAAAATGTATGATTTTATAAAAGATTAAAAACATGTTTAATGAGTGTTTCATTGTGAGAGGATATCAAACACTCAATTTGCTGGTAAGTTAAACTTCATGATTGAAGTGTCTGGTTTCAGATCTTCGGGTCTTGAATTTGAGCCCCGGTCGTGCTGTTTAACAACACCAGTTGGGTTCACTCAGTCCATCATCATTCTGTGTTTGGCAAAAAGAGAACAAGCTTACTGGAAACAGGGGGCACTGCATCAGCAGCACGGCGATGCAACCAGCAGGCACAGGCTGCATCGTGAACGAACAATAAAACTTTCCGGTTTAACCTGAACAAGGTTCAAACGATGACTGTGGATTGATGAAACCAAAACATAAAACAGGGAAATACTTTATTGATGAACAAATCTCAAGGAATGCTTCACTCTTCATTAAACATTTGGAAATCCAGAAAACTTTCAGGAAAAAACGAAGATGAGATTATTCAATTCCTTACACACATGGTCTGATTGAAAGATATCTTGACCAATCAACACTCAATGAAACAACAGACCCAGGAATACAAGAAAACGAGAAGGACACTCGGAAGAGCACACACCTCCACCAGGCTGATTAGTTGATGTTTTGTATCCCAGTGATGGGCCAGATCCGGATTCGGACCTGAACTATAATGTAATCGGCTTGTTGTCAACGAACCGTCTCATCCACCAAGTTTCATCCAAATCCATCACAACTTTTTGAGACATTGTTCTGTACATCGTTTTAGCACAATCACTCAACGGTGAAAAATCACTTTAAAAATGTCTCAGATCCGGATCCGGATTTGAATCTTCACCAAATTCTCATCATTTCGTCGGTGTCACACACCTAAACTCTTCAACAAATTTCCTCCAAATCCATCCACAACTTTGAGATATTTTGTTCACAATCAGACAAACAAACAAATGTAAAGAGGTGAAAACATAACGTAAACCCTCCTTCGGTGGTGGAGGTAACAAGACCAGTCTCCGTGCCGCGGGCCTGTTCGTGCACAACAGAACACATCTCCGGAGTTTTCAGTCTTGTCTGCCTCCTTGGTCATTTAATTATTTTGGTGTGTCGGAGAACTCAAGGTTATCTCATTAAGGACCTTCCGATCGTGCGAAACCCAGGACACACAGTGTACAATAGTTGTTTCATCATTGTAGAGTTATTGTTTCTTTTGTTATCCCGACCCTGTTGTTGAATACACTTTGCAAAGAAAACAACAAACAAACTTGGTCTCCGTGCAGTGATTCTCGTTTCCCTAGTTGTGACCACAATGGTTCTTGATAGTCCGTTGAAGAACAGGTTGGGTTCAGGGGCGACGAGCGTCCCATATAAAACATACCCCTCGTCCGGCACGGTAAAACCACTCAGGTCACCAATTCAGTCCCGGCCATGAAGGAAGTACCAGCACATCGCTCAACCGACTCAGACGTTCCACCCAAGTACGGCAGAGCAGCACACAGGCCCTGGGCTCTGCTCGGAGAGTCTGAACCGACTTTAATCGTGGTTTGTCAGGATTCAGACAGGAAACTGGCCTGGTTCCGGATGACTGACATTATTTCATGTTTTCATGGCAGTGTGACTTGTGACTAAATGTCACTTTCAAGGAGAGTGTGCTCCGTCTTCTGGTCCTCCCTGTTCTCACGGGACCAGACATTCGTTTGTCAGACTTGATGATTCGTAAGAATTTAATGTAAACTCAAAAGTTCTGCGTTATCTTGTCCTCTTGGATAAAGGTATTATTTAAATATTGATGAAAAGTCACGTGATCTTTACCAGTGAATGCCGGGCTTTCTTTGCTTCCTCCTCCTCCTGAACCACCTCGTTGGTTTGAAGGAGATCACGACGACGAACAAGAGGAGCGAGATCGTGACGAACACGACATCTCGAACCTTCGACATCAGTGGAACCTCCACAGCATCATTGTGGAACATCTATGGACATGGACAAGGACAGAAACAAGAAAAATGTTTATTTCACTTTTAATTAAACTAAACTAACTCTTTATATTCCTCGTCACGTGCTCACGGAAAACAGGGATCACAGCAATTTAAAGGAGACACAAGGAAGGTTAAACACGGGATTTTGGAGATTACTCCTGGAATGTTTCATACATACAGAAAAGTGCCATTAGACAAGACAGCCGGCTTAAGAGGAATGATGATGGCAAAGCAGTGGGACCTGATGTGATCCCAGTGGAACTGTGAACCTGCCTCGGTGAATATGGGGTTCAGGTGTTGAATGAACGATTTACCTGTGTTATGATAAGAGGAGATTCCAAGGGGATGGAGGCAAAGCATTGTGGGACAATTATTTAATATTACACTAACCAGATGGAGATGTTTGAGATGAACCTTGAAGTGGGGAACATACAATATTTATTTAACCTTTCTCATCATTTCTGACCTGAATCAGAAACTGTGTGACGTCACTTTGTCATTATTGTGAATTATTTTATAGTCATTATCAAAACTCGTACGGGTCCGTAGGGGCGGGCCCGTAGGTGAGTGCCAGTATGTGCAGCCCCTCTCGCCCCCCTCTCTCGCCCCCTCTCTTGTCCCCCCTCTCTTGCCCCACCTCTCTCTCCCCCCTCTCTTTCCCCCCTCTCCCCGCTAGTCTCGCCCTTCCTCTCTCCCCCTCCTCTCTCGCCCCCACTCTCGCCCCCACTCTCGCCCCCACTCTCATCCCCCCCTCTCCCATCCTCCTCTCTCGCCTCCTCCTCTCTAACATTAATTGTGATGTCATAGCACTGTGTCTTGTCATTGGTCTCGCCCTTCCTCTCTCCCCCCCTCCTCTCTCACCCTCTCTCTCGCCCCCACTCTCATCCCCCCTCTCCCGTCCCCCTCTCTCGCAGATATTGGTCGACAGATAAATGGCCGTAACTTGGGAACCGCTCGTCCGATTAATATCAAACCTCGAAAAGGCACATCCGCGGGTCCCGAGCAATATTCCTGGCATTTTCAATCAGATCAGACCGTCAAGCATGCAAAAAATAAATAAATAAAAACTAAACAAACATTAATTGTGACGTCATAGCACCATGTCTTGTCATTGGTCAACAGATAAATGGCCAAAACTTGGGAACCGCTTATCTGATTAATATCAAACCTTGAAAAGGCACATCCACGGGTCCCCAGCAATATTCCTGGCAAGTTTCAACCAGATCGGACCGGCGGTTGTCAAGAAACGGCGGTGGCAGACAAACAGACAAGCAGACAGACAGACACACACACACACACACACACACACACACACACACACACACACACACACACACACACACTGCTGGAATTATAGATAGATACCGGGTTCGAGTCTGAAAACGTCTCCTTTTTAATGGTGGGTGCACAGGGGTAGGGCTCTAAATATTTAATTGGTTGTTTCGTTTTGTGGTTGTTGACATTTTTACGAACATAACGAAACATCTCCTGAGATCACATCCTCCTCGTGTCGAGAGGGTAAGAGAGCGGATTGTAAAGCGATTGATACAGAACGAGGGGCTTGGAAAGCAACAGCAAACTCCTTGATCATGGAACACACACCGGGGATTTCAGATGAAGGAACTGTGTCAAAACCCCCATCCCACCAAAATCATTTCCCCAGAAAAGGAAGCACAAGCGGCCATAACGTGCTCGGAATCCAAACTTTCCGGGCTCCCTCGAACGTCCCTCAGCGGGACTCGTACCTCACGAGTCGACGTCCTCGTAACAACGTTGTTTTCATAAAACGTTTTATATTTGAATCACACTCGCTGTGTCACTCACACATTTACATGAAGAGACGAGACGAGGAATCTAACATGGAATTCATCACCTGTTCACTTCTCCATCAACACTAAAACGTTCTTATCTCTTACAATCATCGCTTACCTGATGTGGAGGTCCGGATGGTTCTCCGAACACGAACATCATGACGGCCGCGATAAGAGGCCACATCTCTCACGCACGTCTATCCACGGAATGGCGTTTCACAATGAATCTCTATCTTAAATGTTTGTGGAATTCTCATTGTCTCCAATGACAACCACTGTGACGTCATAAACGGCTGTGGCCACGCCTCCTGCTCTGCATCTTTTCTGTTCATTTTTCCAACAATCCGATGTTTCTGCCCTGAAATCCGAGTGCACGAAATCATTTATTTGTTTAATTTAACGGATTTCGTGATCGAACTATTTTATTATCGCGTCATTGATAATTCTCATGTAATTTAAATAAATAAATATTAGTAATAATAAACAATGTGAACTTGGTACATTTACTGTGGTGTTCTGGTGGAAGGGAGATTATGTGGGGAATGAAGGAACGAGGTGGGAAGGAATGAGGGAAGAATGAATGAGGGAGGAAGGAATGAGGGAGGAATGAATGAGGAAGAGGATCACAAATGGCGGTTTGACGGGTTGTATGGGTTTGGGGTTTGATTGAATCCTGTGGGGAACGAACAAGGGTTTCCTGGTGTGGAAGAACATGATATTGAGGACGAGGTGAATAATGACATACGAGTTGGACTTGGAGGGGATCAGAAACCTTGACGGACACTTTGAACATCGACAATGTTTCATTTGTACATCACGTGTTTCGTCACGACGGACAAGCACTGTGGGAGTCGATCACCAATCTTATGGGGTAAATATGGGATAAAATTGTCCCTTTTGTGGGAAGAACATAAAAATTGGCAAAGATCATGTTTGTTTGTTTGTTTGTTTTTTGATTGAAATTCGCTGAAATAAGTGAAAGTGATTATAAAATTACAAGAACTTGTTCCCCGTGTTTGTAGTTACATACTCGATGTATTTATTATAAACATTGAATCAACATTATTTTGCTTGAGGCAATTGCCGTGTTCTCGCTGGAAATTGCTGGAATCGTTGCTGAAGCCTCATTCCATCGATTGCTGGAGGTATTTCATTTACTTCCTGCGATGTATTTCCTCTGAATTGTATTTTTGTATGTTCGGGTTCCTTTGATCCCTGCATATCCGAATACAGCAAGAATCAACCATAATCCTGTGTCTTGCTCAATTCTTCCACATCACATTATGGTGTCAGAAGTGGGATGTGCATCAAGAACACCCCCCGCCCCCTCCCGTGTGTGTGTGTGTGTGGCAAACAGTGCGAGCCACGTCCTCAGAAAAGACAGATGACCATTGTGGTACTTCAATCAACTTGGTGGGATGTGTGGACCGATTCCTGAGCTGATAATCTCGAGATTCTGGACGTGTTGTTTGCCGTTGGTGCTTGCTTTTCCTTTTCGGCCTTTCTCTCGTAACACGTCGCTCAGAGCATCAACATTTAATCGTGACTTTGGTCGACATCATCAAGACAATTGAGCGAAGGGAATTTTGTTTGTTTGGTGAACAACCACGACAAAACGAACGAGTCACTCCTGCTTGTCATCGTAGACACCATTTTATAGCCGCGGCATCTCAACGCCGATAAACGTGAATTCTTCACCAACTGCTGAAGAGACAACAGGGGATTAATTATCAACCAGACTTCATTTACAATACGTCATTCCATTTTTAATGCAAGTGCGACTTATTTTCTTCTGCTTTCAGCACCACCATAACCACCAATAACCTAGTGTTGGCTCAGTGGTTAGGGTAGCGGCTTGGGATCCAAGGGTCCTGAGTTCAAGCCCCGTTGGCCACTGAATTAATACACACTCGGGGATTGACTTAGCCTGTCATCCTTCTGAGGTCGGCAAATTGAGTACCAGCTTGCTGCGATATTTGAGCCATTCAAGGACAGAAAATCATCTATGGCAGTGGGTAGATGAGGCACGAATTAGCGACTGCTAATATACTTGCAGAACCTTATGAAGTGCACTCTGCCTTAGGGGGGAGACCGGTTCAAGCGAACACCGCGATCTACAATAGGACTGGCAACCACTGTAGATTATAATCTATATCAATAATTATTTCTGCTATCAAGAGGCAAAATGCCCGAGTACGCTCGATCAGATGATAACTAGCACAAATGATCACAACAATTGGTGAACCCGACGTGGTTCTGATCTGACAAGCGTGCCGTGATTCGACGTGAGTGATTCATTACATATTCCATCATTTCGAAATGAAGTGCTCTTTCCATTGCAGTTATTGGCTCGACGCTTCCTCTGTTTTTGGCAAATGACCCCACCATATGGTTTACTCAAGTTTACGTACTGTTGTGGGCCGGGGATCGGTGGCGGGAACGACCGCTAGGTGGGGGAGGTTATGCCGTCTCCCACCAGACTCCCCGGTATTGTGGGCCGTCGCTTCGGATAATTCCGTGAGCTGTGGGGCGCAGAACTGACCGTGGTCGCCAATATCTCGATTGCGTGGCATACGGTTATTTGTCTGGAGCCAAAGTGCCTAAGTATCCACGCAATCTCATCTACCAGGGATCTACACCCTCGGAACGCCTGGTCGAACCAGATTTACTGTACCGGCAGCGGTAAATTCACTACCAACTGCCGCTTTGCCACCTACCTTTCTGGCTCGTTGCAGTCGAGCGGGGCCTGCCCAGTACGTCCTGGCTATGACAGACCGATTACCGGGGATGGAACCCCGCTTATACTCAGACCCGGACCATGCTGGACCAATGTAAGAGGGGACAGAAACGGACTGGGAACATTTCTAATAAATGCTTATTTACAATAAAAAGACACGGGCAACACTTAACGTGAATAGGCAATAAATATTTACAAGGATTCAAGCACTTACACAGTTCGACTTAAAGACGGGCCCACACACAAACACACACACAAAAAGAAAAGAAACCCAGAGTTCTTTATTGGACCCTCCAGCCGATGAGAGAGAGAGAGAGAGAGAGAGAGAGAGAGAGAGAGAGAGAGAGAGAGAGAGAGAGAGAGAGAGAGAGAGAGAGAGAGAGAGAGAGAGAGAGACAGACAGACAGACAGACAGACACAGACAGACCCAATACAAGAGTGCGATTCGGATGACGGCGTGTCGCTTCGGGTAGTCACCCCACCCTTCGCCAGGGGCTGAAAAGGCAGATCGCGAAGCCGTCCTCTCTGCACTTCGTCTGCCTGCCTGTCTCAGCCACTTCTCCACCTCTCTGCTCTGCCCTCTCTTCAGTGCACCTTGTCTGCCTGTCGCTGCATCTGCACTCGGGGTTGGTGTGCGACACACCTTCTTTTGGATCAGTGCAGAGCACACGTTTCCACAAACCACGGCAAAGTGATTAAACAGGAGATAACGTGCCGACTCTTAAGGTGGGATCACTCAAGCGGAGCGTACCCCAAAGCGTACTGGGTTGCATGGTCGGCCGACTGCGCCAGGTATTGCGAGACCATCGGTTCTCATCTGCTCTCCTTCCTTCTGGATAATTTATCTTCATCGGGTTTGTGTATGTGTGTGTATATGTGATGGTGCCTGTCGTAGCATAAGTTAAGATTGTAGAAGATGTCACGGGATAAGTTTGCTCTGTGTCTGCTTTTGTAAATTGCTTGCCTTTTATTGCACCCCACAAATTCCTTGCTATCCCTGCTGTTCATAATAATGAACCCCATTCAATGTGCCACATACCTTTCCTCACCTGATTGTAAATAAATGCTTGTATAGAAATGTTCCCAGCTTGTTTTCATTTATTCCTTCATTGGTCCAGCATGGTTCGTATCAGAGCCGAGCCAGGACGTTATATTATCCCCCCCAACAATATGTTTTCTAACTGGTACGTCCTTGGCAGTTACGCTTGGCTGAATCTGATCCGGTAAGGTGATCCGCTTTGAACAAGGCGTACCGAGGGCGTGTCCATTTTTGATCACGTGACTCCTTGATCGAGATTTTTTTAGATTACGTGACCATTTTTGGTAACCGGTTTCCATGAGACTGAGGACCCTAAATCAGTGTGGTTGAGTTATTGGGGTTCACGGTCGATCAGCGATCCGCCGTGTCATGGAGTTATCCGTGTGCGACGGCCTGCAATTCCGGAGAGTCTGGTGGGAACCCGATGTGGCTCTCCCCCCCCCCCCAACCCCCGTGGTTTTCATGCCCCAACCCCGGGTCCGCAACAATATATATATTTGTCGAGATATATGCTTTTTATGAGTGTGTAAGTCTGTGTTTTATGCATGATAACCAAATGAGTGAGAAGCTATTTATTTGCCATAGACTGGGCCAGCTTTTTTAACTGGCCTTTTGCCCTTCATTGTTCCCTCCCTGGGTGCCATCTTGATTAACAGCATTCCCAGGTTTTTTAATTCCATCCCTGATCTATTGTTTTATTTTACTCTTTGTGGAGGGATTCTTATTCTCTTTTTAAACCTGTTTATCCCACCCCCCGGAGGGAGGGAGCGGGATATTGTAATCGTCCGGTTTGTTTGTCTTATCTGTTTGTTACTTTCGAAATCTAAAGATTTCGTCAGTATATTGATGACTTCCGTTTCTGTTTGTTTGTTTGTTTGTTTGTAGGCATGATAACTCGAGAACGGAAGAAGCTACCATTGTCAAATTACATCACGTGATTCAGGAGGGTGATGGCTAGTGCTGATTAGATTTTGGTCAAAAGTCAAGGTCACGGTGAGGTCAAATATTCGATTTTTGATGGTTTGGTGCAGATAACTCGAGAATGGTTGCCCCTAACCAATGATGCACCAGCAGCCAAAAAGACTGTACATGATGGGAACTACTGTACTCCATGACAGATATAAGCGAGGCATGTGCATGTGCGTGTGCGAGAGAGAGAGTGCATATACAAAACAGTGTGTGTGGGAGGTAGGGGGAGAGAGTGGGAGGAAGGGGGAAAGAGGGGCGGGGGGGGTGAATTAAGATGTCAAAGTCACATCTTATCTGACGTGGAATTCCATATTACAAACTGTATTTCTCATGTACCTGGACATGTATTCACATATTATATGAAGGAAAAAATTATGTGGATTACTAACAGCTTGGTCGCACGTGCAAAAAAATAATAATTAAAAAAAATAGAAGAATTGTGATGTCAATCGTGACATCATAGCACCTTGTCCTGTCATTGGTTTCGTAAATAAATGACCATAACTTGGGAACAACTTATGCGATTAATATCAAACCTTGAAAAGGCACATCCACAGGGCTCTAGCAATATACCTGGCAAGTTTCAATGAGATCGAACCAGTGGTTGTCGAGAAGCAGCGGTCGCAGACACACACACACACACACACACACACACACACACACACACACACACATTGCTGAAATTATAGAAGGATAACAGACTGTTCTAAAAGTTTCAAACGCATCAGCCAATAACAATACATTAGTTTAAAGACACAAATCATGATATTCTCCAAGATTCTTTATATTAAACTTCTCCCAAACCTTTTTAGCTTGTGTATAATCTCTATCAGAAATATGAGTTTTATTCAACTTGCTATAGAAACTTTCCCTTGAAGGAAGTTGTGTTTCTTTAAACTTCTTAAATGAATCCATGTAGTCATATGGATACATTCCCTTTTGTGATAGGAGATCAATCTCTTCTTGATTTGAGAAATGTGATTAAAGATTCGGTAAGTTTTTAATATTTGATGCGGTTAGACAATGGACTTGCCATAAACTTGTATGTGTCAATAAATCTTTTATGGGTTATGGGGGATGCATGAATTGTTTTTGTGAAGGAGATGTATTTTTGATCTGTGTTAGCAATGGCAGAAATATCTCCAGATGTCTTTGAAAGTTCATTTATAAATAGATGTATGTCATAGTGAGCATTGTGAGTGACAATTATGAGAGTGATGATTGTATCTCTGTTGGAACAGAAGACAGTTATGATACCGAGAGTTTGTGTTCAAGTTTGGGGGCTTGTAATTAAGATTACAACAGGAATGAGCTGGACCTCTATATTTTCCAGTAAGATGACAATGATCCCGAACTTTGACCTCTCCCTCAATTTTCTCCTCACAAATATGACAGATACTGTTCTTTCTAAATTCCTTTTTCTCCCCCTTTGTTAATGACATTGGTTTATAGGTTTTAACCATTATTTCACTTAGTCTGATGCAGTCTTTTTCCAGTCGTCTTACAAACTCCTCTGAGGCATCTTCTCCTCTATAAAGTTGTAACTTGTTGTATTCATCACCAACAGATGATTTGATATCATAACAGAAACCACAAGGAGTATGTTTTTGATATTTATTTGTGTATGAATTATTTGGATTTGGAGAAACAGTATCTATCTTTTCAAGGATACTTTCAAAATCATCAGAAATCACAAATGGATGTTTTAAAGACTTGTTAAAATCTTTGAATGATATATTTGAACCTGCTTTTGGTAAATCGATTATGGTTGATTTATGATAACTACAATATTCTGAATGTTGATTTAATCATTCTTTTGTGTGAAAGGAGTTGAGACATCTTTTACAAGGGTACATTTTACATTTTCTCTTGTATAGTTGTGATTTGGTTTTTCTTGATAAATTTTTGATGAAAGCATAATGTGCTTTTTCCTTTGAACTAAAGTAGAGAAAGTCAATGTTTGTTTCATCATTCTTATAGTTGTTTGAAATTTTAAATATCTGAACTTTGTTTGTATCCGTTAATCCTTATACATTAACAGATAGATTATTCATTTTCTCAAATTTAGGAATATCTCTCAATGACGTTGGAAACTTTAAATCTTTAACAATCAATGTATTCTCGTATTTCTTATAATGTTCAACCCTTTCAGGATTCCATTGTGGAGGATGTAAGTGAGCAAGAACAGACCATAGAAAACATTTATTATCTTTGTTTTGAATATTAACAACCGCTTTCTTAAGTTTTATCTCTTTTGGTAAATCAACATAAGAAGAAGCTTGAAGAGGATCTGATTTTAAGATGTGTAGATCTAAAAAGATTATTTTTGTAATATCAAATCCACTATCTACTACAGTGTTATCAACATCTTGTTCTTGTCTCTCGAGTTCATCGTAAACATCACATCTTACAAAATCTTGAAATGATGAGATAAAGTGAGGGTTTGTCCTCATATAGGGCGTAGTTTCATCACCTTCTCTTACCATATTCAATTTTACTCCCATATAAAACTTTAAAGTTTTCATTTCACTGAATGTGTTTTTAATTATCGTTTCAATACTTTGTTTAACCATATCAACAGCTTCAATGATTGAAGATGGTCCAGGGTCTTAAAAGCGAAACAATCTTATTTTTATATGTACTTTAAATACCCCATCAGTGTTTTCAATCGAGAATTTAGTGGCACCTTCCCTTTCTTCATTGTTCTTGTGTTTGCATGATTGAAGGTGTTTATTATAATTTTTTTCAAGAATATCATTATCACATCTCTCACAATGTTTTGTCTCTTGGTTAAGTGGAGATATTTGTCTGAAAAGTTTGAATGTGTGTTTGTTGGTTTGAAGGTGTTTTTTATAACATTTATGTTCATGATTACAAACATCGCAGTTCGTTGTATTCACCATATTTATATAACAAAACTTTGCTTAAAATAAAATTTTCTTGATGAAAATTCCGTTTAATGAATCGGTGAATCTGTGCTTAAAACCATTTTATCGTCCATCGTTTTTCACTTAATAAATACAATGTATCAAGACACAAAAGACAAGTTTCAATCACTCTCTTCATTTGTTAAAGATACTGAGAAATATTTCGAGGATGTAAAATTTAATAAAGATAAATATAACAACTATTGGATAAAAACAGTTATGGTGAATAATATGAGTTCTTCAATTTCCTTCAGTGGAAGGGCTTTCAGAATATCTGGAAGAACATCAATCAAAGTAACTCTAACAAAAGTTTCTCCGCTCCTTCTGGCAATATTTTAAAAACTAGAAAAAACAATGAAACAAGAAAAAGTATCAAAAAAGAAAAACCTCATGGATGAAGCTTTAGAAAGAAAAGATAAGACCATCTGTCATATGCAACGAGAAATTTGTATTTTTTTCCAACAACCCGAATGATGTAAATCCTGATGAAATAAAGGATGTTAGTTTATCAGGTGAAATGACATTTCATTCAAAAGTAGTGAAGGACCATTTCAAAATTACCTTTAATATAAAAAATGTAGTCGTTGAATCTGTTAATGAAAAAAAAGTATATAGATATGGATGGTAAAGTTTTTTTCTAGAAATTAAATACGAGTCATTATTCAACTGAAGATTTTGAAGATTATGAGAGTGATGATAATATCTCTGTTGGAACAGAAGACAGTTATGATACCGAGAGTTTGTGTTCAAACATTAGTTATGAAAGAAGTTTTATAGATGATTGTGAAAGCACCAATGAAAGTACCGAAGATGAATTTTATTTGAAGTAAAGTTTTACTTTATAAATATGAATAGTTTACTCGATTTTGAGCCTCTTGAATTTCCTGATTCTCCACATGACAAATTTGAGAATTATCCTGCGTGTGAAAGACGGGGATTAAACACAGAGTCAAAAGCCTATAAACAATGTATGTTCTGTGATTATCTTCTAATTAATGATAAAATATACATAAAAAGGAATATAATTCTTTGAGATTTACACCAAAAATGAATTACTTTACAAGATTGATTTGAGAAATGAATGTAAATTATGAGGGTGATAATATACCTTTTCTTACAAGAGAAGAGAATGAACAAATGACGACCATGTTTCATGGGTTGATTTATATTATTAACGATTGTCATTTTCAGGGAATTATCAACACAAGATATTGTATAAATAAAATAATGGATTATTTTGAAATTAAACCTGAACTTCGGATTAAACTTCGAGTTTCCAAAAAAGCCAATAAAAAATTTAAAAACCTGTTTTCCAAATATATAAATGAATGATTTTTTACCCATTTGGAAAAATAAGATAAAATTTAACAATCATAAAAATCTTCCAAATTAATTAAGATATCTCATAGTTGGCTCAAGCAGATGTGGAAAAACCTGCTTACTTTTAAAGATACTCCTTACTCCCAACTTTTTAGATTATGTTAATTTAATAATTTTCACAAAGTCGAGTTTTCAACATGAGTATCAAATACTCTCACAAGGTTTTAATGCTGGTTTTCAAAAAGAAGATATATTGGTTTATATAAACTTCAAAACAAACTAAATGATTACAACATTGAAGATATAATACAACATTTTGTGATTTCCAGATATATAAAAAGAAATCAAAACCAATAACTTGTATTCTTAGTGATAATACGGATGACATACCTTCTCCCCAAGATTTGGATAAATCAAAAAAGAACCTCGTTATCTTTGATGATTGTGTTAATGAGAGAAACGAAACGGTAATGAATAGCTACTACACAAGAGGGAGACATTCTTCTTGTAATTGTATTTATCTTAGTCAATCATACTTTCAACTTCCCTGTCGCTCAATAAGAAACAATGCTAATACTTTTATTTTATTCAAGTTCAATTCCATACTTATAAACAATTTTTGGAGAGACAATTGTTCTACATTATGAAGTAAAAAGGAATTTGGGGATTATACGAGGCAGACGACTGAAAAATACAAATATACTCGCGATACCCGTGCACATGCACGGGATAGCAGTACAACATAGCTAGTAGCAGACGACAGACCGTACATGGGAATGACAAAAATATGCATTGTGCAAAATGCAAGTGGTACTATGGAACGCCAAGACTTCCCAAACATTGTCAGCATGTCCGCCAAGTGACACAGCAATTTCATAGGGATCGTGTGACGGCAATCCGAGTTTTTCGTGTGCAAGCTTGGTATTATAATATAGATTGTTGTGAAACAAGATGAGATATGAAATGAAATATTTTTTTTATTTTTTAAACAATTACATATATAAATGACAACGATTATTATAAATCTTGTGGGTAAATCTGCTACTGGAAAAAATTTCATAAATCAAGGTTCTTGCATAGTACAAATGAGAATATTGTAAATTTTCGAAAAAAACACCATGTGATTCGTATTGTATCTACAACAACCAGAGCAATGTGACCAGGAGAAGTAGAAGGTGAAGATTGTAACTACATTTCATTCGAGGAACATATGTGATTGAGGAATGAAGGCCAAATATTTGAGGAGGTTTCTCTTGGTACAACAAAATATTCACATTGCAAGAGTGAGTTAAAGAAACTAAAATCTGGTGGTCTTGGAATATTAGAAACTAATCCAGAAGGAATGAGACAAATTATAAATTAAACATCTGAGTGGTAATGGGGTTAAGATTTTATCATTCGGTTTTGATGTTGATGAAGAAACTCAACGCAAACATCAGAAAAGCAGAGATACAAGTATTAGTGAAAAAGAAATTACAACTCGTATTAATGTTCAGAAAGAATTTGATGAAATATTTAAAGAAAAGGATTAATTTGAACACATCTACTTTAATAATGAAGAAAAGGAAAATTTCCCTGTTGACCTTTATAATTCAGTGAATGATAAAGGTCAACAGGGAAATCCAATAAATGAATGGATACGAAAGAAAGAGCAAGAAGATTTAAGGAGCATCAAGAGTTGGTTTCTAAAGTTGTAAAACAATAGGAAGACATAAAGAAGAAACGCAGGAAGAAACTCGCGGGTGAAGTAGCATTTGAAAGAAAACGAGAAATTTTTTTCACCACTTTGAAAAACATCCCAAGAAAAAATTATAGATGCTTCCACAGTTCCCACAATAGAATATACTCCTAAAAAACTTCAAATGTTAAAAGATTTCAGTCAAATGACGGAGGAAGAATTAGAATATGATGATGAAGGATTATTTCAACAACTGGAAGAGATTAATCAACCCCCTGATTATCTTTTGAAGGCTCTTCCAAACAATGAATATTCAGCGGATTCAAAAACCAAAGCAAGACTCATTCCAACAGAACAACCAGCAATATTTAATCTTGTTCAAGAAAAAGTATTGATATTTAATGATGAATTAAGGTTCTTGAGTTCTGCTCAACTCCCTGTTAATCTAACTCCAAGATTAATGTTTCTTCTTACAAATGATGGAAAACAAGGTGCCAATGTGAGGGATGAAACAAAGTATTTTGATAAACCATTGGATATGAAAAATAAGGATGATAGAGTATATATTGATCTGCTGGACTCTCTTAGTTATTGGGTTAGTCTATCTGGTAAAAGTAGGAAGAATGGGAATGTGAAACTCATTATTCAGGCTTTAAGTAGGCTTGGTTCAGGTGTTAGTTTTCTTCCAAATGAGCCATCACAATTACTTAAGAGACTGTTATTGCTGTGAGATAGTAAGAAGGCTGGAAATAACAATTGTTTTAATGAATCATCAGCCATTTTAGACCAGTTGATGAACATGAAAATAACGAATAAATGTCAATACAAAGACATTTTATCCCATATTAAATAAAATGAGAAGCACAATCCTTAGTTTTAATTTCACAACAAGCAACCACGCATCTTCATTCCCATACCCACTACAACTTGACGCAACAAAAGAATGTGAGGCATCTTTATTGTCCCTGGAAACTTATAATACCTTGTTTAATATCACCGAGAAAAATGACAAGTTTAGCTATAATCCGGGAAGTGGATACAAAACGATAACAGTTTCACCCGGAGCATATGAGATTTCTCAAATATCTTCCGAAATTGTTCACTTTATGAAAGAACAGGGTGATGAACCAAAAAATATTGTTATAGATATTCAAAAACATACTTCAAAATCAACGATTAAACTTAAAAATAACTACAAGGTTGATTTCACAATTGATAATTCATTTGGAGAGTTCTTGGGTTTCTCCTCAAAAAAAGATTTAAATGAATGGGACGTTTTACAGTGATAATGTCATTCAAATATCCTCAGGTATAAATTCGGTATTAATTCACTGTGATTTGATTGATGGTGCTTATAATGATGGAATAAGAACAAATACAATATTTTCATTCAGCGCATACTCAACCCCAATTGGTTATAAATTCAATATGGAACCCAAAAATCTGGTTTATCTCCCTGTGTCAGGAAAAACCATATACAGAGTAAATTTTAGTATAACCGACCAAGATAATCACATGATTTCTTTTAATGGAGAAATTATATCCATCAGAATTCACTGACGTGAATTTTTCCAATAAATAAATACGATGGTTATTGTGAGGAAACACGAGTTGGGAAAATATACAATAATTACAGGGGGTGGGATGTTCCTTTCCCCAAACTACAAGGGTGAAGGTATGTATGGAGAGGATACCATAAACCTAAGAGACAAAGGGGTGTAGGACATCAATTTTTTAAAAAGGGGTTTGGATAAATGATACTCTAATTGGTATCGGTTCAACTATTCTTAAACATAAAGACCTAATTGGTTCAAATGCTTCTGCTGTGGGAAATGCAGAGTATAGATTATAAAAGAGTATAAAATCTGCCATAAAGAGTATAAAGATGCCCAAAAGGAATCTCATAAATTGCAAGCAATAACAGAAATTAAGAAAGGCAAAATTCAGTTGTCTCCCCAAGAATGACAGAAAATAATTGGGTCAGGGTTTCAAAAGTTTTAACATATTTTTTCCTCAATAAATACAAGTATGAAAGCAATTGATAGTATCTGTGATTTGGATGATACCATTGGCATCTCAAACTCCACTAAAAAGAGAAGACTACTTCAAGGTAATTGCAATAACTGGAACAGACTGGAATATAAATGGAACAAAAAGTTTTGAAAGAAATAATCAACAAACTTATTTGAATCGAGCCGAAAGTTTCTTGTTGTGTAAATTTACATTCACTGAGGCTGCGAATACCACAAATGCTACACTCGAAAATGATTTCTTCTGGAAAATGTTTGATGGTGTTTCTTTGTATATTGGAACACAAGAAGTTGAAACGGTTGATTATGTTTGTGCTACATCTGAAATGATTAACTTTGCACTATATTCATTTTGTGATAGAATGGGAAAGGGAGCTGTCAAAGGTTTTATTCCTGATATGGCAACAGGAACAAATACAGACCCTGGATATAGTCAAAGAAAAGGAACTTACAATGTTGATACAAAAGCAGGCAATAGTTTCACTGTGGCAGTTCCTCTTAAAGGTATATTTGGATTTTGTAATCATGATAAAGTTCTGCATGGTCTTAAAATTAGATTTCAACTGCAAAGGAATGATAATGAAAATAGATTGCTTTTTGGTGTGCCTAATGATTTTGCTGCTCAAAATAAATTTCTCATTGATGAAATTAATTTGTATATTAGCGAATATACTCCTGATCCTAAAACAGAAGAGATGATGAATAGAAGACAACTCAAAGAAACTACTCAATGTATCATCCCTTAAAAGAAGATGCCAACATGCTGAACTGAACCAAACCACTTACACGTGGAATCGCCCCGGATCCCTCTTCTTGCCGAGTCTTGTTATTTCTGGGTAATAATAAAAACAAATAAACATCATCAACTCAGTGAAAAGTGACTCGTGCCACCTTCCTCGTCCCGTTTGCGGTAGAGCGATTAGAACCGCCATGTTTGGGTTATAAATAAATAAACCGCCTCCATCGTTTCGACTCATTCTACGTTGGCGGGACTGTTTAAGTCGCATTGGTGTCAGAAGTGGGATGTTCGAACCCCTCTAAATTATATTTGGTATCGGAAGAATATACCGAGATTAAAATCTCGCCACGAATTGGAATATAAAATTACTACAGGAAAGCGCGCGAGCGTGGGAAAATTTTGGCGGGATTTTTCAAATTTAAATTAATTGGCGGCAAACGGGACTTCTGCACCATGGCGGATGTGCAGATGTTTGAGGAGGAAGGCCACGTGTCTGGCAGCGAGTCAGGGGAAGAAGGGAGAGACGGGGGTAGGGTTGGAACCTCCCCCATTCAGAGCGTGGACCGTGCTTCATCGCCCATAACGGAGCCGGAAGCGCCGAAAACCGGCACGATGACGATCTGGACAATGTTGGAACGTTTAATGAGTGCAAATACAGCACAGGGGGCAAAAATGACGGCACAGGGGGCACAAATGGCAGAAATGACGGCACAAATGGAAAATCAAGTCGTGACACAGAGGGCAGAAATGACGGCACAAATGGAAAATCAATTCGTGACACAGAGGGCAGACATGACGGCACAGGGGGCAGAAATGACGGCACAAATGGAAAATCAATTCGTGACACAGAGGGCAAAAATGACGGCACAGGGGGCAGAGATGGCAGATCGATTGGGGGTAATGGGGGAACAGTTGGGTGCACGGATTGATTTAATGAGGGATGAATTGGGGGAAAAGATGGAGAAAATGAAAACTGAGATCTAGGAGTGTGTGGATGTTAAATTGGGAGAAATACAAAGTAAATTCGAGGTAGATTGGAGGAAACAAAGGTAGAAATTACATTGGAGGGGGAAAATATACGAAAAAAATTGGTAGATAAAATTGATGCAACGAACATTCGGGTTGATAAAGTGGATGAAAGCCTGGAACATCATCGTGCCTGTGTGGATGCTCGTATGCAGCTGCAGGTTGAAGAGTGGGGAGAGCTGAGGAAGCAAGGGATGAATTTGGCGGAGGAGGTAAAAGGATTGGAGGCTCGTTTGGACAAACAAGATAAAATTATGAGCCAAGATGAAGTCTTGGATAAAGGCCTGGGAGAGCCGTCTTTTGTAAGTAGAGTATCCGGGTTGGTTGAGGAGCAGCTACAAACTCGCGACGGAGCCTTGGAGGAGGTTGTGCGGGCCCAGAAGATCCTGCGGGAAGAGGTGAATCGGTCCATTCAACGTTTGGAACAGGAGGCAAAATTGACCCATGAGACCCTCACCACACAACATTTTTGGCCACAGTGGGCTCCGAAATTGGATACGCAGCCACAAGGGTGTTTGATCCCTGGGATGGATTCGGACAAGGGAGAAACTGAGAAGCGGGCCACCGTAAAAGTGATCCCCCTGGTAAATTTTGACGGGTCAGGGACGCTTGAAGCTTTTCTGACGCAATTTGAGTGTATTTCCCAACTAAACGGGTGGAATGAGCGGGAACGTCCAGGGAATTTGGTGGCAACGTTGCGGGGACCAGCCGCAGATGTGTTACACGTGATCGCGGAGGGGATGTTGACCAGCTCCCACATTTGCGAGGCGTTGAGCCGTCGGTTTGGGTTCACGGCAAACTGTGATCTGGTGCGGGCCCAGCTCCAGCACCGCAGATTAAAGCCGGGTGAGACAGTGCAGGAGCTGGCACAGGACATTTACCAATCAGTCAGGATCGCGTATCGGGACCTTACCGTGGAGGCGTGGGACAGACTGGCACTAGAGAAATTTTTAGCTGCTCTTCCTGACCCTGAGGTCCGAGCGCTAGTGGAGTTACAGGATCCACCCACCGTTCACCGAGCGGCCGAGTGCGCGGCCAGGCTGGCCTCGTGGAGTTAACTATGGGAAGATAGGGGGGTATTTCCTGTCATATATAAATATAGAATAAATAAATATAAAAATATGAAAACCAGTGAGATTATAAAAAGATCAAATGTTTGAAAGAAAATAAATCAATCTCAAAGCACTGAGGAGGAAAACAAAGAATTGGCAAGTCTATTGGAAGTATATGTGTCAAGACATATGACATCGGTTTCAGGAAGACGATTAAAACGAGAAAGTGGAGATAAAGGAGAGAAAGAAGGAATCGATTATATTATTGATGATGTTGATGTAATTGACTTTGATTAAAGTTTTACATTTTTTTTCTTAAATAAATGGAGGAGAAAGTGAAGACATTTCTAAGGATTCTTTATGTTTTAAAAATTAAGATTCAAATGTGCATGTTGGAAATTAAAAAGGTTTTCGCACTCTGTCGGAATGTTTCACATAAATAAATGAGTTATTGTCTAAAATGTAAAAACAAAACCAAGAGTAAAAACATCTCGTATGTTAAAAGTAAAAATAATAGGGTTATACAAAAAGGTACATGTTCGGTGTGTGGCTCAAAAGAGAGTGAATTAATCACCAAACACAAACGAGGGGGAGATATTCAAAAGTTTTTATCAGGAAGTAAATTTACAACAACTGGAATACCAGGGGAATTACATCTACCAGGGTATTCTCTCTGTAGTCCAGGAACAAACTTGAATAAAAGATTAGATGAGGCTGACAATCCTAAACCGTGTGGCAGACCTTTCAATAGGGTTGATGAAGTGTGCATGAGGCATCATATTGATGATGGAAATAGCACAACGTTAGAAGAAAAACATGAAGCTGATCGAGAAATGTTGTATAATTTGTCTCTGATACAAAATCCAACCTTGAGAGAAAAAGTTGATGGGTTCATCGTGAAGAAGATGATCAGTGCTAAATTGAAACTTGGGCTTGGAAATTAAAAAAAACTTATTGGCTCTAATGATGTCATTAAGATTAAAGAGCAATTAGCTGAGGAATCACAAAGTTTCATAGAAGGAAGGTTTATTCCAAGGAAGTTGATTATATCTGGTCCGCTGATTTAATTGAACTCACTAATGATAAGGGGTACAAGTATGCTTTAACCGTTATTGATTTGAGGAGTCTATATGTGTGGGTTGTCCCTTTGAAAAACAAAACAGGTAATGTTATGTTATCTTTGCAACAGATATTCAATAAAAGCAAGAGAAAAACTAAAAAAAATTGTGGACTGATGAGGGTACAGAGTTCTACGACAAAACATTTATGAATTTTCTTTAAAATAACAACATTACATCATGCAGCCCCTATAATGAAGGAAAAGCGTTTGTTATTGAGCGTTTTAATTGCCCTTTAAAAGAGAGACGATGTAAAAAATTCACTCAACTCGGTTCTCAACAATGGTTATCTTTAATTCAGGACATTGTAGATAAGTCCAACGACACGATTCATACCACAATGAAAACTAAACCATCAGAAACATTTACAAAATTAAAATATGACATATTAATGTCAGAAAGCCTCAGTTCAAAGTTGGTGATATAGTAAGAATATACAGGTGGAAATCTCATTTTGAAAAAAGGTTACACCAAGCGATGGACAAATGAACTTTTAAAAATTGTTAATGTCGTCGGTACAGTTCCTTGGACTTACAAATTATGTGATTTAAAGGGGGAAGAGATTTCCGGTTCGTTTTATTCACAGGAATTACAAAAGACAAAGATAAATTGAAAAAGAAAATTTTGACTCCACCCCTTTTTGACTCCACCCACACAAGCCCCACAGTCCACACACATAAGCCCCACACACACAAGCCCCACACACACACACAAGCCCCACCCACACAAGCCACATCCACACAAGCCACATCCACACAAGCCACACCCACACAAGCCACACCCACACAAGCCACATCCACATCCATCATATCTATTTTATTATTTTCTTGTAATTCAAAATCAGATAATTATAAGGAAAGCACACATAATAAAACAAGATTACAAACATTGAACAAAATCTTCTTTTGCAGCAGTCTGATGGTTTGTGATTTTGAAACTCGGTCAACATATTCTGTTCAAAACAAAGAGGGAAGAACAATTAGGGTATATAAAGATGATTATATTGTGATATTGATAAAATAATATACATAACATTTACCTCCAGAGGATTAAGTTGCATGTTTGGTTCATCCAGACTGGTGTTTAAACTCAAAAAAAATATATAACAATAATAATAATGAGTCAACACTCAAGAGAGATAGACACACACAGACATGCACACAGACACACACACAGACATGCACACAGACACGCACACAGACACGCACACATGCACAAATACACACACGAACGCACACACATGCACACACACACACGCACACACACACACACACACACACACACACACGCACGCACGCACGCACGCACGCACGCACGCACGCACACACACACACACACACACACACACACACACACACACACACACACACACACACACACACACACGCGCGCACCACACGCTCTCTCCAGAACAGACCTCCTCCTCCTCTATTTATATATGCAGCCCGTCTCGGCAGGCACAGAGTCCCTCCCCCCCTACTCACCCCTCCCCACTTGTGCACTGTTACCATGACAACCCATGCTCTTGCTATTATTCCTTGCGGTGTCAAACGTCGATCAAAAAAGGACGGGCCTCGGCGTCCGTGAAAGAAATGTGCATCAATGTGTCTGTTGTAAAGAGGAAAAGCTTCCCATAAGAGAGGGGATCTATTCTTTACCCTTCTCAACGCATCACATTTAAAATCCCACCAAACATGGGGATGGGTCTATCCTGGACATGCATTTAAGGAAATAACTGTCTGAGGACCTGGATGTGTGGATGCATTCATCGGATCTGATTCTGAAACCCGTAACAATATTTTCTTTAATGAAACGATTTTTTTTTAAATAAATTGCTCTAACGTGCCGAAGCCTTTGTGATGATGTGGAAGGTAATACTAAATGACCCCCCGACCCCATTCCTTCGTGGGTGAAGGGAAGTGTTTGGGCCGACACAAAAAATATGAAAAAACCAAATTTGATTTCTTCAAAATGACAACAGGATGAGAACAGTACCGGGTAATGTGGTTACCCCAGATAGTTATTAAAAACATTTATAATCCCTTGGAGCCTTTTCCACAACAATGCTTTAGACACCGTTCCTTGAATTTATAAATTATACGATTTGAAAGAAGAGATTTTAGATTAATTTTATTCTCAGGAATTACAAGAGAATATTCACAATCACACAAGGAAATATAACAGATCAATGATAATCCATGGTGAATAGTCTTTCAACTCAACAAAGTTCTTTTTTCTATCTTCCAGTTCTGTCTTGAGAATGAGGTTTCAGTTTTCAGGTTTGAAGAAGTAGAAAGGGTGCCGGAGATAAATCATCAACATGTCCAAAACTTTCCCACGTCTTCCCAGCACTCTCTTGATATTGCTGAAAAATAATAAATAAATACATGACATAACTGGATGGGCACTCGGTGGAGCGCATACCTCGGCCACGCAATGCCTGATCCAGGAGAACAGATCAGACCCAATTCATAATTGTGATATCATGCTGTATATCGTTTGTATCCCGATCTCTCAATGGTGAAGAATCACTTTTCTTTTTTGTATACCTTGTCAAGGCTCGTTTGAGACCAAACACACAACGCACAGCAAGGGGGGCATGATACAAGAGGGGCAGGAGTGGGAAGGACAAAACAGTGGGGAACAGAGACATTAGGAGATCTGTGGAAGGGAGAGGGATGGGGCGGGGAACATGGGGAATACAAGACGGATATTACATTGACTTTCAGGAAGGAAAAAAGGGAATTTGAAGGAGGTGGGTTTGGGGTGGATTAACGGGGGTAGAAAAGATCGAGGATTTGGATGGGGGATGATAAGAGGTGGTGGTGAACAGCTGTTTTGAAGGCCTGGAGGGAATAATGGGATTGAACAGAGTGAGGGAGTTGATTACAAAGGTGGGGAAAAAAAAGAGGAATGATAGAGTGAAGGTGAGCAGTGATTCGTAATTTTGGTAGTTTTACCAGAAGGGGGTCGCTTGCGGATCTTGAGCGCTCTGCGGAAATATGGGGTGGGGGGGCGGGGAGAGATATCGCAGATAGAGCACGGGGGTGGGGAGGCAGGGGGGGCGAGACCGGAGAGGAGATGGTAGAAGACAGAAAGATCATCAACCTGTCTGCAGTGAGAGAATGAGAGGCCCAAAGACTCAGCCTCACCACAGGAGATACCAATGATCCTAAATGCCTTGTTTTCCACAGCGTGAAGCAGAGAAAGATAAGAGGCGGGAGCACCAGCCCAGAGGGGAGAGTAGTACTCCATCCGGCTGTGGACAAAAGCTTTGTAAGTGGTCAGGAGCTCAGGTGGGCCGAGGAAGGACTTTGCACGACAGAGGATTCCCAGTCGGCGACTGGCTTTGGAGGCGAGGTTGGAAATGTGGTTTTCCCAGGAAATATCATGGCAGATCATGAGACCAAGAAGCTTGAAGGAAAGGACTTCTTCTAGAGGATTGTTGAGGAAGTAGATGGGGGGGAGGGGTTCCAAACGGTCCATTCGTTGAGACAGAGTGAGAGTGTGAGAAAAATTAAATAATCCTTGTATCAATATTCGGATTCGGATCTTCACCAATCTCGATCCAGTTCTTCCTTGTCACACACCCAACATGTCCACCAAGTTTCATTCGAATCCATTTGCAACTTTTTGAGATGTCATGCACAAAAACAAACAGAAGTGAAAACATAACCTCCTTCCATCTTCAGTGGCGGAGGGAATAACATCGAAGTAACATATCATTTAATTAATTTAATCATCTGAACTTATCTTTCATCAAGCACCATCCAACGTAGAATGACATCAATACGTTTAGAACCCAGAGAGTCTTCTTGGTACAACCCACAGAGTCTCCAAAATAGAACCCACTTTGAGTCTCGAAGGCAGAACCTTTTCTTGATTTTCTTCATTTTCCTGAGTCTCCAAGGTCGGTCTCATGTCATGAGACATCAAGGCAGAACTCTTTTCCTGATTTTGCCAAATTTTGTGGGTCTCCAATGTGAAACTTGGTTTGTGGGTCTTCAAGGTAGAAATTGTTTTGTGGGTCTCGAAGGCAAAACTCATGTGCGGGGTCTTGGTCGTTCAAAAGGTCTTCAAAGAAATCGATGATTTCACCCTGATTTTGGTAAGGTTGTTTTTGGTATCTCCATTTGGTATCTCCAAGACTATTTCCTCAACATCGTCAAGGTACGAATCCAACACATCGATTTGGAGGTGTAAATCAACATCAGTAGTGGGAGAACACCGTTTATCCAAGACAATTCAAGAGTGGAGTCTTGGGTGCTGGAGTGATATGTAAAGCCAAGGTTCGAGAACCTTGGAGGGATGCTTGTGGAAAAGATCCTTCATGCATCGTAACGAGGAGAGCCCTTTCAAATCATGGCAACAGCTTTGAAGTCATTTCGTGCAGTATTTGAGGTGGAACTGCTTGAAGTTATTCCAATGGAACCTGCAGGTAGGTTTAGTGAGCTGGTAGTAATGAAGACTGTTGGGAAAAAGGAAGGGGCTTTCTGATTGAACAAGTCTGAGTCGATGAGGTAGAAAAGACTGTGGTCACAGCGAAGATTGGAGATGTTTTGGAAGAATGTTTGAAGTTGATCCAGATGATGATGATGATGATGATGATGATGATGATGATGATGATGATGATGATTATGATGGCAGCAGCTAAAGAGAAAGAGGAAACAAAAAAATAGTGATAATGTTGGAGTGTAAATGTGTTGGTACAGTGAGGAGGTGCCGTATGGTGTACAGTGATGAGGTGACACATCATGTACAGTGATGAGGTGACGTGTGGTGCGCAGTGATGAGGTGCCGTATGGTGTACAGTGATGAGGTGACACATCATGTACAGTGATGAGGTGACGTGTGGTGCGCAGTGAGGAGGTGCCGTATGGTGTACAGTGATGAGGTGACACATCATGTACAGTGATGAGGTGACGTGTGGTGTACAGTGAAGAAGTGAAGCAGCAAATACAAGGTTTAATGGCTGCAGTTCCCCTCGTCAGTGACAGACCATGATTAGCATTGATTGTACAAATCAGGGATTGACCTCATCTGTTTGATGTTGGCCGATTCATTCTCATGTTTACATTCCCTTCACTGGGAATTATTGAGTTCTCATCATGAACAAGGAAGTGACAAATTGATAAACAAGGACACAAGAAGGATGCAAGTGGTTCAGTCAAGTCCATGGAAGGTTGAAGCACCTGGAGTTCTTGAGACTGATGTTCATTTAAAAAATCCTGAATCGGCCATCTTCAAGAGCCTGGTGCAGCGTCTTACATCCCAACACAATCTGGAATGATTCTCTCTCTGTCTCCCCCCCCCCTCTCCCTCCACCTCTCCATCTCTCTCCCTCTCTCTCCCTCTCTCTCCATCTCTCACCCTCTCTCTCCCTCTCTCTCCTCTCTCTCTCCCTCTCTCTCCCTCTCTCTCCCTCTCTCTCCCTCCCCTCTCCCTCCCCTCTCCCTCCCACTCGTCTCTCTCTCTCCCTTCCTCCCCTCTCCCTCTCTCTCTCTCCCCCTCTCCCTTCCTCCCCTCTCCCTCTCTCTCCCCCTCTCCCTCCCTCCCCTCCCCCTTCTCCTCACTCCCTCCCTCCCTCTCCCTCCCTCCCTCCTTCTCTCCCCTCCCTCCCTCCTTCTCCCCCTCCCTCCCTCCTTCTCCCCCTCCCTGCCCCTCCTTCTCCCCTCCCTGCCCCTCCTTCTCTCCTCTCCCTCCTCCTTCTCTCCTCTCCCTCCCTCCTTCTCTCCTCTCCCTGCCTCCTTCTCTCCTCTCCCTTCCTCCTTCTCTCCTCTCCCTTCCTCCTTCTCTCCTCTCCCTTCCTCCTTCTCTCCTCTCTCTCCCTCCTTCTCTCCTCTTTCTCCCTCCTTCTCTCCTCTTTCTCCCTCCTTCTCTCCTCTCCCTCCCTCCTTCTCTCCTCTCCCTCCCTCCTTCTCCCCCTTCCTTCTCCCCCTTCCTTCTCCCTCCCTCCTTCCTTCTACCTTCCTCCTTCCTTCTTCCTCCCTCACTCCTTCTCTCTCCCACCTTCTCCCTCCCTCCTTCTCCCCCTTCCTTCTCCCTCCCTCCTTCCTTCTACCTTCCTCCTTCCTTCTCCCTCCCTCACTCCTTCTCTCTCCCACCTTCTCCCTCCCTCCTTCTCCCTCCCTCCTTCTCCCTCCCTCCTTTTCCCTCCCTCCTTCTCCCTCCCTCCTTCTCCCAACAAAACTGGTTATGGCGTTGGAGTAAGTAAAGGAAGGTGTGACAGGTGAAATGGCGGCTTTGTGGGTGTCAATGATTCCTGGATCGCTGCACCTGTTCGGTGTTAACGGGATTCCGAGGATCGATCGAAGGTTTTCCGAACGTGGATCGTGCATTTCATCCTCTGGTCGTGATAAACCCCAATGGACCTTGTGTTCCCATCCCTGAGATCCACCTTCTCCGGTCACGGTTCGGAAAACCCCCAAAGGGTGACGAGACCTTCCCACTGCTGCACCAACAGTCCCGGAGAGGGCTGATCAACAGGTAGAGTTTAACGGTTTGAAGAACACCTGCCATCTTGAACGGTCATTGGTTTGTTTGATTAGTGATGGAAGGTAAATACAGCAATTAGTAATAATTCATAAACTAATGATCTGTTAAAAAGGTACAACTCGTGTAATTATGTACGTACTTTACACCAATCACTGTGAACTCAACCACGTGACACGCCTGCCAATGACGTCACACAGGCGAACTCAACCGTGAGAAACACAAAGGGGGACGAAACACGTGCAGGTGTTTCCAACGAGGTCCGCGTTTAGGGAGTGGTCTCTGTGACTCTGAGTTCATTGTTCATTGTTCGGAGTCTTCCATTGTGATTGGACGTGTTATTGCTCACGGAGTCTTCGTTCGATTTGATCTCTTCAAGGTGTTTAACGTGAGTTCGGTGCTGATGTTGTATCCATGGTGATTTATCAAAGTTCACACCAACTGTACGTGAGTTCTCTTCGTTCATTTGTTTCCTTGTCTCTTCCTGCACACACAACTCCGTTGTTTTCCCATCGTTATCCCTCGGCGATGTTCACAGAAGCCGTTTTTAATTGGTTACCATGTTCCTGGCATGACGAGCCGTTCCCCATGGAATGTTCCTGTGTTGGTCACGTGACTCGGTCCTCTTCCTTGGTGACATTCCAAATGACGTGTCAAAGTGTCTGTTCGTCCACGTGTGGTTTATAACCGGCCAAGCCGGTGTTATGGATAAATATCAAAGATAAAACTGCAGAGGGAGACCCAGGTTGTGATGCTGGTCGATCATTTCAGGAGGTCACCTCGAAGTTTGATGTTGACCTCGGTTGCAAAGCAACACATGAAAATCCGCCATTTTTGTTCGTTGGCAAAATGGAATTAATTGTAAAAGCTTGTTGACATTTTGGCATGAGGGCAAAATTAACATCTCAGTCGATGTGAATATTGTTCATAGGATGTTTTAACAATATCGTATGCGTGCGGACAGTTTTCCTCGTAAATAGAGATTTTTTTAGCGTTTTTCTCAAAAGTTTCTCCCTAGCAACGCCCTAGCAACGGTAAACAAATCGACCGTTTTTTTCAATTCTCAGTCGGTTCTCTGCCAGGAAATAGTCTGAACTAACAGACACTTACTCGATTACTTTGTACGTGACTCGATACAGAGTGAGTATCAGGCTCTGTGATTCTTTTTCATTTATCCATTTCTGCATTTGCCGTCAGATGTCTCCAACTTCTGTGGTTTGTTCCCTCCAAACTTTAGATGGTGTTGGTGGTCACAAGGGCTCGGCTAATAATGTCGAAGATCAACTTCTTACAAACATCAGCTTTCTTTTCACCATTAAGGCATAAATATGGAAGTTAACTGACCTGCCGCAAGTGTGGTTACGTGTACGTATCTCGCACTGTCGTCACAGTCAGTCATTATTGTGCGCTATAACTTTCAATCACAACACCTTGAGATAATATGATGATATTTGAGCCTAATTTGAATTGCTCACGAGATGCTTCCTCTCCTCTCACTCATATTTATTTGCGATGAGGTGTATCGGCCACACCGCTGCTTATAATTCCACAACCTTTTCATTATTATGACTTTGTTACAGGACAAAATATGCATATCACACTTCGTGAACTCAGTTTTGCATTGTGATAACTCGTTCACACTCTACTCTTCGAACTTGTCGCATTGCAATAACACATTGACTTTGATTCATCAACCTCGACAAGACATTTGACTTTGACTCTTATTGAACTTGAAGACAGATTGATTTTGGATAACAGGAAAAATGATGAATCACACTCTTTGACTTGAGCAGTGCTGTCTCGCAGGTGCATCTCATGCGCGTATGCTATTGCACGAAACAGTATATTGAATAAGTTTGGCTATATTTGTGTTTTTCACTGTTCATGGAGCCCATGTCCAATAAGGGACAGATTCTATAGTATCACCTGATCATGGAGCCCATGTCCAATAAGGGACAGATTCTATAGTATCACCTGATCATGGAGCCCATGCCCAATAAGGGACAGATTCTATAGTATCACCTGATCATGGAGCCCATGTCCAATAAGGGACAGATTCTATAGTATCACCTGATCATGGAGCCCATGTCCAATAAGGGACAGATTCTATAGTATCACCTGATCATTGAGCCCATGCCCAATAAGGGACAGATTCTATAGTATCACCTGATCATGGAGCCCATGTCCAATAAGGGACAGATTCTATAGTATCACCTGATCATGGAGCCCATGCCCAATAAGGGACAGATTCTATAGTATCACCTGATCATGGAGCCCATGTCCAATAAGGGACAGATTCTATAGTATCACCTGATCATGGAGCCCATGCCCAATAAGGGACAGATTCTCTCATATCACCTGATCATGGAGCCCATGCCCAATAAGGGACAGATTCTATAGTATCACCTAATCATGGAGCCCATGCCCAATAAGGGATAGATTCTATAGTATCACCGGATCATGGAGCCCATGCCCAATAAGGGACAGATTCTATAGTATCACCTGATCATGGAGCCCATGTCCAATAAGGGACAGATTCTATAGTATCACCTGATCATGGAGCCCATGTCCAATAAGGGACAGATTCTATAGTATCACCTGTTCATGGAGCCCATGCCCAATAAGGGACAGATTCTTTAGTATCACCTGATCATGGAGCCCATGTCCAATAAGGGACAGATTCTATAGTATCACCTGATCATGGAGCCCATGTCCAATAAGGGACAGATTCTTTCGTATCACCTGATCATGGAGCCCATGCCCAATAAGGGACAGATTCTATAGTATCACCTGATCATGGAGCCCATGCCCAATAAGGGATAGATTCTATAGTATCACCTGATCATGGAGCCAATGTCCAATAAGGGACAGATTCTATAGTATCACCTGATCATGGAGCCCATGCCCAATAAGGGACAGATTCTATAGTATCACCTGATCATGGAGCCCATGCCCAATAAGGGACAGATTCTATAGTATCTCCTGTAAAATAGTGTCATTGACGAGGAATTTTTGGTTCAAGCTCAAGAGTTTTTCATTAATTTCAAATTTCCCCAATTTTCCTGAAGATCCTTGACTCCAAGCCTGGGATCTTCAGGGGCATGCAACTACTGATCTACTCTACTGCTTTTCTGCAGTTGGGATGATGAGTCCCACTATCTGAAGAAGCCTTGACACAAGTTTTGGTTATCTGGTGGTTCATTGTCATTTTCACATGACATCATCACCACCGGTTCAGTTTGGTGATTTGGAAGCTTTTCAATCACATGATTTTTGGTAGTGTTGACGTGCCGAATGTGAACAATGTTTTTCTCCGATCTTAAGTAGACTTATAGTACCCGGTGAGAGAAATCAAACGATACAAAGGTTGGTGACCTTGACCTTTATGGTCATGGTGAAGGCCTTGTCAAAGTTTCAATTCCTCAAAATTTTAAACTTGAATTCCTCAAGTTTGTGGAGAGATTTCGACTGACCGGAACTCTTTTCTCGTCTGTGATCATTCACAGGCTTCGCCGGTCCACTGCAGCTTTGCCGGTCTTGGGTCACATTAGGTCATATGGTCTGGCAACTATATTGGGGTGAACGAAAATCTTTGAAAAATTATTTCTCTTGAACCGCTTCATCAATCACCATGAAATGTCACAGTAATGATCGAGTAGACTTGGGGAATATATGTTTCAAATTTCAACCTGATTGGATACATGGTCTGGCAGCCAGAATAATTTAATATTTTAAATCTCGGTTCAGGGATTTAAAGCAAATTTGGTGCAAGTATGGATGATGATGTAATAATATTGCGGACGCATATCTGGTGATGGCTCGACATTGAATCGTGCCCTCCTTGTTTTTTCCTGGGGTATTGGCTTCAATTTGTGACAGTATGTCAAATTTAATGCCTGGTGTTGGTTTAATGGTTCGGCTGGTGGGCTTGGGATCCTTGGGGCCTGAGTTCAAAACCCACTCTGCTGTTAAATTAATACCAAGTGGGGTTGACTCAGCCTGTCATCCTTCTGAGGTTGGCACAATGAGTGCCAGCTTGCTGGTATCCTGTGTCGGAGTGGTGGCCCGTCTGGGATTGTGCCCAAGAGCCAAGGAGACTGCTTAGGCAGCACCAACGCTCTGCACAGTGTGGTCCCAATGGATGAATGGATGCCAAATTTCATCTCCCTCACCTGAGAGGAAGAAAACATTTATACGAGTGAGTGAGTGAGTGAGTGGTTCGAAAGAGCTCTATATGTTGGAAGATTTCATGTGGTGTGTGTGGAGAACATATAGACCGTGGGCCGAGCTCCCGGTTTGTTTAGTTTCTTGACCCACCTCGTGTAGCTACCTGTATTTATAACATGTTATGTGAAAATATGATGGAAATCATATCTGAAACTCGTCAAGCACAAAACTTGCACATTTTTTCAAAATATGGAAAAAACACCCGAAATTTTGACAATTTTCTTGTCAACGTCATCCAATCACAGCGCTTTTGACATACAGCACCACGCTCATCAACCAATCACGCGCTTCCCTTCAGGCAAGCTGTAAACTCACGAGCTGTCATGGTGGCGTACACGTCGTCCGCTGCTAGTGCTGCTGAAGATTCTGAAGGCAGTTCTTCGGGGTTCTGTTTTATGCATGTCATCAACACCCACAGCAAAGTAATTCCATTTGGTGAGAAAAACATGAAGGAATTTTAGGAATGTGCTGCTCAGTGGATTGATGTGGAAGGAAGCCCCGAAAGTAAGGTCACTGTCAAGGTGCTAGAAGTACACCACAGTCAACACAGGCTCAGTGTGGGGATTGCAGCTGCTGTAGCCGGCGATGGCATGCCCGTTGATGATCATGATGAATGTGACGGATCTGGAAGGTCATATCTCCTTTCTACCGTTAACTAATTTTTGACAGAATAGTCAAAATCAATACTCAGTGATAACTATACGACAGAATCTAACTGTCGTGAATCCGACTGGATGTTTTGCTATCACTTAGTATCAGTATCATCCTTCGAAGTTCAACCATAAACTGACCGTGACATGTGTCAATGATCCTAACTGAAATCTAGACAATATGGAATATGGACAAATTTAAAATTCTAAACATGAATCACAACACTACCATTGTTTCCATCTGCAGTTGCTATGTATTCTATTGCATCAACGATGTGCTGGTAAACCTGCTATAGCAGTGCGTCTACACTGGGTTTGTTTACGGTCGCAGTGGAATGGCAACTTAAAAATGTGATTTTTCAGCTTTGGTGTGTGATAGATTGATGTATCGATGATTGAACGAAGAATGACTGATGATTAGTTTGCTGATGGATGATATTATGATACACTGTGTTTGATTTCGGTATGCCAGTCCAGTGCATGTCTTCCTGACTTGTATGTTCAGCTTTTGTGCCGATGAATGAGGTCTGTAGATCAACAATTAGTGGCATTACGATTTACAATGACTGTGTGTGTGTGTGTGTGTGTGTGTGTGTGTGTGTGTGTGTGTGTGTGTGTGTGTGTGTGTGTGTGTGTGTGTGTGTGTGTGTGTGTGTGTGTGTGTGTGTGTGTGTGTGTGTGTGTGTGTGTGTGTGTGTGTGTGTGTGTGTGTGTGTGTGTGTGTGTGTGTGTGTGTGTGTGTGTGTGTGTGTGTGTGTGTGTGTATGTGTGTGTGTTGAAGGGCCCCATATCACCCACATTCATGTCGTCTCCCTCTGAATACAGAGACATCAGAATTCCCAGAGTATTACACAGCTATCTCAGAATGGACACAAGATGGCGCTATAGGTTTTGTCAATTATCATAACTAATTAATGCGCAACTTTTTGCACTAACGAGTTGTGAATTCTTTACAAGTGATTTTTTATCGAAATCTATGCAAAATTTCAGGTAGATACCAGAGGTGGGTCATGAAAGTCAAAAACTAGACACGTTTTGGATGTTTGGCCCACGGTCTAATCCTCCTCTCCTGCCTTTATGATAACGAGAAGAAAAAGAGCCAAAACCCAGGGAAAAATATGTGGGACGAGCTTGTATCAGCAGACGTGTTATAAACCATGATGTTTGTGTCCAAAGCATGTAACGAATTGATCTGCAGTGTTTAATCATCCAAATGAAGAAGAGTTGTGGTGAGAGGACTTGTTTAGTTGGAGTTTTGGAAGGAGTTGAATTTTTTCCCACAACTGTCTGCTCTTTTGGCATGAAGAGCATCAATAATGGACATTCTGGTGTGTCCATAGAAATACAGCATCTGGTTTCAAATAAAATATAAAAACAGCCATTAAAAGCTTTCCCACCTGTTTGAAATGAAAACTTGTGAAGGTGACAATTTCCTCTTGTGTCCCTCATCATTCTCCCTCTCCCTCTCCCTCTCCCTCCAGGATTGACTTGATTCAAAATGGGGAAATCCCACGCGAAAAGGACGAAAAACTGGTTTAAAAGGCTTTTTGGAAAGCGAAAGGTAAAATACACAAAACCACATCCACCTGACACCGTGTCACGGGAAAACAACACTTTTGGGAAACGGACACAACTCCATTTTTTGTAAATGTCTTAACACCTCGTGATTTTTTTTTAAATCTTCCTGATAGAAATCAGCAAAAAACGAGGAGAGTGGAAGGGTTCCTGAAAATGATGCCCAGGTGGCACAGGAACCTGAAAACATTCCTGAGGAGGTACACCTGGAACAGGTGTGTCAACGCAATGCAGAAAACATGCAGCAGGTATGTAGATTTGGGTGTTCATTCCCATTGACTTGGGTTCTTTTTCCAATTCTTGCTCAACATGACATGACTGTGTCACTTCTAGTTGTTTTAGAAACACCTGAAATCACAGAAGTAGGAGTGGTCCAAAGGTAGTGTGTATCCAGTACCACACCAAGAATTCAGACAGAACTTGGAGAAGCTTATTTTCTCCATGGTTTGACTTTTGCAGATCGCGCAACTGAAAGCGCAGCTTGAACGAAATGATCAGCAGGTTCGTCAGACTTCTGACGACCAGAAAATTTTTGAAAATAAAACAACAAACCTGGATGCAAAGCTGCATCATTTAGAGCAGTTGCTGCAGGACAACGATGCGAAGTATCATGAGCAGGTGAGTACCCTCTGGGATTTACACACAGTGCGGTATAACCTTTCCTTTGTCTGATTGATAATGTCTATCATCTCACACAATGCTCATTCTCCCAAATGCTGTATTTGTATCTCCCTCCTGAACTGATTGACATGCTTATTGATCTTACTTGCAGAGAAAGTCCCTCTTAGTTGAGAATGAACTGAAGGACAATCACCATAAGGCTGTGTGTCTTGGAGGCCAGGTTGGAACCTGGCTTTGGAGGCCAGGTTGGAAATGTGACTTTCCCAGGAAAGATCATGGCAGATAGTGACACCCAGAAACTGGAAAGAGAGGACTTCTTCCAGAGGATTGTTGAGAGAGTAGATGGGGGGGGTGAGGGAGGGGGTTCCAAATGGTCCTTTTGGAGAGACATAGTGAGAGGGTGAGATTTGTCAGGATTTAAAGACATGTTCCTCATGTTGGACCAGTTTGTGATTTTATCCAGATCTGCAGAGAGAGAGGAACAGCTTGAGGAACTTGAGAGGAACACCTCCAAGAAGTCTTGATGTTTATTCATTGAGAATTAGGAGTGCTTAATTACGAGCTGTGTGCCATTGAATTTTTTTTGAAACATGTCGCTTTCTTTATTTCTGCTTATGTAGAACAGAGAAAGTTTACTGGTCAATAACACTGTCATGTTTCTGCCTCACAGACAGAGATGCTTTCGCAACGCTTGAGTGCGAAGGATGAAGAACTGAAAGCGATTACGTTGAAAAGTAATTCACTTTTGGAGGATGTGATGAATGTGGGAAACAAGTTGTCAGAAATGCAACGTCAACAATTAAAGGTCGTTGAGAGCTGCCAACAAGTTTGGAACCGTTATCAAACATGTGGGACCGCAGATACCAAGGGAGTGAACATCATGTTCACCTCCACATGCTCTGATGAGTTTTAACACCTTGCAGGAGTCGTGATGATAATGAACATTTACTAATGGAAAACTGTTTACTGGAGTTTGTGAAACTCCGTGTGAACTTTGTGCCTTTCACCCAAATTCATCCCAGGTTAGACTTGAGAGGGACACCTCCAAACAGTCTTCATGTTTATTTATTGAGGATTAGAAGGAGTGCTCAATTACGAGCTGTGCACTGTTGAATTTTATTTCTACCATGTCGCTTTCTTTCTTTCTTTTTTTCTTTATTTCTTTCTGATTACGTTGAACAGAAAACAAACTTTGCTCTCTGACGCTGTCATGCTTCTGCTCCACAGATCGAGGTGCTTTCGCAACGTTTGAGTGTGAAGGATGAAGAACTCAAACGGATCACCTCGAAAAATAAGGTCCTGTCAGATGATCTGATGAAGGCAACAAACAAGTTGTCAGAAGTGGAACGTCAGCAACAGGAGCAGCAACCAGTGAATGAGTTACAGAAACAGAAGGTCATTGAGAGCTGCCAACAAGTAAGGAACCGTTATCAAAGATGTGGGACCGCAGATACCAAGGGTTGTGAACATCATGTTCACCTCCACAAGCTCTGATGAGTTTTCACACCTTGCAGGGGTCGTGATGATGAGACATTTACAAATGTAAAAATGTTTCTTGGAGTTTGTGAAACTCCGTGTGAACTTTGTGCCTTTAACCCAAATTCATCCCAGGTTAGACTTGAGAGGGACACCTCCAAACAGTCTTCATGTTTATTGGTTGAGGATTACAAGGAGTGCTCAATTACGAGCTGTGCACTGTTGAATTTTCTTTCTACCATGTCGCTTTCTTTCTTTCTTTCTTTCTTTCTGATTACGTTGAACAGAAAACAAACTTTGCTGTCTGACGCTGTCATGCTTCTGCTCCACAGATCGAGGTGCTTTCGCAACGTTTGAGTGTGAAGGATGAAGAACTCAAACGGATCACCTCGAAAAATAAGGTCCTGTCAGATGATCTGATGAAGGCAACAAAGACGTTGTCAGAAGTGGAACGTCAGCAACAGGAGCAGCTCCAACGGAATGAGCAACTGCAAGAGAAGGTCATTGAGAGCTGCCAACAAGTAAGGAACCGTTATCAAACATGTGGGACCGCAGATACCAAGGGTGTGAACATCATGTTCACCTCCACAAGCTCTGATGAGTTTTCACATCTTGCAGGGGTCGTGATGATGAAACATTTACAAATGTAAAAATGTTTCTTGGAGTTTGTGAAGCTCTGTGTGAACTTTGTGCCTTTAACCAGAGTTAATCCCAGTTTAGACTTGAGAGGGACACTTCCAGTCTTCATGTTTATTGATTGAGGACAAGAAGGAGTGCTCAATTACGAGCTGTGCACTGTTGAATTTACTTTCAAACATGTCGCTTTCTTTCTTTCTTTCTGGTTACGTAGAACAGAAAACAAACTTTGCTGTCTGACGCTGTCATGCTTCTGCTTCACAGATCGAGGTGTTTTCGCAACGTTTGAGTGTGAAGGATGAAGAACTCAAACAGATCACCTCGAAAAATAAGGTCCTGTCAGATGATCTGATGAAGGCAACAAAGAAGTTGTCAGAAGTGGAACGTCAGCAACAGGAGCAGCTACAACGGAATGAGCAACAGCAAGAGAAGGTCATTGAGAGCTGCCAACAAGTAAGGAACCGTTATCAAACATGTGAGACTACAGATGCCAAGGGTGTGAACATCATGTTCACCTCCACAAGCTCAGATGAGTTTTAACACCTTGCAGGGGTCGTGCTGCTCATGAGATATTTACAAATGGAAAACTGTATATTGGAGTTTGTCAAACTCCGTGTGAACTTTTTGTGCCTTTTACCCGAATTAATCCCAGGTTAGACTTGAGAGGGACACCTCCAAACAGTCTTCATGTTTATTGGTTGAGGATTCGAAGGAGTGCTCAATTACGAGCTGTGTGGCGTTGGATTTTCTTTCACACATGTCGCTTTCTTTCTTTCTTTCTTTCTTTCTTTCTGATTTATTAAATTATTTCTTAAAAAAACTAAACTAAGTTAATTTTGCATTTTTACCATTTTATAAATTGCATTTTAATCAATCAGTTTTCACACTGCCCCACAGATCGAGGTGATTTCGCAATATTTAATTGCGAAGGATGAAGAATTCAAACAGATTACCTCGAAAAATAACGAACTTTCACAGGATCTGTCGAACCTGAGTCGTGGGTTTTCTGCATCGGAGCAGCAGCTGCAGAGGCAGGAGCAAATTAACATTGATTCCCACAAACAAGTAAGTAACCATGATCTCACAATGCGGGACTTGCTCGATATTGTCTGACCTTTGAAGACAAAATAACTGAAACGAAAGAGTTGAAGATAATGTTTTCCTTGATGCGTGCTGATGTGTTTTAATCACTTACAGGTCGCACTGCTGATGGCTGATTTCCAAAGTCTAAACGAATGCTTGAATGCAGTGATGCTGAAACATAATTCCATCATTGAGGCAATGTACCACATCTGCGTTAAAGTTCAGAATTTGGAGCAACAACAACAACAGCAACAACAACAACAGCAACCCCAGCAGCAGCCATGTTCGCAGCTTCCTTTCAAGCAAGAGAAGCTTGAGAAGCCTCAGGCACAACAGACGTACCAAAATTACCTGCAGCGTCATCGTCCTTGGAAAAACAAGGTACAGCAACACAATCTCAAGAACCCAACAGAAATACTCCCGTTCCCAGTCATTCATCAAAAGCTTGAAAACAACTCACATTATTGAACCTTCGAATAATTTTCCAATCTGGTTTAATTTCGAATACAGTATTAATTTGTGATTCCCTGGAAAAATGGCACCTTTTAGCACAACTTGTAACATTGACTTACATCAGGAAGCAACATATCATTAACATTTACATCGAGGGAATTGATGTCAACCCCCCACCCTGAACCCTAAACCCCCCCCAGTACAACCAAAAGTTTTCAACTTCCTCTGTTCAGCGGTTCAGGAGTGCATAGAAATCAAACTGATAAATCAACAATCACATGAACATCCACTTCTCAAATTACAAGTTGTACGATTCCGATTATTATTATTTTGGAACTGGTGCGTTGCCTATTTCACAGTAACTGTCAATGTCATGTTTCTCTGCTGCTGTTTTATTTGAAAGACTATTTATTATGTTCAACAGGAACCTCGTGTTATTCACCACGTGATTGAATGTGGGGAGGAACTCAAATGTTCCAGTAATGCCTGGAGGCCCACGAAGAAGAGAGGGATGACGGGTGATGAAGTGAGTTTGGTTTTCTATTTGAAAGGGTCGTCATTCGTGTCGATTTAATGTTAAAATATACTTTTCTTTCTGAACTCATTTATTGTTTTGACTCCTCACGGATGATGCCTTCTTTGTTTTACTCCCATTTCCTTCCCCAAGGATGTAATTCGGCAGTTTCGATCACTCCTCAATAAATTGACACCGGAAAATTTTGACCGGATTGTGAGTCAGATGAAGTGCATCAATATCACCAAGGAAGGTCATCTGAAGGACATTGTTCAGCTTATCCAGAACAAGGCAATGTTGGAATCCAAATTTTCGAAGGTGTATGCAAACATGTGCAACCACCTTTCAAAGGTAAGAGAAGTCTTTCACGACCGCAACTCATCAGGGAAAGACCACGACTAACAGACATCCTTCTCTGAACCTCCTGAAAATATCTGCTCTCCTCCCCACTTCTCGTGATCCCCACCTCCCTTTTTCACAGACTGATACACACTGCCCCAGCAATCTCATTTCACCCCAAACTTGTTTACCCTCTCTCACCACTTCTTTCTCAGCCTCACGACGCTCCTCTCTTCTTTTTTTTCACCTTTTTATTTTCTCAATTTATCTTGCCTCCCTCACCTTCCCTTTAAAAAGTATTCAATAAATCGATGCCCCTTTTCTTTAATACCATCTTCCATTCTTTTATTTTTTTACAGGTTGAGGGACATGAAACAAGCAAGCCGGGTAACGTCCTCGACTTTCGCACACTCCTCATTCAAGGCTGCAACAATGAGTTAATGATGGAGATGGATGGGAGCTCCAGCTTGGACGATGAAGCGTCCGAGAAAGCCCGACGCCGTGCTATTGGGAACGTCATCTTCATCGGGGAACTTTTCAATGCACAAGTTTTGCATGAATCTGTTATCTCCGATACAGTGAGGTGGTTGCTCAAAGATGGTAAGGAGCACTCCATCGAGTGCTTCTGTCGTCTTCTTGGTGTTGTTGGAGAGAACCTGGACTCCACACACCCCGCAATGGTAATGAAACTTCACCTTTGAATTTTCATAAAATCGTTTACTCTTACGCTGCTGATTTTCATCATCTTTCTTGCACATCTTCATTTTACTGACTTCGCGCCCGTATGTATGCGTCTCGACAGATGAATGAGCATTTCACCTCTTTGGTTGAACTCTTGAAGGGGAAAAAATGTCGTCACGCATCCACTTCATGCTCCAGGATCTGATAGATCTTCGCAAGGTAAGTAAGTCATTCCTGTCTACCTCTGGTGTGCCAATTCACAATTGATACCTGCCTCAAAGCCCCTGCATCTCTAAGTGCATGTGCCCTCTTCCCTTCCTCAGCGGACATGGACTCCACGTCTGCAGGTTGAGCAACCAATGTGCCTTCAGGATGTTCGTGAGCAAGCTGAACAACAGCAACAATTAAGATAACACGACATCTGAAGGTACGACACATGAAAGAAGACGAAGAAGATCTGAAGTTACCACCGACTGTTGTTTTATTTTTGAAGTCTCAGGAGATTATTATTCTATTCTCCAAAATGTATCCATTTGCAAAACGATGTGTTTGGACCAACAAACAATTGTCATATCATGGAAATTACAAATTTGTGAATAATATCATCATTATCAAGTAAAACAGCTGCTGCAAGAGAATGATGACAAGTATCATGAGCAGTTGGTGTACCTTCTGGGATTTACTCACAATGCAGTATAATCTTTCCTTTGATTGATAATGTCAGTCATCTCACACAATACAGCTATCCTCACTCCTACATGCTGTACTGACTGACATGCTTATTGACCTGATTTGCAGGTTAAGTCGTTCTTTGTGGAGATACGAGTGAAGGCCTGTCACGACGAGGATGTGTGCCTTGAAAACGAGGTGCACACGGACAACATTTAAACACTTAACAGCGACTCGCTGTTTATGGAGGAAGAGCTGCATCATCAACAACTGCAGCAAAATGGTGATGCAACGGTTGAGTGCAAAAAACGAATAATTCGTTGTGATTGCATTGAAAAATCAGGTAATTTCAGAAGATCTGAAAAAATATTACGACCAACGTATAAGAAGTGGAACTTCAGCTCGAGGAACAACAGCATGAGGAAGACCTACAGAAGAATGTTGAGAGTGAAGGAAGAACTACAAAACGACATTGAGAGCTGCCAACAAGTAAGGAACGGTTTTCAAACATGTCATGTTCACCTCCACATGCTCTGAGGAATTGTAACACCTTCCAGGGGTTTTGCTGCTTATGAGACATTGACAAACGGAAGACTGCTTTGTAATTTGTGAAATTATAAGTTAATTTTGCACCTTCAATCAATTCAACTTTCTCATAGCCCTAAATGTTCCCAGCTTCTTGTGGGATCAGTCACAGAATGTTTTTATACCAGGTCTTTCACGAAACACTTCTTTCCCAAGCGGTTGATTGGCCTTTGATAGATGATAGGGTGTAGCACGTAACGATGGTTTGCTCTGCCAATTAACATCCTTTGACCTACCGCCGGCACGGTTCCCCATCTACTTCAGTCATCTTGCCGGTACGGTAAAGTGACATGGATAAGGATCCGACCAAAGGTGAGTGTGGTCGACAGCATCCGTGGTCTTTTTATAGATGCCTCGGCCTTTCGGAGTTATCCGTGCCTCCTCCCCAACAATATGTTCAAACGTACATCATACCTCTTGCTGGCAGTTAGTGCAGCTTGTGCAGAAAAGCCGGTAACAAATTAATAACACCCGATAGCCATCTCCCAATTGTACCGCATGGCCCAGTGATGCAATATTTATAACAAGGTCGGGCTAGTTGTGTCTCGTGGCATGAAGTTGGGTCATCCGATGAAGATCGGTTGTTTTTGACTTAAGTAAACCATCAAGAGGATTGATATTTAGACCGGGAGTGAAAAATGAACTCGGGAGTGAAACACAGCAATGATGGGCCAAATGGCCTCATTTCTTTGTTTGAGGTTGTTCGGGATTGTGCCACTTGCACTTAACCTCGTTGTCGTTTGGTGGCAAATGTTGACCCTTTGTTTATCAATTTCCATCCTGTATACAGAAACAAATGGTAATTCATTGACCTTCGAATTTTCTGAATCGTCGGCCGGGCTCCTCAGCCAGGCTGTGAGGTGTCTCCCTCCCAGGGTTGACTCCCGTCATCCGACGCTCAACCACCCAGAACACCGTGATTTGTTGTTTTAACATCGTTTTGATTAAGAATAACAATTTGTCATCGTGATTTTGACCTACCTCGTGTTACACAATGTGATACAGCAAATTGTGGGGCAATTGGCCCGGGGGGAGGAATGGAATTATTGTGTAACAAACCCAAAAACGTGTGACACGCACGCCTCGTACTTGTGGGGTGCGCGACTGTTGGGGGGGAATTCTAAAACGAATCTGTATGATTTATTCCTTCCTCGGCCCACCCTCGCGAGATATTCCTTCCTTCCTTCCTTCATTCTGTCACCAATGAAAGCGTCGATCATCCGGTCGATGTGGTCATGTGACTATTACACATGAACATCACCATGATGGTTACCTGTGTTGTTGTAACTGTCATTTATCAGGAACGAGGTGAGAATGAAGAACCATCACTTGGTGAGTTCAAATGATCTTTTTGAAAGACAGTCTTGATGTGGAACAGAACAGAAGAATGGTTTTCCTTTATCAGGTAAGTACATTTGGAAGTCCTGTACATGTCCCTTGGCTCCAAGTTTTTCTTTCAAGGTGTGTTGTGTATGTGTGTGTGTCCATGTGTGGTGTGTCCATGGTGTGTCTGTGTGTGGTGTGTCCGGGTGTGGTGTAATGTGTCCATGTGTGGTGAGGTGTGTGTTGTGTAGTGTGTGTGATGTGTCTGGGGGTGATGTGTCCATGTGTGGTTCGGTGAGTGTGGCGTGGTGTTTCCATGTGGTGCGTCCGGGTGTGGTGTGTGTCCATGAGTGGTGCATCAGGGTGTGGTGTGGTGTCCATGTGTGGTTTGGTGTGCGTGGTGTGGTGACTGGCTTGTTCGGGTGTTTGTGTGTCTGTGAGTTGTCCATCAGGATGTGATGTGTGTGAGTCCATGTGGGCTTGTCGCCATGGTATTGTGTACACTGTGGTCCTGAATGAGGAGAAAGATTAGAAATTGAACCCAGCTTTAAAAGATAAACAATCTTAATGTTATATAATGCCCAAGTGTCTGTGCTTTCAGAAAATATCTACTTTGCTCTGGGTCCGATGGATATAGTTGTTGACAAAGCATGTTTTTTTTATCCAAACACAGGCTATTTTTCCCATTTTTATAGCTCATTTTTTAGAAATGGGTTACATGCATGATTGTATATTGTGGATTTGGAAAGCTCTCACACTCAACATTCAGGTCCTTTAGCTCAGTTATATCGGTAAGTACATGTTGCCAGTTAGAGTCCCGACCCTGGTCTAATGGGTAATTAAATGTTCCTGTGCTGCGAAGTTGTTTTAACAGTTCGATTTTCTTTTAGTTATTTTTTACACCACCAACTACATCATCGCTCCACCGCCGACCGCACCGCATCGTCCTCGCCTTCGCTTCACTCCTGTCACCACGCGGTCTGAGGAGAGGCCGCAGGCGGAGCCACGAACACCCCCCCGGAGACTCCGCCCAAGGGAGGGAGTGCCCCGCCCACCGCGCGCCTGTCCAATCCGGCGCAGACAAGGAGTCACATGGGGCCTCAGGTCCAATGGGAGGGCGAGTGGGGAGGAGCGAAGGTTCGTTGAGCGGGAGGGGGGAAACAAGGGTGTTCTGAGGAAGGGAAGGTGGTTCCTGAGTCGGCTGGGTTTTTCCTGCGGATGAGGTTTTTTTTTAAAAGAGCGTACATGAAAGCGCAGTTCTGAGGAGATTTCGTCGTCGTTCGTTCCCTGCTTGTTTCTACCGTTTTTCTTCTCTGCTCGGCTCATCACCTTGGCTTCTGGGGTGACCTCGTCCCGGCCCCAGAGCTTCGCGTCGTCGCCTTCTGCCTGGCTGGGACGGCGACACCAGTCTCACGACCCGGGGACGTCCAGCTGCGCGCGAGTGGCAAGGTAGCCAGCGACCCTGACCCTCAGCTCGACTGTCCTCCGGGCTGGTGGTCCCATTAAAGACCCAGGGGGTCCATTTCTGTCTGGCTGTGCGTGTGTCTGTTTGTGGCGCCAGTCTTGTAAGTAGTAAAACTGTATAAGTGCCTGTGCTGTATATTATTTGCCTTGATCTTTATTCGGTATAAATCTTCCCTTATGTGCTTCCCTCATTATTTGTAATAAAAACCCCAATTGTTAAATGTACTCAGCTCGTCGTGTCGTTTCCTTCATTGGCTGAGCATGTCGTGCGTATGAGGGATTAGTGGACCATTGCCAGGGTCCCAAAATAATCGGGCCGGCGGAATTCGGCGATGTCACTGCTCGGCTACGCACATGGGACGGGCCGCTTAAGCGGCTCGCTTCCGTTCGAATTCTGCCGAGGGTGAAGTATCCCGCTTGCTGGATCACGTGGGTACTTAGGTAAGTTGAAGTTGGCAATTAACCCTACCCCACATGATCTCCCCATTGGCGTATTTCGGTCCGAAAACTACCAGGACCCGTCGACCGGGTCTTACCCTGGCCGGCGATCTGTAAATTCCGGGCGATTGAGCCGAGACGGACCCACTGCTTCATCGAGGGTCGTGCTCGTGGCGACGCGCCGGCGGGAAACCACAACAATATGTTGTCCAAAATGGTTGAAAATGCATTTTTTTTTTGTTTAATATATATTGTTGTGGTTGACGAAATTCGCAAACCACCATTCAGGTCCCGTAGGTGAGATATCTCTGTAAGTATATGTGTAGTTAGGCCCAAACCCGTTGTTTGGAGGGAATAAATGTTATTCATTCGGGCTGCGACCCTTTTAGATAGCCGTTTTTCTTTTACTATCTTTATTTTGGACCAGCCGCCATTACTACCACCACAACCACCACCAACCACGTCTCAACAGCCATCACACAACAACCACCAACCGCAACGCCGCTTCACAACAACAACAACAACAACGCCAACAGCCACGACCTTTACCGTCACATCTCGCTCTCGCAACCATCGCATCACCGCCATTCCCGCGCCGCTTGTGGGCACCGATCCTGGACTCGTACAGGGCGCGCACCGAGCAGCGGGTGCAAAAACACTAGCCTTTCCGAGAAATCGGATCAAGAATGATTCACGCCCACTTCTGTTCCGTCCTATCAGCGAGCGTGGGGCGACTTGGCCCCGCCTCCAGGCGCGTCGGAGTATGATCGCTATATGTAGATTCGCGGATCAAGAATGATTCACGCCCACGTTTCCTCTGTCCAATGGGGAGCGTGGCTCCGCCCCCGAGCCGTTCCTGATCCAAAAATCTGCATATGATTTCTCCTGTCACACGATAAAGCGCCGAGCACGGAGCGAATCAGGGCAGTTGGACGGAGTTGAAAAGAAGGAGAGAGTTGGAGAGTTGTGGCGGCGGCGAATTGAGTTGAGAAGAGAGAAGAGTTGGAGAGTTGTGGCGGCGGCGAATTGAGTTGAGAAGAGGGGAGAGTTGGAGAGTTGTGGCGGCGGCGAAATCAGTCGAGAGAGTGTCTGTCGTGGTCCGGAGAATCTGGAGAAGCCAAGAAGCTTTGTGGAGGTCTGCGCTCGTGTCAGAGTCGGGGAGCTGCGGAGAGGGGAGGCCAGGAACGCGATCGAGGTCGCAGTGGCGTCGCTCGTCGCGGGACCCAAGCCAGTCAGATATCCTCTTTCCCCCGAGCATCAACAACCCCCCCCCCCCCCTGTTTCCCCCCGCGCTGAGATAGTGTGAGAAGGGGGCCCCGTTCCCACCCCATTCCAGGCAGTGCCAGCGAGGCCCGCGGAGTCGGGGCGCCGCCGCCATTTTGCGGCTCATCACCAGATGGGTAGGCTCGACGCGGTCTCGTCCCCAGGCCCGTCTGACCCTTGTATTTGAGGGTGGCCCCTTTTTCTTTTGCTTTGGAGTATATGTGTTGTCGGCGCCGTCTGTGAAGTAAAACTGTGTAAGTGTTGCCGTGTGCTCGCGTAGTCGGTAGTAGATCTGCATTGTGTCTCTTTTGTTGCATTTGCTTTTTGTGCAGAATTGTCGTGTTACTTTTACATTTGCTTTTGGTGCATAATTGTTGTGATTGTATATGTGTGCTTTCCGTTTGCCGCGGAATAAATGTGCTTTATGTTGAACTGTTTTTCCCGTTTCGCTTCGTCTTTTCTTTTATTGAATCTCCATCTTACTTCACGTAAAGGGTTGGTCGTGGGCTAAATACGCCCAATAATTAATCGAACCGTCGAGGTTGACGATAACACCGCTCGGTTATCCCGATAGTACGGAACGGGTCGCTTAAAGTGGCCTGTGTCCGAAGTCGACCTGCGGCGAGGTGCGATCGCCCGGTCTACCCTCCGTGTGGGTACTTAGGTAGGTCGAATTTGGCGAGCAACCCTATCCCACGCGGGGGGCCGATTGGCACGATCGTGGTGAGGCCGAAAGGCCCACCCGTGACTAGTTCCCGGCGTTAGTTCAAGAGGGTCACGACGGGATTATCCGTCCGGTGGGCGACGTGCCGCGATTCGAGTTACGTGGCCGCTCGCACGCCGGCGGGTGCGAATCCGCAACAATATAATTATACATAAGAATGGAACAATTCCTCGAAACAGTACATTTCTTATGACCTGCATATCTTGGCACCTTCAAATGTGTAAAATGTCAGATTTTGCGAAATTTCCCCCAGTCATAGTGAAGCTTACAAAACTTATTCCAGAAATTTGAAATGCATCTGATAGAACATCTTAAATAGCAATTTACTTCTGCATAAAGTGATGATTTAAAATGGCAAGTTTCAACATGGATCATTACTACATAACAGTTTTTAGGTTCACTTCCATGATTGGGTCAAGAATGTTCGGAAGTACATAACAAATTGCATTTACCAAGCTGCTACAAATTACTGGTAGCTATGAGCTTGATTTTCTTACCATAGAATTAGAAGTTTACCAAGATGGCCCTATGATATAAAAATCAATACCAAAGGCCAGTTTGTGTTCAGTATACAGAACATCAAAGGTCGTTAGGAAGTACGTAACGTTTTAAAGAAATCTGCACTTTTAATCCTAAGATGTTAGTTTGCTCAGAGCTTTGACCCTGTCAGAGCAATAGAAAGAGGGTGAATTAAGCTCTGCCCAAATAGATCCTGAATCCCCATGATGTTGGCTAACAAATGATATGCAAAACTTAATCATACAATGACTTTCATATTTTGGTCCCCCGTGTCCTAAGTGTGTACATAATACCTTGCTACAAGCCTGTGTGGTGTGGTGTATTTCTTTTGTCTGGGTGTGGTGTGGTGTGGTTTTTCCATGTGTGGTGTATTCACTGTGTGGTGTGATGCAACGGTTGAGTACTAACTGATGAGGTAAGTGGATGTATGGTGTGTGTGTGTTTTGGCATGTATGATGTGTGGCATGGTGTATGGTTTGTTCATGTGTGGTGTGTCTGGTGTGTAGTGTGTTGTCTCCATGTGTGGTTTGGTGTGTGTCTGTGTGTGGTGTAGTGTGTCTTTGGTTTGTCCGGGTGTGGTGTGTCAGGTATATCTGTGTATGGTGGTGGTGGTGGTGTGTCCATGTTTGGGGTGGTGTGGTGTGGTGTGTCCTGGTTATAAGTCCAACCCCTCCTCAGCGTGGTAACCAGGTGAACGGCGGTGTCTCATCACCTGCCGGCTAACGGGGCCATGGCATCATCACACTCTATGATTACAATGAACCCAGACACAAGGTGCCATCTTGTGCCATCTCGATGTTCCCTTCAGCACTCGCTTTCAGAGAACTTGCAGAAGTCCCAGGTGAAGATGAACTCTCCACAGAGAGCAAAGCAAGACAAGAGCTGAGTGAACTGTGTGGACCACAACACCTGAGGGGATGGATCACCCCTTGAACTCTGTCGCTTTGCTCCCTCTGTCGGGGTTGGAGTGACTGAATTAGGCGGAGAATGACAGGTATGAGTATGGTTGTACCATTTTTTTTTTTTTTTTTTTTTTTTTTTTTGTATACCTTGGTCGAGGCTCGTATGAGAGCTAACACACAACTCACAGCAAGGAGGCATGAGACAAGAGGGGTGGGAGTGGAAGGGACAAAACATTGGGGAACAGACACAGGTGAACTGTGGAAGGGAGAGGGATGGGGATGGGACGGGGAACATGGCGAGGAGAAGATGGACATTACAGGGACTTTCAGGAAGGAAAGCAGGAGAATTGAAGGAAGTGGGCTTGGGTGGATTATCGGGGGTAGAAAAGATCGAGGATTTGGATGGGGGAAGATAAGAGGTGGTGGTGAACAGCTGTTTTGAAAGCCTGGAGGGAAGAATGGGAAAGAATAGAGTGAGGAAGTTTATTCCAAAGGCGGGAAAAAAGAGGAATGAAAGAGTGAAGATGAGCAGTGATTCGTGATTTTGGTAGTTTTACCAGAAGGGGGTTGTTGGCGGACCTTGAGCGCCCTGTGGAAATGTGGTTGGGACAAATCGCAGAGAGAGCAGGGGGGGCAAGGCTGGAGAGGAGTCGGTAGAAGACAGAAAGACCACCGACCAACCTGCGGTGATTGAGTGAGAGGCCCAAAGACTCAGCTTCATTGCGGGAGATGCCAATGATCTTAAAAGCCCTGGTTTCGACAGCGTGAAGTCGAGAAAGGTGGGAGGCAGGAGCACCAGCCCAGAGGGGAGAGCAGTACTCCATCAGGCTACGGACAAAAGCTTTGTAAGTAGTCAGGAGCTCAAGAGGGCCGAGGAAGGACTTTGCACGACGGAGGATTCCCAGTCGGCGACTGGCTTTTGAGGCAAGGTTGGAAATGTGACTTTCCCAGGAAAGGTCATGGCAGATAGTGAGACCCAGAAGCTTGAAAGAAAAGACTTCTTCCAGAGGATTGTTGAGAAAGTGGATGGGGGGTTTTGTAAACGGTCCTTTCGAAGAGACATAGTGAGAGTGTGAGATTTGTGTGGATTGAAAGACATGTTCCACGTGTTGGACCAGTTTGTGATTTTATCCAGATCTGCAGTGAGCGAAGAAGCTGCTGCTTGCCGGTCTGAGGGATGACAGATGGTACGGCAGAGGGTGGAGTCATCGGCAAAGAGAAATAGAGGATTTTCCAGAGAGTCCGAGAGATCATTGATGAAAACCAGAAAAAGAACAGGGCCCAGAACGCTACCTTGAGGAACTCCAGCCTGCACAGGAAGAGGGGATGAAAGAACTCCATTTAGGGCCACACGTTGACTGCGACAGGAGAGGAAGTCTGCGAGCCATGAGTGGAGATGGCCTTGAATACCATGGGAAGAGAGTTTGGTGAGTAGGGCAGGGTGCCAGACTGTGTCAAAAGCACGTGATATGTCCAGGGATACGGCTCGGATTTCCTGTCTGGCATTGAGGACCTCCATCCATTGATGGGAGAGCAGTAGCAGCATATCCAGGGTAGAGTGACCTGGTCTGAAACCAAATTGATGATTGGAAATCAAGCCATTGGAGAAGAGGAAGGATTTCATGTCTGAAGCAATGATGGATTCCATAACCTTGCTGATGATTGGGAGAAGGCTGATTGGTCTGTAGTTACAGGGATCTGTTTTTGCACCTTTTTTATGCAGGGCAGTGATGTTAGCATTGTTAGCAAAAACCATTGCTGTTTTTCCCTTGCACACTTTAGGAAAAAGCTCCTTCTGTCAGTTTATGATTGTCAGTTAGGGTAAGGGTCAGTCGGTTTATGATTATGTTCACACCTTCTGTCAAAAACGGCAGTTTATGATCGAGGAACAACTTCATTTCAATTCACTGCTATATTTTTGAACACGAATCGGTGAAGGAACCTGTAGTTTCGCAGTACTTTGGCTCTGAATTAATCCAGATCACACATGTGCCGAGAGGAGTTAGATAATCTTTTTACTCTGACCACCTGTCAGTCAAACAAGATTGGAAACTAGAACGGGCACTCAGTAGAGCGCATACCTTCGCCAACGCTACATTTTGCCCCCCCCCCGCCCCCCAGAAATCGTTGATTGTGAGGGTATTTAATCCCATACCACATCTGCCATCTCATGTGTTATGATGGCTTAAAAACATCAAATTTCCTGTGCCATATCGTATATCACAAGATTGGGCATTGAATTCACAACATTTTGGCATTGGTTGCATGCAAATTGGATAAAAATCGACCGCACTATGGCAAAATGACGATTTTGACCTTTTCATGACCTCGACCTTGACCTTTGTACTCTTAATTTTGCAATTGGTATTGGAGTGTGGGGAACAGAACAGTCAACATTTTGGTGTTGGTTTCATGCAAATCGGATAAGAATTGACCGTGTTATGACTAAAACTGCACATTTTGCAATGTCGTGACCCCCCCTGACCTTTGACTCTCAACCGCGAATAAGGGTTATTACGTCATTGTGTCATGTCACATATCACAAGATGGGGCATTGAATTCTGAACATTTTGGCATTAGTTGCATGCAAATTGGATACAAATTGACGGCGCTATGGTAAAAAGACGATTTTGACCTTTTCATGACACCTTGACCTTTGACTCGATCGGGTGGGGGGGGGGTATTGGAGGGGGGTGGTGTGGAATCGTGGTGGGTTTTTCTGCAGGGTGATGGTGGCGGGGGGGGGTGGACGGTGGGAAAATGGTTGAGAGCGAGACCTTTATAGTTTTAGCATCCTTGGTCAAACGATCTCAGAGGAGTAGAAACAGAACATACAAGCACATACTGTGCCTAAAGAAAGAACACACCCTTTCAAATTTTTCACCTTTTGTTGCCATGTAGCCTGGGATTAAATTACATGAATTCAGACTTTTACCACCTATACTTAAACATTGTAACCCACAACTTTGAAGTGAAAAACAAATTATACAAATCTAAGAAAATTTAACAAACAAAACTCGAATATCTTGGTTCGATAAGTGTCCACCCCCCACCCTCAATCATAATACCAATTGTAAATTTTCTCAAGTGTAACCAATCGCCTTCAAAATCACACACCAAGTTAATTGGTCTCCACCTGTGCTAAATTGTATCAAATAATGTAAATCACGATTAAAAATTATTTTTTGATGATGCGGGAGATATCTTTATTAAAATCAGTGGAAATATACACCATGTCTGATATTATTTGGGTCTTTTATGTCTCCGACGATGCCTTTATCTCCCGGCATGCATCATTCCCCATGACAAAAACCGGAAACAAAAAAAAACCAGAAACAAAAAAAAAAACGGAAGCAAAAGGCTAATAGCCAACGACACGGATTCACAATTGCCATGGTATTGTGTTGTTTTTGTTGTTTCCTATTCTCTCATGTGCACGCGTTAAGTAATGTTTACAAGATAAAAATAAAACGCAATCGTATTTATACACCGCACAGCGTTTAAAAACAACCAGAAGCAAAAGGTCATATCCAACGACACGGATTCCAAATAGCCAGGGGTATTGTGTTGTTGTTGTTGTTGTTGTTGTTGTTTCCTATTCTCTCACGTGCACGTGTTAAGTATTAAGCTCACTTTGTTCGCTATTAATTGAACAACCAATCCTCATGTTCTGTTCCCAAATGTATTGTTGCGGATTCGCGCCCGCCGGCGTGCGAACGGCCACGTAACTCGAATCGCGGCACGTCGCCCACCGGACGGACAATCCCGTCGTGACCCTCTCGGACTAACGCCGGGAACTAGTCACGGGTGGACCTTTCGGCCTCACCACGATCGTGCCAATCGGCCCGCGCGTGGGATAGGGTTGCTCGCCAAATTCGACCTACCTAAGTACCCACACGGAGGGTAGACCGGGCGATCGCACCTCGCCGCAGGTCGACTTCGGACACGGGCCACTTTAAGCGACCCGTTCCGTACTATCGGGATAACCGAGCGGTGTTATCGTCGGCCTCGACGGTTCGATTAATTATCGGGCGTTTTAGCCCACGACCAACCCTTTACGTGAAGTAAGATGGAGATTCAATAAAGGAAAAGACGAAGCGAAACGGGAAAACAGTTCAACATGAAGCACATTTATTTCGCGATGAACGGAAAGCACACATATACAATTACACCAAAAGCAAATGTAAAAGAAGAAGAAACACAATAATACACAAAAAGCAAATGCAACAATGCAGATCTAACCGACTACCGAGCACACGGCAACACTTATACAGTTTTACTTCACAGACGGCGCCGACAACACATACACTCAAAGCAAAAGAAAAGGACCATCCTCAAGGATGAGGGGGGTAGGCGGGCCTGGGGCCGAGACCGCGTCGGGCCTACCCGTCTGATGATGAGCCGCAAGATGGCGGTGGCGCCCCGACTCCACGGGCCTCGCGGACAGTGTCTGGTAGGGGGTGGGAACGGGGCCCCCTTCTCGCACTATCTCAGCGCGGGGGGAAGCAGGAGGGGGTTGTTGATGCTCGGGGGAAGGAGGATATCTCCCTGTCTCGGGTCCCGCGACGAGCGTCTCCACCACGACCTCGGTCGCGCCGCCGGCCTCTCCCTCCGCAGCTCCCCGACTCCGACACGAGCACCCCCTCGACCGCCTTCGCCGCCGCCACCTCTCCACAGCTCCGTCCAACCGCCTTCTCCGACTCCTCTCTTGACTCGTCCCAACTCTTCACTGACTCCGAACTCTTAACTGACTCTTACTGCTTCTTCTTCCCAACTCCACCGACTCCGAACTGACTACTACACCCTCTTCCCAACTCAACTCCGAACTCCACTTGACTGACTACTACTACTTTTTTCCCAACTCCACCGACTTCCAACTCTTAACTTGACTCCGAACTCTTGACTGCCTTGACTGACGAACGCAGCCCCTTATATGCCCCGTGGCCTCGCTCCTTCACCTTCGACCCTTTACCTCCGACCCTTCACCTCTAACTGGTTCCCCATTGGACCGAGGAAAAGTGGGCGTGAATGCTTTTTGATCCATGAATTTGCATATAGCGATATTACTCCAACGCGCCTGGAGGCGGGGCCAAATCGCCCCACGCTCGCCGATAGGACGGAACAGAAGTGGGCGTGAGTCGTTTTTGATCCGTTTTCTTCGGAAAGGCCGGCGCTTTTGCACCCCTGCTCGGTGCGCGCCCTGCACGAGTCCAGTATCGGTGCCCACAAGCGGCGCGGAAATGGCGGCGATGCGATGGTTGCGAGAGCGAGATGTGACGGTAAAGGTCGTGGCTGTTGGCGTTGTTGTTGTTGTGAAGCGGCGTTGCGGCTGGTGGTTGTTGTGTGATGGCTGTTGAGACGTGGTTGGTGGTGGTAGTAATGGCGGCTGGTCCAAAATAAAGATAGTAAAAGAAAAACGGCTATCTAGAAGGGTCGCAGCCCGAATGAATGACATTTATTCCCTCAAAACAACGGGTTTGGGCCTAACTACACATATACTTACAGAGATATCTCACCTAAGGGACCTGAATGGTGGTTTGCGAATTTCGTCAACCACAAATGTATTATTGGATCATGTTTGTAAAGTATGGTTGTCCAAATGTGTCATCATGCACGTTTTGTAAATGTATTTAAACATTGTCTGCCCCTGGTGTATCTCATGTGGTACGTGGGTCAAGCCTGGAAAGCTTGTATTTAAATTTGTTTGTAGTTACATACTCGATGTATTTATTATAAACATTGAATCAACATTATTTTGTTTGAGGCAATTGCCGTGTTCTCGCTGGAAATTGCTGGAATCGTTGCTGAAGCCTCGTTCCATCGATTGCTGGAGGTATTTAATCTACTTCCTGCGATGTATTTCCTCTGAATTGTATTTTTGTATGTTCGGGTTCCTTTGATCCCTGCATATCCGAATACAGCAAGAATCAACCATAATCCTGTGTCTTGCTCAATTCTTCCACATCACATTATGGTGTCAGAAGTGGGATGTGCATCAAGAACACCCCCCGCCCCCTCCCGTGTGTGTGTGTGGCAAACAGTGCGAGCCACGACCTCAGAAAAGACAGATGACCATTGTGGTACTTCAATCAACTTGGTGGGATGTGTGGACCGATTCCTGAGCTGATAATCTCGAGATTCTGGACGTGTTGTTTGCCGTTGGTGTGCTGTGTCACGTGATTGGGTTTTCGTATATCATGCCTCGCCCGCTAGGGGTGGCAGAACTGTGCTTCCGGCTGCGCAATAAAGCAGAGTAGATGGTGGCCCGCGTGCTTCTTGCGTCCCACCGCACCTAGTACACACTAGTTGGCTGACGAAGATGGGATCATACGGACTTAAGCCCGTTTTCGACGGGGACGACTTCGAATCGTTTTCAGAGCAATTGGATTGCTATTTCCACGCGAACGATGTGGTCGACGAGGGCAAGCAGAAGTCAATCTTGCTCGCTTCGCTTTCGCCGGAGCATTATCGGCTGCTGGGTGATTTAGTGGCACCGAACAGGCCCCGGGATGACGGGCTGGCGTTTCGGGACATCGTGGAGAAAATGAAAGCACACATGGCGGTTGAGCAGACTCGCGGGGATGTTCGAGCCATCACCGGCCACGCGGGGTCGCGAGTACCCCGGGACGCGCGCACGACCTTCGATGCGGGTCGGACGTCGCCGCGCGGCCACGCGTGCGGCGGGGTGACACCGCGGACATGCTTGGGATGTGGAGGTCGACACCTGCGCCGTGAATGCCCGTATAAAGGCAACGTGTGTTTGAAATGTCACAAGGTGGGTCATTTGGCGCGTGTGTGCCGTGGGGCTTCGGCCACCGTTAAAGTCGGGGACGGCGATGTGCGTCGCGACTCGGGGCGGAACCAGCGGCCGGTGTTGAGCCTGGGTTCAGTTGGCCCGGCGACGGCGCGCCCGATGACGGTGGAAGTCGAAGTGAACAAAACGCCGATCACGTTCCAGGTCGATACGGGAGCAGCGGTGTCGCTCATTGGCGAACAGACCGCGCGTAGACTCAACGGCTTGAAGCTTATCAGGTCAAACCTCGCGCTGTTCACGTACACCCGCGAGAGGATAACGCCAGTCGGGATGGCAGACGTGTCGGTGCGGTACCAAGGCCAGGTCGCCACGCTTCGGGTGTACGTCGTGCGGGGGAGGGGGCCGTCTCTCCTCGGCCGAGATTGGATGGCCCGCATCAGGCTAGACTGGGCCGCAGTTAACCTTGTGCAACCCGTGCCGAGCCAGTGGGAGGATCATTTGGAGGAGATTCTTCAAAGACATGAACGGTTGTTTAGAGGCGACCTTGGGAAACTCAAGGGCATGGAGGCAAAACTCTTCTTGAAGGAGGGGGTGGTTCCTCGGTTTTGTAAACCGCGTCGGGTTCCGTATGCCCTGCGGGACAAGGTCAAGGGTGAACTGGATAGGCTGGAGGCCTGTGGAGTGATCAAACGGGTGTCGTGCTCGGATTGGGCCACCCCGGTTGTCACGGTGCTGAAACGGAATGGAGACGTCCGATTGTGCGGGGACTTCAAATCCACAGTTAACCCGGGGCTCAGCGTGGAGCAATATCCATTGCCGTCAATCGATGAAATATATGCGCGATTGGCGGGGAGTCGATACTTCACGAAGCTAGACCTGCGTGATGCATATTTTCACCTGCCGATGGATCCCGGGAGTAGCGAGCTTTTAACAATCAACACGTGTCAAGGACTCTATCGATATACCCGACTCTGTTTTGGGATTGCTTCGGCTCCAGCTTTGTGGCAGAAAGCCATGGATCAGGTTTGCATTGGCCTGCCCGCTCAGACCTACCTGGACGATGTACTCATTGCGGGGAAAACGGCGGACGAGCATCTGGCGAACATTGCCCGAGTGCTGACAAAGCTAGAAGCGTGCGGCCTGCGCTTAAACAGGGACAAGTGCGCGTTCTTCAACCAGCGCTTGGAATACCTCGGGCACATCATCACGCCGGAGGGGCTGTTGAAAGGTCCTCGGAAGGTGGAGGCGATTCAGCGCATGCCACCACCTCGCGACAAGACGCAGCTGCGCGCGTTCATTGGCATGGCCCAGTATTACCAAAGGTTCGTGCGCGGGCTCAGCTCACAACTTGCGCCGTTGACGCGGTTGCTCAAGAAGGACGAGCGCTGGTTTTGGGGGCCTGCACACCAGGTGTCGTTCGACCGCGTCAAGCGGCTGCTCACAGAGGATACGGTCCTCGTGCACTACGAGCCTGCGCGTCCGCTCCTATTGGCATGCGACAGCTCTGCATATGGCATCGGGGCAGTGCTCTCCCACAGGATGGACGATGGTTCCGAGCGGCCTGTTTGTTTTGCATCCCGGACCCTGTCCACAGCAGAGCGCGGATATGCCCAGATCGAACGGGAGGCTCTCAGCATCGTCTGGGGTGTGCGGAGGTTTCATCAATATCTGCTGGGACGGCATTTCATTTTACAGACGGATCACAAACCACTTCAATTCATCCTGAGACCCGAACGCGGAGTGCCGGTGGTAGCAGCCGCGCGAATACAGCGGTGGTGTCTGTTTCTGGGTGCTTACGATTATGATATTCAGTTCCGAAGCACCGAGAAGCATGCTAACTGCGACGGACTCTCACGCTTGCCGTGTGCGGAGGGTCCACCTGCGTCTGAGCTGGGCGACCGGGTCGACGTGTTTGCGCTAGACCAGGTCCAGAGCGGGCCGGTCACGGCCAGACAGGTCGCGGTGGAGTCGGCTCGTGATCCGGTGCTTGCCCGTGTCGTCCAGGCGATTTCTACGGGGAATTGGAGCGATCTACCTTCGACACCAGCATTTCAACCTTTCACGTCACGCGCAGCGGAGCTGTCGTTGGTCCAACGGTGCATAATGTGGGGAATGAGGACCGTGATTCCATCGAGGTTCAGGCAGCGGTGTTTGGAAGAACTGCATGCCAGTCACCTGGGCATCGTGAAGACCAAGAGTCTTGCTCATAGCCTGTTGTGGTGGCCGGGGTTGGACAAAGACATTGAGCAATTGGTTAAGCGTTGCACCACGTGCCAGACAGATGCTGATAACCCGCGTCGAGCTTCGGGTCTCTGGCCTGTGCCAGACCGAGCTTGGCAGAGGGTCCATGTAGATTTTGCGGGGCCGGTTAATGGCAAGATGTTTTTGATTGTGATTGATGCATTCTCTAAATGGCCGGAGGTGGTAGTAATGCAGCATACTTCAGCAAGCATTACGGTAGAGAAGCTGCGGACGATCTTTGCTAATAAAGGGTTGCCGGAGATCCTGGTCTCTGATAATGGTCCGCAGTTCATCGCGGGTGTATTTGATGAGTTTATGCGCCAGAATGATATTCGACATCTAAGGTCCGCACCTTATCATCCTGAGACGAATGGCCAAGCTGAGTCGTTTGTCAAGATGTTGAAGCGGGCTTTGCGCAGGGGGGGTGTTGCACCTGTGCAGACGGTGGTCGATGTTTTTTTGCTCCATTACAGGAACGCAGTTCATCCTGTCATGGGTGACTCACCTGCTATTCGTCTCTATGGACGGGCTTTGCGGTCCAGGCTAGATTTGCTGCGACCTGGAGGGTCGGTGAGTGGGGCTATGTCGCCTCCGACGCGGCTGCGCAGCTTCGAGGTGGGGCAGCGGGTGATGGTACGCGATTATTTCCACGGTTCCAAATGGGTGCCGGCGGTGGTCTCTGGGGTGCTGGGGCCGGCGAATTGCATGGTGCGGACTGATGGTGGGGGTGTGTGGAAGCGACACGTGGACCAGATGCATGATCGCTGTTCAGCGTCACCCCCCCCCCCACACCTCCCCGAGCCGAACGTTGCGGGGCCCCCACCGGTAGTCTCGCCGGCACCTGACGTTGTATCGCCGGGACTGGCTGGGCCAGCGCCGAGGGGGTCTTCGCCTGATGCCGTCCTACCCGGGGACGTCGAGCAGGCTGGGCAGTCGGGGGTAGCTGGTGTTGCGGAAAGTGCGAGTCCGGCGAGGATGTCACCTCGACCGAGCCGGGAGGCGTATGAGCCTGGGCTGTCTGGTAGCGCTGCCCGTCCGAGGCGGGTCAGGGTGCGGCCGCGGTACTTGGAGGATTATGAGTGTTGATGGGTCTCTGATGGTCATGTTGTGATTATCCGTTCGTTATGTGACGGGTCATTTTACGAGGGGAGGAGTGTGCTGTGTCACGTGATTGGGTTTTCGTATATCATGCCTCGCCCGCTAGGGGTGGCAGAACTGTGCTTCCGGCTGCACAATAAAGCAGAGTAGATGGTGGCCCGCGTGCTTCTTGCGTCCCACCGCACCTAGTACACACTAGTTGGTGCTTGCTTTTCCTTTTCGGCCTTTCTCTCGTAACACGTCGCTCAGAGCATCAACATTTAATCGTGACTTTGGTCGACATCATCAAGACAATTGAGCGAAGGGAATTTTGTTTGTTTGGTGAACAACCATGACAAAACGAACGAGTCACTCCTGCTTGTCATCGTAGACACCATTTTATAGCCGCGGCTTCTCAACGCCAATAAACGTGAATTCTTCACCCACTGCTGAAGAGACAACAGGGGATTAATTATTATCAACCAGACTTCATTTACAATACGTCATTGCATTTTTAATGCAAGTGCGACTTATTTTCTTCTGCTTTCAGCACTACCATAACCACCAATAACCTAGTGTTGGCTCAGTGGTTAGGGTAGCGGCTTGGGATCCAAGGGTCCTGAGTTCAAGCCCCGTTGGCCACTGAATTAATACACACTAGGGGATTGACTTAGCCTGTCATCCTTCTGAGGTCGGCAAATTGAGTACCAGCTTGCTGCGATATTTGAGCCATTCAAGGTCAGAAAAATCATTTATGGCAGTGGGTAGATGAGGAACGAATTAGCGACTGCTAATATACTTGCAGAACCTTATGAAGTGCACTCTGCCTTAGGGGGGAGACCGGTTCAAGCAAACACCGCGATCTACAATAGGACTGGCAACCACTGTAGATTATTTCTGCCATCTAGAGGCAAAATGCCCGAGTACGCTCGATCAGATGATAACTAGCACAAATGATCACAACAATTGGTGAACCCGACGTGGTTCTGATCTGACAAGCGTGCCGTGATTCGACGTGAGTGATTCATGACATATTCCATCATTTCGAAATGAAGTGCTCCTTCCATTGCAGTTATTGGCTCGAAGCTTCCTCTGTTTTTGGCAAATGACCCCACCATATGGTTTACTCAAGTTCCGTACGCACAGTTTATAAATCGAGGCATCACGGCACATGAGACAAAATATGCACATGTTGTGGCTTCTCTTCAGCCAGAGAGAGCGTAAGAGGTGCTGAGCATTCTCGTGAGCCACCCGGTGAAAGGCCGTGCGGCTCTCTCAAGGCAGAGCTTGTTCACATCACCATCAGCCTCGTTACAAAAACGATTGGTTCAACTTCTTATTTCGGAAGATCTGGGGGTGACCGTAAGCCTTCTCTACTGCTACGAACGACGAGACACTTGTTCGGTGAGAATAACCTTGAGGATAACGTACTCGAGCAGCTTTTTCTGCAAAGATTGCCAATCGGTGCTCAGCGTATCCTCGTTTCAACCAAAGATTCGGTGAATATTGAGCAAATCGCCGATTATGGCTGACAAGATCATCAAAGTCGCGACCCCACCTACTTCCTCCATTGGTGCCATAGTATCCCAGTTCACCGGTGACTTATCTGCACCAGCTACTGTACATCCGATGTGCAACGACTTAAATCCCAAATGGACCAGCTAACTGTCCAGGTGTAGGCTCTTACATGTCATATTAAGGAGTAGCATGGTCGTAGATGGACCCGCAGAAGCATGCAGGATGTTGGCACGAAAATGCCGTAGTCCTTTTGCACAGCAACGTGCGGGGGGGGGGGGGCATGTGTTTGTATCATTGGCAATTTTGGGGAGAATGCACACAAGTGTGTTCAGCCTTGAAGTTTTCACAGGCTGCCTTGTTTCCTAGTTGAGAAATACTACAACCAGCGATTAGCAACGAGTCAGTCTGACGACCAACAACGAAGTCGCTCATTTTTCATCCGCGACGGGAGCACCGGCTCCAAATTTTTAGTTGACACTGGAGCTGAGGTCTGAGTTTTACCCCCAATGGTTTTGGACAAACATAAATTATCTGCGTTTACTCTCCAAGCTGTCAACAAGTCCACCATTTTCACATACGGTGAATGGTCGATAACTCTCAATCTCGGCCTGAGCGGCGCAGGCATGCTTGCCGATGGATATTTGTCATTGCTGACTTGCCCATCCCTTTCATCGGAGCAGATTTCGTGAAGCGTTTTGTATTGTTGGTGGATGTCAAAACCAAAAAGTACCCTTCAACAAAACCTTCAACAGTACCCAGAAATAACTCTGATAACCGATAGTGAAGCGGCGGTCAAACACTCCACCACTCACCCAATTGACACACGTGGCCCTCCAGTCGTGACTCGACCACGTCGACTAGCTCCGGATCGTTATGCGGTTGCTCAAGCGGAGTTTGACCAAATGCTTGTGCAGGGTATCATTGGACGTTCAAGCAACTGATCCTCGCCTTTACATACGGTCCCAGAAGAAGATGATGTCTGGTGATTGGAGGTCTTCTGGTGACTACCACGCACTGAACAGGAACACAGTACCACACTGTTACTCTGTACCACAGCTGCAGGATTTTACATCTCGACTCCCGGGGAAAGCAAGTTTTCTCCAAGCTTGACTTGGTGACGGTGTATTGTTACGGATCTGGAAACCATTTGCATTCAACATACAGGTCCCAAAAGTCAGTTATCTCGTTAAGTACATGTGTAGTTAGAACCCCTCCTTTTGGTATAGTGGGACGACAGGCTGTGCGTTGCGTTGGTTCGGGTAGGTCATATCTTCAAACCCATACCCTCCAACGCCACATCCAGTGAATCATGCAGCCTGCTACTGAGCGGGTGCTTTGCTCTCCCAATCCGAAACCCCACCCAGGAAGGGCATGCCGTGGAACCCTGTTCAATCAAGGTGGACGCTGGAGCGTGCTTCACGGAGCTCCGCCCCGTACGAAGGCATTCTTTTTTCCCTCTCGTGGTATTTAAGAGAGGGGCGCGTCTGAGGAAGGTGGAAGGGTGCGAGGGCTGTGTGGAGTCGTGAAAGGAGGAGTTCTGTGGACGAAAGTTCTTGTGTGGTTACGAGCAGCGGTTGCGAGGAACCAGTTTGTTCACGGGGGCTGTTACGTGGAGTTATTGGCTGGCTTTGACCCCGACTATTCGCCACGCGAGCTCTGCCACGAGCTACGAATCCCACGCGTGCGACTGGGACCAAGCCGACGATCTTTGGCAGGTGCCGCACTACAGAGTACGCTTTCCCTCCGACGACCAGGTACCCAACGGACTCTGACCCCCAGCTCGTCTCTCTCTCTCATCGGCTGGAGGGTCCAATAAAGAACTCTGGGTTTCTTTTCATTTGTGTGTATGCCTGCGTGTGGGCCCGTCTTGAAGTAGAACTGAATAAGTGTTTTTGTATTTGTAAATTCCTGCATATTCGTTCAAGTTTCGCCTCTTCTGTCTTTTGATTTTGCTGTAAATAAATTTATTAGAAATGAACCCAGTCTGTTTCCGTTCCTCCTTACATTGGTCCAGCATGATTCATATCTGAGTTTAGACAGGGTTTCATCCCCGGTAATTGGTACATCGTAGCCGGGACGTCCTGGGCAGGCCCGCTCGATTGCATCCGAGCCGGAGTTGGTAGGTGGAAGTCGATACTCTACCGTAGCTGGTAGAGTGATCCGGTTCGGCCAGACGTTCCGAGGGCGTGAATCCCCGGTAGCCAAGACTGCGTGGTTACTTCGGTATATTGGATTCGGACAATTAACCCTACGCCACGCGGTCGAGATATTGGCGTTTCACGGTCGAATAATCGACCCGCCGGCTTCGGAGTTATCCGCGCGACGGCCTGTAATTCCGGGGAGACCGGTGGGAGACGGCGTAAACTTCCCCACCTGGCGGTCGTTCTCGCCACCGACCCCGACCCACAACACTATCAGATTCCAGTCGAGCCGGCTGATGTACACAAGACGGACATTACCACTCCTTTTGTGCCTTTTTGTGTTTGTGGGTACCAAAGTTGTAATTGCATTTTAATTGTACAGCTCAGTGTAATTCGACCTGTTATTATAACTGTACTCCGGTTTTTTTTGAAATTTGATTTCAGTTTCCCTGATTGTAACCGGCTCAACTCACACCTGAACTTCTCGAGGTTGTCTTTACCTTTACCTTCTTCACGAGGTTCTCGCCGGGAGAGATTTATTTTCCTTCCACTTCGTCACGGCGAACTGTCTTACCTCGTCTCTTTTTAAATGCGCAAACACCGAGCAAACCCCTTTTCATCGTCAATCGTTCCGATACAGCGCGTAATAGTCATTGAATGGCGCCACGACTTGGCTCGTCGGGGATATCTCGCTATCAATGTTCGTCTCCGATTTCCAAACGAGCGTGAAACTGGTAAGTAGGTGTACCATGCAATTTAAAAATGTTCAAGCTGTTGCCAAAAGTGACGTACGGCAAGGGGCGTGCCTCTCATAGCTCCGCCCTTTTCGGGGAGGGGCGTGCCTCTCATAGCTCCGCCCTTTCGGGGAGGGGCGTGCCTCTCATAGCTCCGCCCTTTTCGGGGAGGGGCGTGCCTCTCATAGCTCCGCCCTTTCGGGGAGGGGCGTGCCTCTCATAGCTCTGCCCTTTAGGGGAGGGACTTGTCCACAGGAGGGGGTGCACGTTTTCGGTCGGTCCGAGTTCATTGTGACCGGCGTGAGGCGGGAAACGTTTCACATCGAGCAACATGGTAAGTGAAGGGTCTCGTCGCGTTCGCTCAGTTACCCCGTGGGTTTATAAACCCGCCTTATCCTTCCGTCCGCTTATCACGTGGTTTAAAAAATGTTGCTTTCCAAACGATCGTGCTGTGTGTGTGCAATACTTTGGCGTCGAGAGTTATTGAGTAATGGGGGGGGGGTCGTTTAAACTAGTACAGTGCGGGCCCCGTCCGAGGGCCTGGGAAATGAGTGCCGTTGTACACGCTCGGTGGTGGTGGTGGTGGTGGTGCGTCCTCGGTGTACTTTATTGATGACCTCTTGCGCCATGTTGTGTTGGGAGATTATTTTGAACTGACTTTGAGAAGATTGTTTGACTTTTGCCATTTCAATTAAAAAAAGAAAAAAAAATTGGGATTATAATGTTAATTGAGGCTGAACAAAAGGAACAGTGTGTATATAGAGGGGGAGGGGAGGGGAGGGAGTAGGAGAACACCAACAGCAGGGATGAGGGACAAATTTGAGGAGGACTTGGAGAAACAAGAGATGTGGTGAAGAATATTGGGTGGGGGGGGGGGGTTGTGGACAATGTGGATGCTGCCGCAAACTCTCAGAAAGGACAAACTCTAAACTTGGGAGGTGGAATTGGAATGGGTTCACAGAGGTGGAAAAGATCATGGTTTTAGATTGGGGATGGTCTGAGATGGTGTTGAACATCTGTCTTGAAGACCTGGAAGGAATGAAATTGTGAATCGGATGTTAAAGTTGGTTCTGCAGGTGGCAACGAATGAGTGGATGTGAACGTTGATCCTGGATTTAGGTCGTGTGAGCCCTGCCGACCTCAGAAGGATGACAGGCTGAGTCAACCCCACCTTGTATTAATTCAACAGCCGAATGGGATTTGAACTCAGGATCCTAGGATTACAAGCCCAACACCCTAACCGTTAAGCCAAACCAGGCCAACACCAGCTTGCTGGTATCCTGTGTCGGAGTGGCGACCCGTCCAGAATTGTGCCCAATAGCCAAGGAGACTGCTTAGGCAGCACCAACGCTCTGCACAGAGTACGGTCCCAATGGATGGATGGAGCCCTGCAGAAACGTGAAGATGAAGGAGGGGGCAGAGCAGGGGAGCAAAGGGTGCAAGACCAGAAAAGGGGGGCAGTAGAAGACTGAGAGACCACCGACCTGTGTGCGTTGGCGAAGTGAGAAGTCCATTGACTTGGCTTCATCACGGTAGATTCCAATGATCTTGAAGACCTTGGTTTTCACGGTGTCAAGCTGAATAATATGTGAGGCAGGGGAGCCAGCCCAGAGGAGAGAGCGGTACTCCATCAAGCTGTGGATAAAAGCCTTGTCGGAGCATAATGGTTCAAGACCATGGGTGTTTCTATTCATTACGTCTTATTCGACCATGACTACATCTGTTGATTACATACTTTTGGAATGTACCTTTGAGACCCCTTCAACTCCTCAAGACCTTTATAACCGCTTACATCCCTTGACCAAAAATCCAAATCCATTGGGACCATATTCTGTGCAGAGCGTGCCGGTGCTGCCAAAGCAGTCTCCTGGGCTATTGGGCACAATCCTGGACGGGTCGCCACTCCGACGCAGGATACTCGAATGGCTCGATCATCCCAGCAAGCTGGTATTCATTTTTCCGACCTCGGAAGGATGACAGGTTGAGTCAATCCCACCTGGTATTAATTCAACAGCTGAGCAGGATTTGAACTCTGGACCCGAGGATCCCAAGCCCACCACCCAAACGATTACGCCAACACCAGGCATATCTCTTGACCTTTAAATCCTCTTTAGACTCCATAGATCCCAAACTACTATTGGTTTAGACCCCTTAAGACCCTTTAAACCTCTGAGACCTCCTTCGACACTATTATTGGAAAATACCCTTTAGACTCCTTTAAAACCACTTTGACTCGTTAGATCTTTACACCCCTTTGACACCTGAGACCCTTTGGTCCCATTTAGACGCACACCACACTAACAGCTAGTATCTTCTTATAACATACAGATTATACTATTTTCGGCAAGTCATGTGCAATCTCCACTGACCAGCATGTTGATCACTGAATTGATTGACCAATCAAAAGGTAAAAGCCTATTGTTTTTGAGGCTCAAAGGGGCAAGGTTGTAGCGACTGGTTTCGCAAATTCCGGTCTATGACTGCTGGTGTTGTTTGTCTTTGAGCAGGATATCTCCAAAGTTATGGACAGATTCAGATGAAGCTTGGTGGACAGGTTGGGTGTGTGATGAGGATGAATTGATTAGATTTTGGTGAACGTCCGGATCCAGATCCAGCTCACCAGGTGGGATACAAAACTTAAATTGTTCAGCCTGGTGGTGGTGGTGTCCGAATGCCGTTCCGTTTCACTTCATGTTGTGCTGCTTTAAAATGGTGTTTTAGGATTTCACAATTGCTCCTGACATGGAAACCGCACCAACTTGCTAATTACTGCATTGGAGTCACAAGTACACAGATCAAAAGTTGACGCTGTACTCGTACAGGTTTGACCTATAATTATTAAGTGAATGTAAAATTAGGTCGTCATGATGTTTGATTCGTGTTGTGGTGATGTTTGAGGGCAAAATGGCAATTAACGTAAAGTAATAAATTGCTTACTAATGATTGGCTTTGAAGTGCTTTTGCCCGATGCTGTCGGGATTGAAGCAGATGGGGGGGGTTACAGACCCATACTTAGTGACGAGTGAGCCCACTTAGTGCTTGGATGGGAGACTGACCTCCATGGGGAGACAGAGTCACCTCTAAACCATCTGGTCAGGGTTGTGTTTCCACGTGGAGTCTAATCCGTCTAAAGCTGTTGTGTTTGCAGAGGTTACTATGTGAGTGATCATTAAAAAAAAAAAAAAGGCAGTGCAAACTTGTAGTAAAGCTAGTTAAACAAGTAAACGACATCAGTCTGAAGAAAAGGGAAATAATAATTATCAGTGCTCACTGTGTTGTCTCAAATCATGAAAAATGATTTCATAATTCTCGCCGAGTCATACCGAAGACTTTTAAAAGTGGTACCCGCTGCTTCCTTGCTCGACTATCATCGTTCAGAAGAAGAGAGTACGGATATTCAACCATAGGTTTGCAATGGCCTCGCCCTCCTGGGATTGAAGTTCCTTGCAAGGAAACTCGTATCGTGGATATGAGTTCACTAATCATTGTGTGGATCGTTACACAAACCATTTACCTCCGGACACTTTCTCAGCAGCAAAAAATTGTAAACAAAAACAAACACCACTTCCTCAATAAGTAATTTCTCAAATGGTGCCTCTGTTTTGTAGCATCACCGGAGGACAACCTTTTCATTTCAACCTCCTGTTGTAAGTCCTCCATCGAGAGCTCAGTATTTGATTTCTGATTGCCATCCGACTTCATGCAGCGCAGAGATAAGTGACATTCATCACCCAACTCGGAATGTGTAATTACGAAGACGTGGGGACAACTCAGAAATCGTCCTCGAGCATTAGACTAGATCAACAAATTGGTGCAAACTGCAGAGGTGGTGTACGTAGAGTGGGGCGTATCCAGTGTTGTAACGACTATCTGGCTTACTCTTGAGGCGACAGCGTGCCAGGGTGTCCAGTTCCTAGTCTGTAGCTTGCTCATACTAGTAACAGCCGAGTATAGCATTGGTTCGTCACTACATCGGTCTATAATTACCACCACCTGTTGGCTTTTACATTCCATGTGTGTTGAATGATGATCTATCGTACTCTCCGAAACCATAGTGTGTCCTTGTATTTGGTGGAGCAATTTGATTTCCACTCGTCCATCGACAATTTATAAATATCTGGTTTCCCTGTTGATGGCTGCTGGGAGTAAAAAAAAAAAAAAAAAAAAAAAATGGACTAATTATATAATTTACTATTGACAATGCCAATCAATAAAACCTGATATTCAAAAAATTCAAAAAACAAAGTTGACCAAAAATAATTGGAGGTTGAATTCAGTGACCCGAGATGCAAATCCTGTTCACATTTCAAGTCAATGTGATGGAAATTGAGGATTTTTGAAGTACCACCTTAGTTGTTGACCTTTGGCCGATGTTGACCTTTTGACCTCAAACAATAGGCTTCGTCCTGATGACAAAGTCAACCATGTGGTGAAGATCGGTTTAAAATTGTGACCTGTAGGTGACAGACAGACAGTAAGAATAACAAAATCGACTGACCAATATACTTGAAAAATCTTCGATTTTGCAACGAACAAACACACAGAGAGGGGTGAAAACATGACCTCCTTCTACCTTCGGCTGTGAAGTAACAAAAGGAACAGCAGAAAGTGTGTTGGGGTGAGGTGGGGGCAACAGCACGGCCGAGAGACAGAATAGATTGCAATGAACAAACAAGGTATGTGAGTAAGAATGACAGGTAGCTCTCAAGATTTATGGGAGGGGTGGTGTTTTCATGGGGGTAGAAAAGATCATGGCTTTGGATGGGTGAGTATCTGAGATGGTGGACAGCTGTCTTAAAGACCTGGAGGGAAGAATAAGATTGAAAGGAATGTGGAAGTTTGTTCCACAGCTATGGGAAAATAGAGGAACAAATGAGTGGAGGTGAGCAGTGATTTTTGGATTTTGGGAGAGTTTCACCAGAAGGGGGTTGATGGTGGACTACATGTGCCCTTGAGAAACCTGGGGGTGGGGACAAAGCACTGTAAATGGCCATTCATGGAGGTACCTGCGTTTGATGAGCACTACATTCTCGCTGTTCTGTTCTGTTCTGGGTTGCCGCTCTTCCACGAGCCTTAACTTTGTATGCAAAAATAAAAAGATGATCACCAGCCACATGACAATGCAACTTGCCTTAATCTTCATGAGATGGCCCCAAAGATCAAAGTACATGCCTATTGGGAGGTTGCACTCTCGCAGTGTAAAACACTCAGCCAAACTTAAGGGTCCCCAACAGAAGGCGATGCCTTAACATAGAATTTGACTGTAGTTGGTCCACTGCAGTTCAAGGCCAAAGTCGTGACAGCACATGGCCCTATCCGTCGGGGCGCATAATCCAGCCTATTCAACTGCTTCTCCTGTAACTTAAATTCTCTCTCGCACGGTCAAGAGAGCAGGGATCGGGGAACTCTGCAACAACAACTTGGCAGTTTCTATCCAAATAGTCAAATTCACCACCTTCGCATTACCATTGCTCAGGGCCCATACAGGTAGAAAATCTTAATTTGAAAACGTAAGAGGAAACTTTTTCATACGAGTCATGGCGAACAGAAACGCGTGATTACGAGAACAGCACTCTGAAGAGCACATACCTCCGCCGAGCTGAACGGTTATGTTTTCTATTCCACCGATAGTCCGGATCTGGATCTGGACCTCCAAAATCGAATTGACTTGTTCTTGTGACCTTCGCAACCCGTCCACCTTAACTTTCACCCAAATCCATCCAAAATAGTTTGAAACATAGTGCTATCTTTCGTTTTTGGCCCCATCTCTCAATGGTGAAGAATCACTTTAAAAAAATAAAAATTCTCGTATCTGGATCTTCACCAAAATCAAATCGTTTCGTCCTTGTTGCACACCCAACCCGTCCACCAACTTTCGTCGAAATCCGTCCGTAACATTTGGATATATCTTGCTCACAAACAAACAGACAGGGTTGAAAACGTAACCTCCATGCCACCTTCGGTGGCCGAGGTGATAATCCCGCTAAATTTAAGAGGTCAATAAGTTACATGCATCGATAGGTTCTATACATGCACATTACAGAATGCGTATGTGCACAAGAATATCTTCCGCTAATTAATCGAAGGGAAATTGGCATTCTGTGAATTTTTCCGACCACAAAAAAATGCTTTTTCACACTATCGAGTCGGAGCCAATGAGGGTTTCCTTCCTCTCACACGAAGAACTGAGATTTTGGCGTTAACGTTTTTGTTACCTGTAAAATATACTTGCAATCAACCTATTGTGAAGCAGACAAAATTAAATAAATGTTTCCGATACATTGAAGTGTTCAATTGGTTCTGTTGACCCCCCCCCCCTCCTGACTTATTATTATTATTATTATTATTATTATTATTATTATTATTATTATTATGTTTCAGTGTTTTTGAAGTGATCGTCAATGCACAGTTTTCCGCAATGTCCATACTTTAAGTCTGTCTGTCTGTCTGTCTGTCTGTCTGTCTGTCTGTCTGTCTGTCTCTCCCTCCAAGAAGTCTCTTGTTTGTATTACATTTATGATGCTGCACAACATTGAGGGATCTTTTTGTTAATTGCAGCACACTGGCATTAAAAAGCGTTTTATAAAATGGATGATCGGCAGTGATCAATGCATTGATCGGCAAGTTATGTAACCACATATTGGCAAAGGTTTTTCAGCTTCATTCTTCTCAATGCGATCTTTCTGATTTGAGGCCCAGGTGTGTCCAGCTTGCAGGAAAACAAGCCGGAAAAAACAAAGTCTCAAACATCTATACATTCCTGAAGCAAGACAAGATTTTTTAGCCGCGTCTTGCGTAGCGAACGCTGGCTCTAAGAGAGCTCCGTGTTGTTGTTCTTCTTGTTCTTCTTCAAACAAAACCTTTAGGACTCGGCTCTTTTATATACAGGATCCGGATCTCCTTAAATACTAAACACTTGTACACATCCTCACATTGAGGGTGCCTTTTGAGAGCGTCTATCATCAACTTTTAAATATATTCGGACATTTGCTTTAAAGTTTCGAAAAGTTCACGTTACTATTTAAAGATTATTCCATTTAATGTGTTGTAATTTCGTAAATACACGATTTTCTCGTCATGAACAGGAGTTTCCATGACGGCTCTCGCTATTGGCTCCATCAAGGCACGTGACGAAATATCGGAAGTTGTTGTTGTTATTGCCTTTAGGACGCGGCTCTTGGACACATTTGTCCTTGTTTTTTGTTTTTTTATTAAATGCATCTTACAGTAGATATCCCCAGGATTTTTACCGTGGAATTTTATTTGTGCGGCGAACAAGATGAACTTCTCATGCAGCTTCTTGGACACTTGCAACATGAAAGTTGAGCTTATGAAACGATTTTTATTATCTGGGTTTTTAAGAGTATAATTATTAGTCACGAGGTCTTTCAGCTTTTGTAATTGGGGCGAAGGAGACAACTGGCTGTAAAACACCATCTCGCGCCCCTTGTTCCCTTTTCCTCCTCTCTATGCAGCGGGAGTGCATCTCCGTCCACGTGGGTCAGGCCGGCGTACAGATCGGCAACGCTTGCTGGGAGCTCTTCTGCCTGGAACACGGCGTTGCCGAGGACGGTACACTCCTCAGCAATGCAAAATCCGACGGACAGCAGATTGCTGCAGCGGGGAGTTATAATTCTTCACTGGTGGGTTCAGGAGGGCCTGGCGGTGCCGTGCACGTCGGGAACCGCAACGACTCCTTCAGTACGTTCTTCTGCGAGACAGAAGCCAAGAAGTACGTGCCGCATGCTGTGTTTGTCGACCTCGAGCCCACAGTGGTTGGTAAGTGTTTGTGCTCCAGGTATTGAGCAGTTAATCTAAAGTGTACATTTTCTTAATAAAGATTGAGTTGGTTATTATTATTATTATTTTTTTTTTGACACTCATTTTCTTTCAAACAGAAAAATTGCACTTTATTAGAGCACTCCCTCCCTATCGAGTGCAGCCTGTGGCAGCTAGTTGCATTGGTTGGGACGCGGCTATGCCGCTGATGCAGTGTCCCCCTTACCAGTACAATGGTGCTCGTTTTGCCGACCTCGGAAGGATGACAGGCTGAGTCAACCTCCTGGTGTGTTTTAAATCAGCAGCCAACGGGGCTTGAACTCAGGACCCTGGGATTCCAAGCCGCCACCCTAACCACAAAGCCAACACCAGGCTCATTCGAGCACTGACTGCCTTGTAATTAACTCTCGTTCCTTATTTGCTTTGGTGTTGTTTCCTTTTCCACTTAACCATGCTAGCCATCCATCCATTGGGACCATACTCTGTGCAGAGCGTTGGTGCTGCCTAAGCAGTCTCCTTGGCTATTGGGCACAATCCTGGATGGGTCACCACTCCAACAGTATACCAGCAAGCTGACACTCATTTTGCCGACCTCAGAAGAATGACAGGCTGAGTCCACCCCACCAAGTATTAATTCAACAGCCAAGTGCGATTTGAACTCATGACCCTTAGATCCCAAGCCCACCAATCAAAACATTAAGCCAACACCATGCCATGCTTGTACATTATCACCTCCACATTACTCCCTCCACATCCAACATTACTTCTTCCTCAACGCTTTCATGATGAGAACTTAACGAAAGGTTTTACATACATTGTGAAATAAAAATGTTGGCTAAAACAATTTATTATCAATATGTTGAAGCATTCGTGGAAAGCATTACTTTGTGAATGTGCATACCTGTGTCACATGTAATGGAGTTGGAGTAGGCAGCCACCTGGTTTCCTCTTTTCTCCACCTCCGCTTTATCATTTTCTTTTCCATTCCCTGTGGTTCCACATCGTCCTGCGGGCGGACTCACCAACCACCCCAGGGGCACACGAGATGTTCGGTTGGGTGAGGCGTTCTTCAGCTCACTGCCAAAAAAGGAGAGGTTGGGGTGGGACAAAACTCGGAGGCGAGGCTGGGAAAACACCTCGGTCAAAGTGAATGTGGGAGATGTCGGACCAACCCCAAAAAGAGAGAGTGGGCATGAGGTGTCGATGAAGCCCAGTGAGTGAAGTCTGTTCAAAGAAGCATTTTCTCCATCGACCCCGAGAGTGAGGACTGCGAGGACAGCCGACGATGGCTCTGCACCATCAGCAGGGTTGTGCTGTATTTCCCCCTTTCTTTTATCCTGGAATCGAAAAGGTTGTTTGACTGCTGGACAAAGTGCGTTGATGAAGTTGCGGGAGATGGAGAAAAATGGGATTTTTCATAAATGTTGCTGTGTCGTCCGTTTCTGTTTGAGAAAATGCAGCAATAATTGTTTCTCTGTATGTTGGGGAGATAATTGTGAAAAAAAAACTTTTTTATTGATAATAACGATGCTCATGGAAGACCTGTATGATGATTAATATACTAACATTGGAGTGTTTGGGACCATGACTGGGCATTCGATGTAGAAATTAAAACGGTGGTTTTATCTGTGGAGGACAATGTGAACCTATCTTGAAGGGATCGAAGAGAGTGAGTTTTTGATGGACTTTAGAAACTGAATCCAAAGATGGGGGAAAGGGGGAAAAGTGGACAAACAAGTGGAGGTTTGCAGAGATTCACTAATGTAACAATATAAATAGATTTGGGAATGTCTCAATAAACATGATTAATCTGTTGAGACAGAGATGGGCGGCATGCATGATGAAAGCGGGTACGAAGCCGTATTGGCTCGATGCTTGTACCAGGCTTATACATGATGAAGGTGGGTACCAGGCCCTGGATTCCATAAATGGAGATACCATTGATCTTCAGGGCTTAAGACTTGACTGTGCGAGGTAGCGTCAAGTAGATGAGGATTGTCAGAGCGAAAATCAGCAGCGAAATCGATTTCCTTGTACTTGAGCAAACTTTGCACATCAGGTGGAGCTGAGAGAGAGGGGATTTGACATTGCATGTGCAAGTGTGTAATGTGTACGTGCAATGGAAGTCCTAACCAGATGGTGCGCGGTGTACTTGTTGTCTGCTACTGTGTACGCATGTAGACGAGGTGCGGACAGGCCCTTACCGTCGACTCTTCCATCCGGAGCAGCTGATTACAGGCAAGGAGGACGCAGCCAATAACTACGCTCGTGGACACTACACAGTCGGAAAAGAGATTGTAGATATGGTGCTGGATCGTCTCCGTAAGCTGGTCAGTGACAAACTACAATTAAAATGATAGTAAGAACACGAAGACTAATTACTCTCGGTCTGGTGATTGATTGAGCTGTACTTTACATTCAATATTTGGTGTATTATCATTTATCAATATAGTGTCTTCAGAAAGTATTCACACCCCTTAACTCTTGTAACAATTTGTTGTGTTCCACCCTGAATTTAAAATGGATTAAATGTAATTTTTTTGTCACTGATCTACACAAAATACCCCCCCCCCAACTCCCCCATAATGTCAAAGTGAAAATATGATTTTCACAATCTTTACAAGTTAATGAAAATCTGAAATGTTTTGAGTCAGTATGTGTTCAACCCCTTTGGTATGACACTCCAAATTGAGCTCAGGTGCATCCAGTTTCCTTTGATCATCCTTGAGATGTCTCAACAACTTGATTGGAGTCCACCGGTGGCCATCTCAATTGATTGGACATGATTTAGAAAGAAAAACACATTTCTATATAAGGTCCCACAGTTGACAGTGCACGTCAGAGCTGAAACTCTCCCAGGAAGTCCAAGGAACTGTCGGTAGAACCAAGATATAATTGTGAGGAGGCATAGATCTGGGGAAGGGTAAAAAAAACACAATTTTGAGAGTGTTAAAAGTTCCCAAGAGCACAGCGAGCTCCATCATTAGGAAATGGAAACAATATGGAACTACTTGGACTCTTCTTAGAACTGGCTGTCTGACTGAACTGATCAACTGGGCAAGAAGGACCTTGGTCAGGGTGATGATCAAGAACCCAATGACCACTCTGACAAAACTACAGAGTTCCTTGGCTGAGATGGGAGAACCAGCCGGAAGGACAACAATCTCTGTAGCTCTTCATAAATCGAGGCTTTATGGGAGAATGGCCAGACGGAAGCCACTCCTGAGAAAAAGGCACGTGACAGCACACCTGGAGTTTGCAAAAAATCACGTGAAAGAGAATGAAGCAAAAGATTCTTTGATCTGATGAGATGAAAATTGAACTCTTTGGCTGAATGCAAAGCGCTACGTTTGGTGGAAACCGAGCACAGCTCGTCACCCATCCAACACCATCCCTACCATGAAGCATGTTGGTGGCAGCATCACGCTATGGGGATGCTTTTCCGCTGAGTGGACAGGGAGACTTGTAAGGTTAGAGGGAACAATGAATGGAAGCAAATCCTTGAGGAAAACCTGCTTCAGAGTGCAAAATCCTTGGACTGCGGTGAAGATTTACGTTCCAACAGGACAATGACCCCAAGCATACAGCCAACGCAACACTGGAAATGGCTTCAGGACAAGGATGTGAAAGTCCTTCGGTGCTCCAGCCAAAGCCCAGACTTGAATCCCATTGAGAATCTGTGGAAACACTTGAACATTCCTGTTCACCGACACTCTTCATCCAACTTGACAGAGCTTGAGCAAATCTGCATTGAAGAATGGGAGAAAATCCCCAAATCCAGATGTGCAAAGACGATACAGACATACCCAAGAAGACTCGAAGATGTAATCGCTGCCAAGGGAGCTTCTTCAAAGTGTTGACTCAGGGGGTTGAAATCTTATTCATGCAAGACATTTCAGCTTTTTGGTTCACGAGTCAGTAAGTGACCACTATATTTGTTACCACTATGTTTTCCGGAGAATTGGTTATCCCAATATTTGGTTATCCCAATGGCACCTGCATAGCCCCACGGAGCTCGATTTTTTTTTTATTTTTTTTTTTTTTTTTTTCCATTTTCGTCACAAGGTCACGAACTTAGAAAATGTCAAAAAAATCAATAAATTGGGCATCGAGCTCCTAGGGTTTTCAACTGTTTCGAATGAAAGTTGGTCTGCGAAGTACTACAACTTTCATTTACGTTTTTCCTGATTCCCACCAGTTTGCCCGTGGCGTCCCCTCGAAGGTCAAAAAATAAAAAAGGCGAACCGTGTACATTGCTCGTGAACCATCGCCGTCTCCAGACTTGTTATTTTTAATTGATTTGTAAAAATTTCTAAAAACTTTTTTTCACTTTGTCATTATGGCGGATTTTGTGTAGATCGGTGATAAAAAAAAAATTCACTGCTTTGTCTTTTTTGGCAGTGAAACAAAATTGAAAATCATTCCAAAAGGGAAACTTGCTGTTTTTTAAAGACGTCATAAAGGACACAAACGGGCACGGAGAACAAACGTAATGTGTTAAATTAGGTGGTGTGTAAGACTCTGCATCAACGGCGATAAACTTCCCGAACTTATTTTATACGACACCTTTTAAATCATTTTTTTATTTCAGTTTAATTCTATATTTGAACACTGTGCCAGGTGAGGTGTTCTCCAACCTCTGTAGTAATCTAATTCATACCTTTTCTGGATAAGATGAAATATTTATTTTGAAATTTGAAGATGCTATTAACAAATTGCAACTGAAATGGACTTTTGTCATTTTATAGAAAATTTTATTAAAAAAAAAAAAGTTCTCTTTTAACTGTAATATCCAAGTACCTTTGGAGCGGAGGTTTGGGCCTTGAGAAAGCTTGAGGAGAGATTGCTGCAGAAGATGAAGATAAGGGTTCTGAGAGGGCTATTGGATATCTCTGTAGGAAATGAAGAGACGTGAGGATGGACAGGAGTAAGGGACATTAGCAAATGAGACACAGGAGGTGGATCTGTGTTGGTTTGGGTATGTGCTCAGGCAGGCCTTTGATTATGGATGCAATTGGCAGGACCAGAAGGGGTAGAACAGATTTGAAGTGGAAGGAGGTGGGAAGAGAGAGGATGATTGGGATCGAGGGATGTGAAAGGGAAAACTCATGCACAACTCTTGCATAAAACAACCACAGAAGAATGTGTGATGAATTGAGTAGTAGTCGTGGTCGTAATTGTTGTGAAAATTTTCGTTTTTTTTTTTAAAAGCTGAAGTATAGACTCCTGGAAAGCAAAATGAGAGAGAGGGCAGCAGGTTCATAGACTGATGGGAAGGGGGGGGGGATCAAAGGTTAATAGGGAGAAAAGGTGTCACACATGAGTGAAAGAGGGCAGAGGTGTCAGCAAGAGCAGAAGTGGATATGGTAGAAAGAATGTGACAATTGGCCACACTCTTGAAATATTGGAGGGGCACAGGACAATAGACACAGAGAGTCGGTTCCATAGACGAGAGAATAGAGGGATGACAGAACGAAGGTGAGTATTCAGCTGACAAATGGTGACGGTAACCAGGTGTGGGTTTCTGGACATGCATGTATGACCAGAGGGGGTCAGGGTAATTTCTCAGTAATTGATGTAAATGGGTTAATACCTTGTGTGGTTTGTTTATATGACTCCCTCATATTTATGGCCCAATCCCATCTCTCCCTCTTGCTCTGATTGTTGTCATCTGGTACCACTAGGCAGAGCAATGTTCCGGCCTGCAAGGTTTCCTCATCTTTCATTCATTTGGGGGAGGTACGGGCTCAGGCTTTACGTCATTGCTCATGGAACGACTATCGGTGGATTATGGAAAGAAATCCAAGCTGGAATTCTCAATCTATCCTGCACCTCAGGTAATGATCGTGAAGGAGTTGGTGGAAAGAGATTGTCACAAAATTATTAATAGCAAATCAATAAATACTTATTCAATGCTGTATATCTATCTATAATTCCAGGTGTGCCTGTGTGTCTGTGTGTCTGCGACCGCCGTTTCTCGACAACCGCCGGTCCGATCTGACGTCAAAATTCTTCTTCGTTTGGTATGACATCACAATTGATGCTGGGGACAATTGACGCTGGGAAAAATGTGCCTTCTCAAGGTTTGATATCGTCCTTCATCCATTTCAGCTGTTTCCAAAGGTTTGAATTAATTGTTCAAATTATTAATTAATCCCAAGGTTTGGGGGGGCGAGAGAGAGGGGGTGTGAGAATGGGGGCGGGAGAGGGGCGAGAGCGAGGCGAGACTAGGGGATGAGAGGGGGGGGCGTCAATTCTTCTTCGTTTGATATGACATCACAATTGACGCTGGGGACCTGAGTATGTTTCCCAAGTTGTGGCCATTTATGATACGGTTGGTCTGATCTCATTGAAACAATGCCCCAATCCAATCGTCGTTTACGAGAGTGAAGGAACGAAGCTGCACCTACGGGCCCGCACTAGTTACATTAATGTCAGGAATTCCTGTGCTTATTTCATCATGATTATCACAACTGTAATAGACTGTTGAAAATGATGACGTGCACCACAAGTATTTGACAAATAATGCTACACATTCTGTTCAGCTTTGCTGTTTACAAGACTCAGTGGTGTAATGGTTAGAGTGTCTGCTCTGAGTCTGGGAGGTCGATGGTTTGAACCCCGGCAGAATCATACCAAAGACTTTTTAAAGAGCAGGTTGGCGGTCACCAAACATGTTCTGAAAATTTATCAATATGATTATATGTGCATTAAATAGTTTGATGCAAACTATTGTGGTTGCCTAACTATTGGGAAAATTAATGAAATTTAACTCTGAAGTTGTTATTTCTAGAGGCTGTTGAAAAAAACAGCCGCGTGCCCATATATGGATGGTGACGTCACGTTCTCCAAAACAAAGCGGACGCTCACTCGCTCATTGAAGAAGTGTCCAGTTGAGCGGGCCGTTCTTTCGCTTTTTTTTGAGCTTGCAACTGTCTATATTATAATTTTTTATTTTGAATTATTGTAGAACAAAGTTATTTGGATATTTGGATATTTGTACATCATGCATCATATGTGTGTTGTCATGTTTTGCGAAAATGGCTGGAAAACGGGTAATCGCTCCCATCGATTCCCGAAAGAATCAAACATTCAAAGGAAGCAGTGGATAAGATTTGTACAAAGAAAACGGGTAAAGAGGACCCTCTGGATAGAATTGTCATTTGTGGTGACCATTTCACAGCCGAGGATTACGAAGGCAGAAACACATCTGATCACCACTCTGTGAATATGAGTTGTTGGTTGACAAGTTCTCCAGATACTGCTCTGTCACAGAATCAATTGTTGAGTTTAAGTGAGAAAAACCTTGAAATGTATTCTTAAAGAGTACATGGAAAAACACACTAAACTTTCTGAAAAAGACAAGCATGAAAAAAATTTCTCAACAAATGAACTTGTTGTTGATTAAATTACTTTTTTAACAGCATCAGCAAATTGGGCTATTTCATTTCAATTGTAAAAAAATTGATCAATTTTCCACTTTTTTTTTTCTAAATTTGGTAGAATATTTCCCAATGAGGCTAAACATGTTTTGGTATTTTTATGCCACAACAGTCTCTTGAAAGTTGGGGTTTGTTCTAACTGTTCACTTTCGCTGGGGTCAAGCTCAGCTGTCAGAAAGACTTCAACACCAAGGCTACGGTATATAATATATTTGGGTCCATTATTGATTCATTCTATTTCTGACTCTTGAGTGACTAGAGGGTTAAAAATTATTATATCAAGTCACAGACGAATCAAACGTTACATTATTTTATGCCTCGAACAAGAAAATGAAAATCTACAAACCAATCTATCTGGTGGAGTCGATCAGTGTGAACTGCCGGACAGTCAGTCCTGCCACTTGTACACGAAATAGGCCGTTTTCTGGCGCTTGCAAGTGGCTCAAATTTATATGTCTCATGGCCAGAAACTCCGTAGTATAAATTCCCATCATCCTCGGTAATATCGGAATGAAAACACTCAATTTCATCGCCGCTGAATTCACTCTCTGATTCGCATCTCGCCGTTGTTCACATGCTGTTTCCGAATATTCACGAAGTTCTTGGAGAACGTGACGTCATCGCATCTTCGGTAAATTCCGGTCTGTTTTTCGATCACCGAGAAAAGTTTTGACTTAAAAGTTAATTTTAGCATATTGTGAGTTTCAAATGTAAGAAAATAATTGCCCAACGATTATTAATGTGATTACAACCTTCGAATCACGCAAAGTCATCAGCGACCCAAAACCTGCTCTTTAAGAGTGGTACATGCTGCTTACTTGCTTGACGTTCAGCATTTGAAAAGGATAGAGAGTATTGACAAACTCGACCACAATACATGTTGGCCACCATAGTGCAGGTTTTGATCTGTGTAATGGCCTCGTCCTGTGTTGAAGTTACTCGCAAGGGAACATGTGTGTTACAAAAACCATTAATGGCCACTTGGAGTTTCTCAAACATGGTGAGAGTAATGGCATGTGAAGGGATGGGTATTAAGTCCCTCTTCATTGTATTGTCGGTTTCTTCACATAGTAATGTTGTTGATTGCGTGAATGGATACCTCCGATAGCAAGCTGTAAAGGTAGTATGATTCAGCAACTTTTTGATTGTGCTTTGCCCTGTAGGTATCGACTGCAGTGGTGGAACCCTATAACTCCATATTGACAACACACACAACCCTCGAACACACCGATTGTGCCTTCATGGTGGATAACGAGGCTATATTCGATATATGCCGGCGTAACCTGGATATCGAGCGTCCCACGTACAACAACTTGAACAGACTCATTGGACAGATCGTTTCCTCCATCACAGCCTCTCTGCGTTTTGATGGTGCACTCAATGTGGACCTGACCGAATTCCAAACGAACCTAGTTCCTTATCCACGGATACATTTCCCACTGGTCACGTACGCACCCATCGTCTCCGTGGTCAAGGCGTACCATGAGCAGCTGTCGGTGGCTGAGATCACGAACGCGTGTTTTGAGCCTGCCAACCAGATGGTGAAGTGTGACCCACGCCACGGGAAGTACATGGCCTGCTGCATGCTGTACCGTGGAGACGTCGTGCCTAAGGATGTGAATGCTGCCATTTCTACCATCAAAACCAAGCGCACAATCCAGTTTGTGGACTGGTGCCCCACCGGCTTCAAGGTGAATAGCAATTGATCATATAATCTTTACCAACACAATGCAAACCCCGAACGTTATTGAAACACGCTCTGCTTCGTTCCAAATCTGGTTCGGTAAACTTGATCTTTCAGCGACTTCAAATAAAAATGTGTGGTTATTTCATGTACTTTTCTTCTGGAAGAAACCTTTCAGGTTTTATTTTATCAGTAATGTTTTCCCCCTGCAGGTTGGCATAAATTATCAACCACCTACGGCAGTTCCGGGTGGAGACCTGGCAAAGGTGCAGCGTGCGGTCTGCATGCTCAGCAACACGACGGCTATTGCGGAGGCTTGGGCTCGTCTCGACCACAAGTTCGACCTCATGTACGCAAAACGTGCCTTTGTGCACTGGTACGTGGGTGAGGGTATGGAGGAGGGAGAATTCTCCGAGGCCCGGGAGGATCTCGCTGCATTGGAGAAAGACTATGAGGAGGTCGGGATCGACTCCACGGATGGGCTCGACGAAGAAGATGAAGAGTATTGAATGTGATTACAATACGTGCCATGGCTTTGTCAATATCCTCCGCCATCTAACAAAGACCATTTGATTTACCCTTTCTGCTTTTTTGGTCCTTTGAATTGATCGTGTTTTATTTCTTGTTTGTGGTTCACAAAATCTGCATCCGGATCTCAACCAAAATCTAATCGGCTCGTTCTTGTCACCGACTGAACTCATCCACCAAATTTGTCATAACCTGTCCACAAGTTTTTGAAATGCTATATATTGTTATGGGTGACAGGATTCAAACAAGGGTCCAAATGTCACTCCTGACTACGAGTGTTAAGCGGTGACGTCAGCAACTCTAGGTCTTGTTCCGAGCCCGCAAGCGAGCCCAGCGGTTTATTTTTTTTGGAAGTTTGTACAATCTTGCGGGGGAAGATGGAGGGGGCCAAGGACACCCGTGGGTAGCTGGCGACGTAACCCTTTCCTATGTGCTGGAGGTTTATTCAGGGGCAACAATGGTGTCTTTATACAAGTTTTAATGGAATAACTCACAAGCAGCATAGGCAAAAGAAATACACATAACACTTCACTGGAATGACCGTATCCCCTTAACACGCACATACACGCACACATACACATACACACACAACTATCTGATGAAGGCTGACACATTTTGAGACATCTAACTAAGGGATGGGAGGGGAAGTGTTTAAAATGACAAATGAAAAAAAAACAGCAAAAATAAGGAAAATGAAAAAGTGAAATTCAGGATTCTGGTTCAGGCCTGGTTGGCTTGCAGTTTCATGGTCTCCTTTTGTCTGTAAGGCAGAGGGTCGGCGATTCCAACAATCTGTTCTCCCCAGCCCCAGGCACGTCTGAGAGCATCACCAACACCCGGCTGATGGAAAGGTGGAATCAACTTTGGGAACGTGCCTGACAGCACAAAATCTGCCACGTTATTTAACCAAGACGAACGCCGGCTCTGCGACGTTTCCCCAAATGAATCTAAAACACATTTTTACTTACGATGCATTACACAGAGGTAATCGGGCACAAATTGCAAGTTCAACATATTCAACAACGAAATACAGGGCAAATGGCCCCAGTCTCGACGACATGGTAAAACGCCAAAAAGTCTAGTATGCCTTATTGGAAGGGATGATGCAGGTGATGACAGGTAATTGGGTAGCCTGTGAGCTGCTCTCTCTCTCTCGAGCAAAAAATTCTCCCTCTCTCTCGAGCACAGCACGAGTTCTCCATTACATCAACAAATCTCTATATATGGTCAATCATTCGCATTATCCCAAATGCAGAAACTGGCCCGACTCTGGACTTGTTCAACCAACCCGATGGATATGAGATTGCCTCCACTTAGTAACAATCTCTGTGTCGTGACTCTGGCATCACATCATAGTTTATCACCTTCACTTGGCCTCACACTGCCTGTGCTTGTCCACACCACTGACACAAGCCCTCCAAAATTGTAGCCCCAGGACTCCATCATTGCCAAACTGTGAACTTTGCGGAACCTCAACACTGTGCTCTTGTTGCATTTAGACTCCAAGGGAGCCGAGTGACATGGGCTCTCCCAGCTCCATGTGCCACTGGCCCACTATCCCTTGCTCAATCAATTTTCCATGACCCACAAGCGTCTTCATCCCTTGGCTCGGTGCATCCATTCATGACATAACAAACAGACGTGGGGTGGGGTCCCTTGAGTTTAAGGAGGGTTTTAAGGAAAAACTTTAGGAATATTCAAATAATGATGTCCTGAAAGGGGAAACGAGGAAATATTTAAGTAAATCCTCAAATCTTTCCTTAAGAATGCTTTATCCAACTTGGCTGTGGTCCTTGATTTTATATTTGTTTTTTATTTTTTGGATTTTCTTCATTGGCTTTGGGCTTTGGTTTCGTGTGTGTGTGTGTGTGTGTGTGTGTGAGACACACACACACACACACAGTCACCCTTCATTCGAATCTTAAGCATTCCAGCTGTCATCGAATAATAAAAGTGGGAACATTGGAAAAAGTAATTCATTTACTTGGCTGGAAGCTGATGATGAATTTACTTAGAACAAAAATTCCTTTCCGTTTCGTCATAAAAATGCTGTTTTTTTATTTTATTTTATTTTAATATTCATAAAAATGTCACCCACAATATCAACCTGAAAAATAATACGGTCGCCATGTTGGTGGTTACTGCCATGCTAAGCCAAACACATCTTCGGAGCTGCCGTATTCACAATCGCCATGCCCTCCGTATAAGTTTTCCCTTCAGTGTAAAACAACCAAAGTGACTGATGAAAGAATTTTGAGCTGACAGGTGTCACGGGCCTTGTGAAGATCGGCCTCAGTGATCGAGGCAGCGTATGTTGTGTGGTGTCTGCATGTTGGTATGTTGTCTGCACCGCCCAAATACCTCTGTGGCATTCTCTCAAGCAGGGCTTTTACCATGGAGGTTACACGGGTCCTTCTAATATTTCCGATTTCCGATGAAGCTTGATGACTTCGTCCCAGTCTGAGCGGTGTCCCATAAGCTGTTAAGCTTGAGTATGGGTGAATGGAGTCACAAGTTCGAGAAGAAGCAAGAAGTGGTATCTCACCAGTGGGCCAATTCGACGTCATGTCCATGGAATAATATGATTCGCCGGTGACTTGGGTGTCAGAAATGGCCAGTGGCCGTGGGAATAAGCTGCTCACCAAAAGTGGTCCGATGATAGTCCCGTGGTTGAAAATAGTGAAAACCCACTGTGTGTAGATCCACGATGCGGCATGTGGTATGAAGCTTCGTGAGTCAAGAGAGGAAAAGCATCGCTGAAGATAGATGGGGCTGCGACTGCGGTTTCACTTCAGTGAACTTCAGATAACGTCTGTTTAACTCCAGTGAACTTCAGATAACTTCTGTTTAACTCCAGTGAACTTCAGATAACTTCGGTTTAACTCCAGTGAACTTCAGATAACTTCTGTTTAACTCCAGTGAAATTGAAGTCCGCGAGTTATTGCCACGAAGGTGTAAATAGCAATCTGCGAGGCAGGGAGGTGTTGTCACCCTTCAATTAAAGCCTTCCTCAACACCCATCCCTTGAGGAGGAGGGCCAAGAGCATGATGGTAGTGTGGGGGCGAAGTGATTTGTTAGAAACCAGATAATCAACCACACCAACACTACTGCCATTGGTTTGACGAGTAAATGGAACAAAGTTCATGATGTAAAAGAACTTAACAAATTGGCACCGATGAAAAGTAAACGACAAGAGGGTCCTGCCATTGCTGTTTATCAGCAGCAGAGGGTCCGGCGATGTGATTGACGATGCCGGACGAACATGGTCGGACTCGTCAAGCATGAAGATGGCATCGACATGATTCACAGTGAACGATGGCGCAACATGGCGGCTTCACGATGGCGCAACATGGCGGCTTCACGATGGCGCAACATGGCGGCTTCACTATGGCGGCTTCACGATGGCGCAACATGGCGGCTTCACCATGGCGGCTTCACGATGGCGCAACATGGCGGCGAAACATTCGAGTTGCGTTCACTTTGGTGCACCCACGATGGCGCAACATGGCGGCTTCACTATGGCGGCTTCACGATGGCGCAACATGGCGGCTTCACCATGGCGGCTTCACGATGGCGCAACATGGCGGCGAAACATTCGAGTTGCGTTCACTTCGGTGCACCCACCATGCGCTGATGGACACACAGCTCGTTATTTCCTTTCAATTTGTGCACTGGAAAATGGGAATTCACTTTGGGACACGCATCACACGTATCACGTCATCTCCTCTGGTCCCAACTATATATTCCAGCTCATTTGGTCCTAAACTCAAGATTGACTGTAACACCCGCACGTAACTATTGGTGAGTTCAACATTTTACGTTTTTAAGCGCTCACGACTTGGCGTGAGTCCCATTACCAACCGTTCCTCATGAACAGTTTCGTCGGAGTGCTTGATGGAGTGCTTAAGCCGCTTGGTGAGCGGCTCTACAAGCTGATTGGTAATGGAACTCAACGACACCCCTGTCGACAGACGAAATGCACACACCGCTGATTATCCTTGAATTTAATGAGACAAATCAAATAAATGATGCGTTTTTTATAACTACCAATAAATAATTCCCTTTGAAACGACTTATCTTAAAATCTCGTAATGATTTAGCGTGCAATTGTATCGGGCGGTGTATGAGAGTGAAAAAGCAGAATGGGATATATATATATATATATATATATATATATATATATATATATATATATATATATATATATATATATATATATATATATATATATATTATTTAATACTCCTTTGAATTTTATTTGTATTACAACGAATTCTCGCAATGTATATCCGTACAAACTGTAAGGATGGACGACGGTGAAGTAAGACGCTGAGAACATGAAACGAAGAAGAATCGGTTACACCGGAAATGACGACACAAGACGTCCTTTTGTAGCCGCCATTTTGGATCGCGCGCATTCTCTTCATCTTTCGCTGCGTTCGGGTGAGGTGGGTCGTTGTCGTTGTGCGAGGCCATCCGGCTCCATCCGACCGTAAGTTGATGTGTTTGTGGTCGATTTTGCTGTACATCAGTTCCCAATGTTTAGAGGAAGTCGTTGATTTTGATTTGGAGTAGTTTTTTTTACATTTGGCGATGGTTTTGTTGCCCTCCCTTTGTAATTATTTATTTCCCCCCCCCCCCCCCCCACATTTATCCAACCCGTGTTATCCCAGATCATTGATTCGCTTTGTTGTTGTGTTTGATTGACGAGTGTTTAAAAGGAAAAAACGAGGAAAAACAACCATAGCTCGGCAACTATTTCACACGCTTTGGGCCTAATGGTGTCCGGTGTCCTCCGTTGTAGTTGTTTTGGGTTTCGAGCACATGTCGCGATTAGGTTTGTTAATCACCCTCGGAGGAGGAAGGTCACGTGCCTGCTTGGCGTGGCAGACACGTGGTGTGAGTCGGAACATGGTGGCTTAACTTGCTGCCCTCAGGGCATCTTGGCATGGGCACTACAGTGGGCATCTTGGCATGGGTACTACAGTGGGCATCAGCATAGGCACGACAGTGGGCATCTTGGCATTGGCACTGCAGTACCCCCCCCCTCCCCCCCCCCCGTGCGTGGGTTCAAACAGCCGTTGTTGGTGTTTTGCCTTTTGTTTGAAATTTACTGTTCAAATTGCAAATAAATAAATAAGGTGTGTCACCGTTTATGGATTGACTTTGTTGATGTTCCAGATGTCCCCGAAGAAGGCTGTGTCCCCTGCAGCCAAGGCGCCTGCAGGGGACGGTGCAAAAAGTGAGACCAAGTCGGGGCCAGCGAAGAAGAAAGCTGCTGCAACCAAGAGGCGCAAGAGATGCTGCCGGAATCCAGAGCTAATGCCCGGCATCAGAAAGCACCCCAGGGCTGTGATGCGACGACGGAGGGAGCGGTACATCAAACGCACCCGAGCCCCTGTCACTATGGTGAGGGGGGGGGCAGCTACCTTGTGCGATTCATGAGGATGTAAAGGAAGTCTGGCTTGACCCGGGACATGATGACCTGGCGATAGGAAGTGCCGTCTGATGCGACACTGACGATTTGCCCAATTCTGATCCACCCCGTAGCTGTGTGCTCGTTTTATCAGATGTCCTCTGCAGGTGAAAGTTGGTACACACCTTGATGTGAGACGGTGGAAGTGTTGTGTCTGTTGGCAGCGACGTTTCCTTTTCACAGGCGGAGAAGAAGTTGAAAAATCGTGTGGTGCGGAAGCAGATCGGAGGAGATAAGAACGGGGGTTTCAGACTCGTGAGGAAAAAGAAAATGGTAACCACACACTCGCACCCCTTACCACTTGTGTTTTCATTTACTTTTAAATTTAAACTGCCCACCCCATCCCTCTTGTTTTCCTCTTGTAATAAACGAGTACCTGGTCCAAGTGATGGGAAAAGTTATCAAAAGTATCGATCTGCCGTCATGGGAAAAGTTGTTCATCTCTCAATTTAAATATTATTTAATGGACTTTGAAAAGGTCAAATTGTGTTGCATTATTTCGTTTTGTGCAGAACCAAACGCTCTTACTTGCTTATTCCGCCCACCCCAAGATGGTGGTGCATAATCGGGTGACGGAGGTTGAATTTGTCTCGGAAAAGGGAAAAATATCCTGCTTGCAAAATACAATTTGGTGTCGACGTCGCTCGTGCGTGTTCTCCCGTCGTTTCAAAAGTGAATGTTGAGCTTTTCAATGCAGCACGAGAAGCGTCCGCCGTAAATGGGAGACGGGCGAATGCACGGACAACACCGCGGTTCACAATATATAATAGATTACTTCCCTTCCAAGGAACTTCAACATCGGAAGAGACCATGAAGCCTGTACAATGGTTGCCAACCGATGACTTTGGGGGTTTTTTGTATCCAGAGTCGAGGCACGTGGAAGAGCTAGAACACGAAACTGATCAGGAAGTAACAGGACAAAAGGAACAGTAGCGATGGTCGAGGTGGGGAGGAGGGGGGAGAACACAACGGTGGAGTTGAAGGACAAAATAGAGGAGGAATGGGGTGTACAGGATGGATACAGAAGGAAACTTCTCCCCACTCCCCTCTCTTCCCCCACTCAGATTGGGTGGTTTGTCACTGACTTCCCAAGAGTCGTTTGGGCAGGAACTTGGCCACGGTGTCGGCGTTAACGTGCCTACTCTTTGTGAAGGATACCTTGGGGATCTTAACGTCCATTAACTATAATGTCTGAACACAGGGCGCCTAGTTTAACGCGTAAGAACGACACACATTGATGATTCACCCTGCCTGTGAAACACCAGGATGACATTTTACAGCTGGGTCGGGATTCAAACCCAGGCTAGACAGCTGAGAGGTGAGTGCATACCACGAGGTCATCCTGTTGGCCGAGCTTGTATCGTGACGCACTGTAAATAAACAAACTGTGATTCCATTTCTCTTTTTAATTAGATTTCACTCTGGATTTCGACGTAATTATTTAGGCCACGAGTTTCGATTGTCAAATATGGAATCGGCTTTTAATCAGCCTATACCATAATCCTCCCAGGAGCCAATCAGCATGACAGCTAACGGACAAATGGACAACCATTCTTATCACACATGTACATATCGATACTGCACAAGATTGTGATCCCTTTGTTCTGATAAATCGGTGAACATGAGATTTTTGTCTCTTTGCCGATTATTTATTTATTTATTTATTTATTTATTTTGCTTCATTGGAAATCCGAACATCACGTCGTGCATTTGCTGATGCCATTCCTGATCAACCTATCTCATGTTTGTGCGTTTCTGTTTCAGCCACGTTTCTACCCCACGGAAGACGTGCCTCGCAAACTCTTGAGCCATGGAAAGAAACCCTTCAAGCTGCACAAGCGGCGCCTCAGGCCGAGTATCGTGCCTGGCACCGTCCTCATTGTGCTGACCGGGCGGCACCGTGGAAAGGTTGGTTGTTACCCGAGCGTCGTTGAACTGTACTTTTATTTGTCTCGTGCGATGAATTTGAAAATGCAAAATGGTGTCGTCATATCTGTGATCTCTTGAATTTTTTTTTTACTTCGCATCCTTGGGTGCGTTTGTTCCATTTTGCAACAAATGCAGCTTCGTGCAATCTCTCGGTGACTTGTTCGGAGCCCGTTGCGGCTCATCCCTCGATGGCCGAGGGGCATGTGATGTCATCTCACCAAATCGTAGACCAAATGTGTGGCCACCCGACATAAATTACTTTGAGATTCGCTGAAGAATGCTGTCTCGTGAGTTTGATTCTAGACTAAACACAGGTTGATGCTTCACAACCCAGCCGTTAAGCTGGATGTCCTGTTGGTGTTAGTTATTGGGGTTTAAATATCCATCTTTCAGGAAGAACGTGTGAGGTATGATCAGCACCCTGAAAAATTCCAAATTTTCCTTCGTTGACTTCCTTCACATCAGGTAACACTACCAGTTATCTCGGTGTGGTTACTGCGCATGCTGCAGCTCCTTGTACCATCAACAAATTCATGTTCCCAGGTGTTAACGTGTCATGTATGAATTGCCATCTTTACCTGTAAAGGACAAACCAATAATAACTTTAGCACCCGTGTCTTTTGAATTTGAAATTTTCTCTGTTTGTTCATTTATCTCTCACTGTTGTTTCTCTCCCTCCCATTCCCAACCCCACCACTCTCCAACTGAAATCATTTTTGTCCAGAGAGTGGTATTTTTGAAGCAACTTAGCAGTGGCTTGCTCCTCATTACCGGTAAGTAAATTATTTTTTTTTTTTTCCTGAAGTTGATCATCACTTCATCATGACTCGTCAGCTGGATCGTCTGGTAATTGTGCTTCTCCCCAGGCCCTTTTACTTTGAACCATGTGCCACTGCGCCGCACACATCAGAAGTTTGTCATCGCCACGACAACCCGCGTCGATCTAAAACGAGTGTCCGTTCCTGCACACCTCGATGACGTTTACTTCAAGAAGAAGAAGTTCCGTAGGCCGAGGCATCAGGAGGGGGAAATCTTCGACACAAAGAAAGAGGTTTGATAATGTTCCCCCCCACGCCTACCTATCCGTACTTTGCTTTGCCAATGATGAGTCTTTTACAACAGCTGGAATTACCGTCAGATTTGTTGTGGTGAGTTTTGTAATTCTGAGGAAAAGCTCTCGGTTTGTTTGATTGATTTGCCCTTTACGATCGGCTTCTGATGAATCGTAATTTATTCAGAAATACGAGGTCACGGAGAAACGCAAGGAGGACCAGAAGACCGTGGACCACCAGGTGATGAAGGCCATCTGCGGAACGAAGTTCCTCCGTGGTTATCTCCGTTCAAAATTCTTTCTCGGGAATGGAGTCTTTCCCCACAAACTTGTTTTCTGAGCTGGAATGTCTCAGTAAAGCTTTTTCTGTTCCATCCTACATTGTCTTTGTTTTGCTTTTGGAAAGCTTTGTCAGGTTACCCGCCAGTTGATTGAATTTAAGGAACTGGTCGCAGGTATTTGAATGTGCGACTCTTCCACCCCCTCCCCCCCCCCCACTCTCCCCAATCGAGAACTTCCAACGATTCACAGAATGTGACATTATGCCCTTTTGCTGTGATGCAAGGAAAGGAAACTATTTTGAGGCAAAAAAAAAAAATTAGTTTGTATTTTGAGTGAGTACGAAGTCCTGTCGTCGATTTCCATGTGATGGTGTTGGTATCAAATCACCTTTGGAGTCCCCAACATCACTCCCTCTTGACGTCTTCCTGGGGTTTGTAAGGTGTGTACCATCTGACTGCCTTCCTCAATGGTTGTATTTTTTGAAATATTTTAGGCCTTTAACCCTTGAGCTGTCCAGGAAATTTGTAATTACCTCTCCTTTAAAAAATAAATAAAAGCCAAATATTAGGAATGAAAAACAATTTTATTTTCTCCTTTTTTTTTTTTTTGTCATCTTTTGTTTCTGAAAATTAACATTCACTTAAATTCCAAGGCGAAGAAAAAACAGATAGATATGCCCTGGCGTCACAAGTTCTATCTTAAGTTCAACCTTCACAGACTTCACAGGTAAAGGTATCGGTGGGATGGTTGCAATAGTTCTTGATCAGCTTTGAGATGTGAGGCTTTGTCACAGTTCGAGCACATTGCAGGTCATTAGCAAGATCCAATTTCCTGTCTTGGTTTTAATGTTGATCATCGTAGAAAAGCTAGCCTCACAGTGATACGTTGTGGCAAATGGGACTAGGACTTTCAGAGCTCTCAGAGAAAATTGGGTATTTGACCCAGCTTTTTGCCGCAAGGTTGCCAGGTCAGAAACCTGAAAGTCTGCTTTCATAGTCTGCCAGGGAAGGTGTACAATGATGGATTCTTTGGTCAGTGCCAATTCATGTCAGTGGATGGACACTTATCCTCAGTCACCTCCAGTGGTGATGTCAATCCAGAGAACATGGACGAATTTTCTTGAACTCTCGACGTTGGTAAAACTGGAGCTTTTGTAGGAAGCTGGCAATCTCGTCTTGCAAGAGCGTCATCATGATGAATGAATTGCTGAAATTTCCCAACCCCCCCTTCCTTGTCTTCACTTTTGTCTCTCCTGCCAATATACCTGACTCTTACTTTGTAGCCAACTCCCTACATTCCCTATTCTGAATTTATATACCTTGCTTGCGTTTCGACATGCTCTGACAAAAAGCACCTCTTAACTATCTCAGCTTTTTGGCTGTCCATATGGCATTAGATCTACCATGTCTGTTCCGATTTAATATCCATTGTCTCGATTATTTTGGATCAAACACATTAAGTCTTCAAATCACATTATCTACCATGTCTACTTTCTTAAATCCAGCTTGGCCATTTAAGTTCCTTTGCATTCAATCTCAGTAAATGACAAGCCTCTTCCAATATTGTAAGTTAATCGACAATGAGGTTTCATTAAAATAATCTTATGACAATTGTCCCAAATAATGGTGCCTCTTACATACTAAGTACCATCGTCAGAATTCTTCCAGGTGATCTTCAGTCCTTGAGGGTAGTTATGAGGTTTGAAATGAACGTATGCAGGTTAAACCTCAAATTGGTATTGAGGGTATTCCCCAATTGCATGTGTACACCTTGCAATCCTGTAAATCAATAGGATGAGTGCACAGATGCATCGGTCATTCAAAACTACCAACCACTTGTCCCTGAAGTGGTTAAGGATGAGTCGTGACAAGTCTGGACTTTGAGATTGGAGATGTGGTTGCATTTGCCTTGTGATGCACCTTGATATAACACCTGGTCATCTTCATAACAAGAAGCTCAGAAGTTTGCTCCTCAGACCTCGTAAGTTAATTTTTGTTTATCCTGAAGCTAATCACATTGTTGTGGACTTGTTGGCTGGATCACCTGGTAATTGTGCTTCTCCCCAGGTCTTTTTACTTTGAACCATGTGCCGTTGCGCCGTGCACGCCAGAAATTTGTCATTGTGATGACGACCTGCGTTTTTCAGTCCTCCTTCCCGCACACCTTGATGACGATTACTTCAACGAGAAGACTTGTTCGTTGGCCGAGGCATCAGTAGGGGAAAATATTTGATGCGGAGGTTTGTTAAATAACGATTACCTTTACGATTGTGCCACCCCTTCACCCATCCGTGCTTTGCCAATGATGATCCTTTTACAACAGCTGGAATTACCGTCAGATTTGTTGTGGTGAGTTTTGTAATTCTGAGGTGAAGCTCGGTTTCTTTGATTTGCTGTCAGTTTCTGATGAATTGGAATTTATTTTTCAGAAATATGAGGTCATGGAGAAACGCAAGGAGGGTCAGAAGGCCTTGGATCAGTAAGTGATGAAAGCTATCTGTGAGATGAAGTTCCTCTGTTCAAAATTCTCGGGAATGGAGTCTTTCCCCACAAACATGTGTTTTTTTGAGCTGGAATCTCCCAGATGTCTCGGTGAAGCGTGTTCTGTTTCACCTTAAATCATCGTCATTTTGATTTGACATTTGACCAACACTCAGATCCAAACGGTGTGTACCGTATCTGTGACTGCCATTCCTATGGTCTTAACGTTTCTCTTTTCTGCAATCTACCTGGCTCTTACCTTATACCCAACTCTCTACGTTCCTTTTTCTGAATTTATATACCCTGCTGATGTTTTGATATGCTTGTGACAATTATCCAATATTTGTCCCTCATCCATAGTACCATCGTCAGAAGTCTTGCCACTCTTTGAAGTGATCTTTAGTTATTGAAGGTCCATATGAGGTTTGATGTAAAAGTATGAAGGTTAAACTTCATATTTGTATTCAAAGCAGCTGAGCAAACTGCACACCCGGTACATCACAGAATCCTCGGAGGACTTCTTGCACAACGACTTGAGAGCCACAATCCCTTCATCAGAGCGACTTGGACCCTTCATCCGGTTGAATAGGCAGGGCAGCAAACAGTGAAGGAAACAGCCTGTTGGTAGATTGCAACAAATACTGTCAATCTCTTCCATCAACTGTGTATCACATACCATGCAAGGAGTGGTGCTGTTTTAACGCATACAGGTGCTCCTCGAACCCTTCTGACTACAGATTGTGACCAGTGAGTTAAAGACAGCGGACCATTTTGTGGAGTGACCCATGCATTACCTTGTTGGAGGATGGAATTTGCTGCAACAGCTCATGGGTAACTGAGAACTGCCCAATCCACTAGCGAATTTGCTCAACAAAAAAAACTGACTTTTTGTTTTTGTTATATCCTCCACGAGCCTCAGCTTTGCATACAAAAAAAGAAGAAACTATAGAACCGCATTCAGTGGAGTGCATAGTCTCACCTCCAAACAAGAATACCATCGTTGACTCGGCGCGCAACTATTATGGCCCACTGCGCTTATGAACGAAATACCTGCATCATCCATGCACCCCATTATATCACATACATTGTCATTATCCATGGCTTTATTGATTGATTATTTGGATATTTAACGACCACTCTTGTGCACATTTAGGATAAATTGCATCTGAATATGAAATTAGAGGTCACATCAAATCTGAGAGCACACTTCTGAAAGATGATTACATGAGGAACATTTTGCCATCAGTTTGAAGTCTGGTGATCTGTTCAGAAGTTGTCACAAATGTTTTTCACATTTGCGATGACTGTGATCTCCACCTTTGACCTGTTGATCCCCAAAACAAGAAGCGTGCTTTATAACTGCGAACAGTTACTGCCAGGACCTGTTGTTGCCCTGCTTTGATTGGATACGTCGTGATGTAATATTTCGCATCCATTAGTTTAGCGGTTTCAGGGAAGATTTTTTTCTTTTTTTTTTGCCCCTTCGTTCCCATATAGCTGCCATATGACATCATCGTTGGCAAACTTTTTTCCCCATGAATAGAGTCGATTATTATCCATAATAATAAATGTGTGTGCATCTTCTGTCACGCCAAGACCGTTCAACCTTAAGACCTGAAACTTTGCATGCATTCCAAGGCAACTCCAAGGTAGTGCATGAATGAAAATTTTGTGTTTGGGTTAATTTGAACACACCTTTTGAAGATGATTAACAGCCTTATTTAATTATACCCTTTGTCAAGGCTTCATCCTTGGTTGACTCAACATTGACTTGGAATAGACCGCAGCGGTTTCTTAACGATAAAGCGTTCAAAAATATATATATTGGCTGCTCTTAGAGCACCCTTATTCTGGACATGTCTGTCTGCCTGTCCGCGAAACTTTGGTCAAGCCTCGGGGCTAAACCACTCAACCGATTCCAATGAAATTTGGTAGGCCAATATTTCTGGGAATCGTGTGCTTTTGAATATGGGACCCCGGGCCCCAGCAACGGCATCGCAACGGCCCTTTAAAGTGGTCAAAAAATCTAAGCTTGGAGTTCTGTGTGCAATCTATCTAGCTCCCTCCCTTCATGCCAATTTGCAACCCTAAAAAAAATATTTGTAGGAGGAGATAGGTTTTGGGCGAGTACATGTTGAACATTTCAGAAACGGTTAATTGCGAATATCTCTGAGAAAGAGTCTGATTTTGATGAAACTTGGGTGAAATGTGTACAATGTGGCGAGCATGTACACAAAAATGAATGGTTGCTATACACACCTCCGTTGCTTAGCAACAGCTAAAATACTTTATCGTACACTTATTGTGGACTGCACAAAAAAATCAATACCTCCGAAACTGGACCTACAAGGGACCTGTTTTTTTGTGCCCAAGGAGAATGTCTTACAGAATCATATAAAAAAATAAAATCTTTAGCGAATAGATAAATGGAATTACCAGGGCTGCCATTTGTTAGAGTCTCTTTGGAAACGTGTCTGAAATTTCACAAGGCGGGTTTCTGGGCGCAAACTAAGAGGGCTGTGATATTCATATTTATTGTGCTAAATTGATTGATAGCATGTACATGAATTTCGGCTCGTCGCGTCGGCCAGCTTTCCATCTCGAGCGAGCAGCCATGTCGCCTACCGGCTTGTATATATTTTTTCCATTTTCCACACGTATCATCGAATGGCTAATCTTCATACCTACGAATAGCTGGACAGATCACGATGCTTATTAAACGCTTGAAGATGCCCGTGCTTGTGGCTTTACTTCATTACCGCACTCCCCCTACCACCTGGAATATGGAGCTTTTGTGAAGCATCGCTCTCGCTCTTCCCACCCCTCTCACCTCTCTCCCCTCTCTATTCTCCCCCACCCCAAGCCCTTTTTTCTCCTGGTGTTCCCGTTGGTGAAGTGATGGGTGGTATATATGTATACATACACACTAGCAGGGTATGCTTACACATTGTAAGCAATAACGAACTGTGCTTCCCCTTTCTCAGGTCACACCTGCATTTATTTATTTTTCTTTTTGGATTCGGATTTTATTTTTATTTTCCGTGGTGTATCGGCTTCGATATTCCTCGGCATGTGAAATTTTAGCTTTCTACCTCACCGGGAAGGTACTGAACATTAATATCAGTGAGTGGTTCGAATGAGTTATGTCGATATAGTTTCACTTTGATCTGTTGAGCGGTCAGGGAGATGATGTTTAATGATTTTTGTTAAATTAAAGATGGTTACTAAACCACGTGATCGATGACGTTTTCGTTATCACCATTATATCCCCATGGGTAGTCGATGATATAAGATTTGTAAATGTACGGTTGAGGACGCATTTGACATCAGGATTTTCTTTTTTCTTTTTAAACGAACTAAAATGGCTGCCAGTTGGTAATCTTGGATCTGATGTCAAATTTTTTTTAATGGCGTCCATATGTTGTTTTGTGCCAAGTACCGATAAACTCGGTTTATCCATGTCCAAGGTATGGTTGCGGACAGATGCATGCACACACGAACATGAAAATCAAGATCAAATCCAAGGGTGGGGGGAGAGGGGGGGCTAATAATGAATTTGTTCTCCACGTGAAGCGCATACAATGAGAAGTACTTTGACAGCGTGTGCTTAAAAATTACATTGAATAAGAAAATCGATTCACCGTGGAAATTGGATCTGAAAATAATGTTGTGGTGTTGAAATGAAATGAGTGGCAGGGTTTAAAATATCCACAACCATTGTTGAGATACTCCAAACATGGTGGTGGTGGTGGTCGTATGGCAGCTTAGCTGCCGGGGTTGCTATCATTTCTTGAAGCGTGACTGTGTCGCTGATGCAGTGCCTCTCTACCAGTCCACACACTGGAACTGGTACTCATTTTGCCGACCTCGGAAGGATGACAGGCTGAGTCAACCCCCTGGTGTATTAATTCAGCAGCCAACACCAGGCTACTCCAAACGTGACACACATTCATCAAGGGTGGGGATTGCAGTTACAATCGATGACAGTTCGTCTGAAATCTTAATATAACGCTTATCTGCACGGAGTTAAAAAATATCGTGTATGAGGTGTAACCCAGGTGCGATCCCTTTCGCTCTTTTTGCGACTCACCTGGAGGACAGGCTCTGGAAGGATTGCACCCAATAATTTAACAAGCAGTTTTTACGATCCTGTCGAGTTGGGATCGGTCATCCTACGTCGAGCTACCCTACCAAGCAGTGAAAGGTAGAGTCGGGATGCTCTCCCATCACTGCTCGATAGAACTCGATCAACACAGGACTGCCAACACAACCTTCTCAACCTTCGAAGAACGAAAGCCAAGCGTTTTTCACACACTGGCTGGTGTTTGTTTATCTCTCATGTAAGATCATTGGAAATATTTTAAAAGAAGAGACAATCTCAGCTTCATCATCATGAATTATTATTCCCGTGCTTTCGAAGAAAAGCGGGAATATTGTGATTGTCTCCGCCGTACGTCCATACGTCTTACCCTGTAACTCCCCTACACCGTTTGAAATAGGAACTTGAAACTTTGGGACATAGTAGATATATGTATGGGGAAGTGCACAACACTTTCAGATTTTTGATATGACCCCTGGGGGCCGGACCAGAGGGTTGGGGTCATAGGGGTCGATTTAAAAAAAGAAAAATTGTCATAGCTTTTAAAATCAAACATATTCATGAGTTGTAAATTTAACAACATTTTTTTAAACACATGATCAGAGGGTGCTTGGGGGGTCGGGGTGCTTAGCAGATAGGGGGTCAAAATAGTTCCTACACCGTTTGAGAAAGGAACTTGAAACTTTGCGACATAGTACATATGTATGGGGAAGTGCACAACACTGTCGGATTTTTGATATGACCCCTGGGGGCCGGACCAGAGGGGTTGGCGTTATGGGGGCTGATTTGTTTTTTTTTAAGTGTATTTACCATTGTACATGGTAAATTCTTTTATAAAGAACTTATGCGGCCCTCATGAGTGACAAACAGTCACAGGTTTTACTGTATTTATCCAATTGATTATGAATAATTATAATTAATATTATACACAGTTCATTCCTATGATTAAATTGATGCACAGTTCTATAATGCTGGACAGTGTTAAATTAATGTTTCATGAAATGTTGACATGCTTGCAATGACTTCTGATTTAGTAAACATAGTAAGTCTTTGGTCATAAAGCACATAAGATAGAAAAGAATAGTCAATCTATTTTGCAAGATAAAATTTCACCTAGCGTTAATGGGACAAAGCAGTGCGTGTGGGAATATGCGATGGTGTGCCATCAACAACGTAGTTCTAGTTAAGGATTGAAATGAGTTTTGTTTTTCCAGAAGTTATCAGTAATTACTCTCGTCGGAGAGGGTGTTGCATTTGGGTCGGTTTGTTACTTGTGAAAATGGAAGATTTTTTTTTCCGAGTATATTGCTTGGTTATGTGTGTTGTTACTTGGCAAAAAAAAACTTTTTGCTGAGTATGTTGAGTTGTAGCATTTCATGCTTGTCATGTGATCTTTGGCCATAGTTTTCAAGCAATCGCTCTTTAAAAAAAAAAAAAAGATTGGGTGTGTGGGTGACCGACTACAGACAGCAATGCATAATTTTGGTTGAGATCCGTAGCTGGAAACGAGAATTTAAAGTGATTCTTCACCATTGAGAAAGGGCATGCCTGGTGTTGGCTTAATGGTTAGGGTGGTGTGCTTAGGATCCTTGAATCCTGAGTTCAAATCAAATTCTGCTGTTGAATTCATACCAGGTGCGGTTGACTGCCTGTCATCCTTCTGAGGTCAGCAAAATTAGTATCAGCATGCTGGTATCCTGTGTCGTCCTGGCGACCCGTCCAATAGCCAAGGAGACTTTCGGCAGCACCAACGCTCTGCACAGATACACATCTCAAAAGGTTGTTCACGGATTTTTTGTATGAAACTTGGTGGACAGGTTGGGTGTGTGACGAGGATGAATCGTTTCAATTTTGGTGAAGATCTGGATCCAGCCTCTTGGGGATACAAAACGTAAACTCTTCAGCCTGGTGGAGGTACGGACCCTCTTGAAGGCCATTTGGTTTTGCAAGTGTGGGTCTTTGAGGTTTTTTTTTCCATTCATCACTTGCGGACATCACATTTTTCAAATCTGTTCGTTGGTCGTGTGTATTGTTCTGTTTGTCATTCTCTTAAATGTTGGTTCACGAAAAAAATAAGTGACCACTATATTCGTTATTGTTGTGTGTCTGTCTGTCTGTCTGTCTGTCCCGAGCATAGCTCCGTGGGTTTTGATCCGATCCTGACAAAATTTTGGTGGGAGGTTTATATCATGATGTTGTTCGTCTTTCGGCTACTCCCGTTAGGGGTCGCCACAGCGGATCATCCGTTGTGATCCGCATACTGATTTGGCACAGGTTTTACGCCGGATGCCCTTCCTGACGCAACCCTGGTCACCTCTTACGACACAGGGATAAGGATTGGGTTTCGCCATGATTCCGGGCTACCCTACACCTTCTCATAGCGCAGAGCTCCCGTCCTCAAGCGATCCTCCGTGTAGCCGGATTACAGGTGCACGCCACTACGCCCGGTAGGTTTATATCATGATCTTGTGTTTTCCTGAAAATGGGCGTGGTGCGCCCATTATGGGCAGAGCCACGCCCAAAAAACGTGTTTTTAGGGGGTAGCCGGCTTCAATTTGCATCTTCTCCTCGGGGGTTTGTGGAATCTGATGGGTTTCGTTATTTGGTTAGCCCAATGGCACCTGCATAGCCCCACGGAGCTCGATTTTTTTTTATTTTTTTCCATTTTCGTCACGGTCACGAACTTAGAAAATTGCGATTTTGACATAAAAATCCATCTTTTCCGAGGGGTTTGTCGAATCTGGCAGTGGTTTCGGTATTTGGTTAGCCCAATGGCACCTGCATAGCCCCACAGAGCTCAATTTTTTTTTTCATTTTCATCCCAAGGTCAAGGTCACGAACTTAGAAAATTTTGAATTTTCACATAAAAATCATACGACCGCCCAAACTTTGAGAGCTAGGGTGACAATATTTTTATGCATAATCTTGAGGTCATTCCCCACCTAAAGTCTTCAAACCATTTTGCTCTATCTCGAACACCTTGCCCGTGGGGCCCCCTTGAAGTTTGTTTTTACGCTGATTTCATCAAAGTATGGATAATCCGATGAGTGTGAAATGCTGTATAGCCTATATGACTTATTGTTCCTGGAATGCTCCAGAGGAAGTTTTGCACCAAAGGTCATAATATGTGACCTTTGACCTTTCAAGGTCACAAAGGTCAAATTTTCAAAGTTGTGGGAATCAAACCGGGTTTTCAACCTTCGACGAACTAACTCCAATAAGCTCTAGCGCGTATCCTGTTTCCTTATTTTAATGTGCACAACAATGTTTTGTGACCTTTAAAGGTTATGCAAAGGTTAAATTTTTATAGTTGTTGAACGAAAACGGGTTAGTTGTTAGAAAATGAAAACGGGAAAACGGGTTAGTTGTTGAACGAAAATGGGTTAGTTAGTTAAACGAAAAAAAAAGTTCCTGGGGAACTTTTTTGAGATGATGACCAAATGGTGTCTTGTTTCCAATTCACCTCCCTCATTATCTGGAATATGTATGACCTTTTTCATTCAGTGGTAGGGGATTCCCCATCTCTGATGGTATATTTGTTTCTTTGTATGTCAATCACCTCTAGGTAAGCCTGGTGTTGGCTTCGTGGTTCGGGTGGCGGCTTGGGATCCTTGGGTCCTGAGTTCAAGCCCCGTTGGCCGCTGAATTACAATACACCAGGAGGTTGACTCGGCCTGTCATCCTTCCGAGGTCGGCAAAATTAGCACCAGTGTACTGGTAAGGGGGGACACTGCATCCCAACCAATGATGCAACCAGCAGCCACAGGCTGCACTCGAGGGGAAGAATCACTTATATGTCACATTTTAAACCGATGTTCACAAAATGGTACAATTTATCATAAGGAAGAATCCTATTGATTTTGAGGGCAAAAGGTGAACTGTCAAGTTTCTAAAATCATCAATTTTGATCCGATTGACCTGAAATTTGAAGAGGGTTTTTGTTTGTCAAGACACAGAACATGAGAAGTGTATGAATTACATTATACCCTTAACCACGCATACATACGTTGGGAGCATGCGCCACAGCAAGTCGCTGCGTCCGCTTTTCGCCTGTACTCCAGTGGCTGGCCACCCCCCCCCCACCCGGCAGATGCCTGACCCATTCCCATCACTGGGATAAGACATTCCAAGCACCCACCAAAAGGGTTCATCTCAGGTTAACCCGATGAGATTGCCGTCTGGTTAGCGGCACCTCACAATCACCCCGACACATGCTGTAGTGTTTTGCGGAGTGGTGTTTTGTGGTAACCTGAATGTAAATCCTGCCACCAACCACCTAGGAAAGGTTTACCTTCTGCAGGAGGACATCCAAAGAGGTAGTTGGGCACCAGATATAGATGGTTGTTTGCTCACAAGTTGCTTCTCCGCCCTTTGGCCTATATTGTATTTAATCCCACTGAGTATCCCGTGTCCATAATTATGTCCTCCACACCAGGGGGAGCCGGTTTAGTCGCCAATAAACCATGAGCAGGTTAATCTTGGTTTTTCATGATAACCTGTAGCAAGTCACAGATCTGCTCTGTCCTGACCTGACAATCAGGAATGTGTGCCGCCGTATCGGCCAGGCTTCTTTGCACCGTCTATCAGCGCGGCACGGAGCATGACTCACGTCCTCAAGCGATCCTCCAACTCCAGCCTCTGGGTTGCCAGATTACAGGCTCATGCCTCTGTGCCCAGCATTGGTGCACACCACCACAGGTGCATGCCGTTAATATCCCTAAGACCTCCTAAAATCCTATCGACCCATAACCCCAAGACCCATTAAGACAAAGAGGACCCAGAACACTTTTGAGAACCCCTCGACCTCCAAGACCCTTGAGAAACCCAGACGCTTAGACTCCTTTCTAACCTTCGACCTTCATGCCTTTTCCGACCTTTTTATATCCTGTAGACCACTTTAGACATTTCCAACCATTTAAACCTTTGATTGCAGTAATCACTTGAAAATCAAGCCGGCAATGGTCATGTCAGCTGCTAATCAGGGATAAAACACAGCCCTGAGGTGCTCTGGTGTTCAGGATGATTGTCTGATAAATTTTCGAACCATTAAGACCACGTGCATGAAGTTTGTGAGGTGAAATGGTATAAAAAGCCAAACAAATCGAACAAAAGTAACCGAGCATAGGTCGGCATACGTTTATCTGGAATCTAGATGGTTTCACACTGATTGAGATTGAGTGAAACAGTATCGTCAGGTCAGGTATGGGAGCATATGCCGAATCTGTCATTTGTTGCGTCCACTTTCCGTCGGTACTCCAGGGGACTCTGTCTCGCCATTCCCCAGGCAGATACCTGGCCCATCCCCATCTCCTTGAGATGCCGATCAACCTGCTGCAAACCATGAGGCATGTGGTTGGCCTCCTCCACTCATGAGGCTCCCTCGCTGAGAGAATCTGGTGAGTAGGATCAGCGTCAGGAAAACGAGCCACAAGTCCACTGAACAATTACAGCAATAGGCAAACTGATGAGGGTCAAGGGAAGCAGAAAGAACAGATTTCAGGTTCAGTAAAATGACGTTTAAAGGACTTCATGATGATGGATGGGAGCGCGACTGGTCTATAAATAATCATTGAGGCAACTCACTGGGGAACACTTTGGCACAGGGATAATTCTGGACTTTTTCAACACATGGAGAATTTTACAAAGTTGAAGTGATTAGTTTAAAAGTAAAGCTTAAGCCTGGAATTGGCTTCGTGGTTAGGGTGCCTGGCTTGGGATCTTTGGGTCCTGAGTTTGAGCCCCGTTTGTCGTTGAATGAACACCAGGTGGGGTTGACTCAACCTATCATCCTGAGTTTTGCAAAATGAGCACCAGTGTACTGGTATAAGGGGCACAGCATCGGCGGTGTAATCATGCCTCAACAAAATGACAGCTACCCAGCAGCCAAGCTGCCATACGCAAGAAGGAATAAAGTTACAATAGGCGACAGTTCATCGGCATCAGACCGCAACAGGCTCGGGCTGATACCATCAGGACTAGTTGCTTTCCAGACCTTCAAGTTCATAAGAACATGCCAAATGTCATCTTCAGAGATCACACAAGCTTGGGGAGACATCTGGTTGGTGTTGCGTTCACCGGATGATCAAATCTGCTGTAAGAATGATTCCGTTCCTTGAGCAATATGTTGTCATTCATTGGAGATGTCAACTTTGACTTGCAACCGGTTATACTTAGTTTGGATTCATTGCTTCAGCGGTTTGAGAGATGGTTGAAAAAAAAAAAAACATTTTAGCTTAAATCCAACATAGCTGCTAGTCGTCTCGGTCAAGGCACATCACGGCAGTGATTCCAAATCGTCTTTCTTCCGAAGGATCGGCTTCTTCCTCCGACCATAAAAATCGAAGAGTGACCACATCTGGTTTTTGTGTCCTGAGAGGCTAAACGCACTGCTAGAAGCTGGTTTGAGCCACACCGTTCTTTTATGGTCGAGTCCAGTCCCGTGTACAACATAATTGTTTTTGTGACCTTTATGAATCACGGTTCGGCCAAAAGTTGCAAATTAATGGATCGGCCGCTGAGAATGTGGGGGGGAAAATGGCGTACAAATCGACGCTTCAGCATAGTTTGCCATGTTGATGGCACATGCCAAGCTTCAATGTCTGTTGTTGAGCGGTTTCCATGCTGTCAATTGTTTTTTTTTCTTGAACCCAATATGGCTGCCATACCATATCACCGATGACATCGAGTTGTCACGAAAATATTCTCCATGGGGAGTCCCTTCTTTGTTTTAAAAAAAAATTCTCTGCAAGCGCTTGTCCGATGGACACAAAACTTTAAAGTGAAAAATATGGAGACATAGACAGATACACGGACGGATGGTAAATAACAGGTGTTACGATAGTCTTGCAACTCCCTCGTGGCAAGACTAAAGGAAAGGTATTTCTCAACTACGTGCACACACCTTGCTCTCCTGTAAATCAACGGGAGAAGTACATGGATGTATCGGTCATTACCAACCACGAGTTCCTTAGGTGGTTAAGAATGAAAGTCATGGTGACAAGTCTGGACTGAAATTGGAGATGCGGTCACATTTGCCTTGTGGTGCATCCTGAGAAGACACCTGGTTATCTTCACACCAAGAAGCTCGGAAGCTGCAAATCATTTCCATTTCCGGTTAAGACAACTTTTAAAATCCATCGTTTATCTTATCCATTATAAACGGACTATCTTTCACCAAGAGGAGTATCGTCTTGTATGCAGGATATAATTTTATTTGCATCAGACAAGCCACAACATGAGGATCAGTGGATTAGTTACAGGTGAATGGGGGAGGAAAAAAATTTGGAAGTGCCAAATGTACTTGCAAAGAGTCTTCATGAATTTACAATACTGAAGTTTAAGCAGAATGCTCTGTACAAGAAGACAGGACAAAGGAGTGTCAGAGAGGAAATGACAATAAGAGAAACCATTTCTATACTTTTTGGTCGAAACAGCAGATCTTAAATGGGACAATGTTAGAAAGATTTTGGCACAAACTCTAGCCAAGGTTCTGATATAAATGTTAAGATGGAATTATGGAGGTGCTCTTAGAGTTTTCATCAGTCTGGCCAAAACTAAAGGGTTACGTAAGACGTGAACCCTGACAATAATAATGCGGTCGGGACGTCCCTTGCACTCCGAACGGAGCCGTTTTGGCCTCGGTGCCATGAAGGAAATGACCCGGATTGCCGAGAAGCTCCAGCGTGAAGTGCTGGAGTTTGGTCCGCTCAAGCGGTGGCACATCTTCAAAATGGGATATTCGGATTTTCTCATCCAGATAACCCACCCATGGCACCACCGTCACGCCAAAGGCAACACAAAATGGGCAGCAACAACCGACTGCTAATACAGAGCAATGGCAAAGCAAAAAAGTACAAAAAGCACGAGATATGACATTACTCCCACCTCGAGGCAAAGTAAATGTGCAAAAATTACTTGCCAAGAGAAAATAATAAAAAAATACCAAGCCCTGATATGCTGGTTAAAAAAAAATAATTACAAGCCAGGAGAGGAGGGAAAAAAATCTACATCAATAACTGGCTGTTAAAAGCACAAAGGGATTTGTAGAATTGATGCAAAATTCACAAAAGAAGATTAATTTGGGACATTATGGATCGGTGATGGATTGTAAAATCCCTCAGCCATGCTGTGATTGACTGCTTCATTAGGGTACAAATGGATTTTGAGATTACATTCACGAGGGTTAGCGAGTTATATCACATCTGTGCATCTTAAACCCAACACTGTATGTACACTTGCACTCAATTACTTAATGTAAACATCCATCTCCCGGTTCAATGACGGTATCTAGCCGTCATTGAACCAAATGAACGAAGAACCCCCGGGTTATTCGACACCCTCTGGGTGGAACTCGGGTCACCACCCGTAAGGAGAAGGGAGGTGGAACTCAGGTCACCACCCGTAAGGAGCAAGGAGGTGGAATTCCGGTCACGACCCTTTCGGAGAAGGGAGGTGGAATTCCGGTCACGACCCGTAAGGAGAATGGACGTGTAATTCAGGTCACACCACCTGTAAGGAGAAGAGAGGTGTAATTTGGGACACGACCCGTAAGGAGAATGGAGGTGTAATTCAGGTCACAACCCGTAAGTAGGTTGAATTCGGGTCACAACCTGTAAGGAGAAGGGAGGTGGAATTCAGGTCACGACCCGTAAGGAGAAGGGAGGTTGAATTCAGGTCACACGACCCGTAAGGAGAAGGGAGGTGGAATTCAGGTCATGACTCGGAAGGAGAAGGGAGGTGTAAATGAGGTTATGACCCGTAAGGAGAAGGGAGGTGGAATTCAGGTCACGACCCATGAGAAGGGAGGTGTAAATGACGTCACGACCCGTAAGGAGAAGGGAGGTGAAATTCAGGTCGCACCACCCGTAAGGAGAAGTGAGGTGAAATTCAGGTCACGACTAGTAAGGAGAAGGGAGGTGGAATTCAGGTCACACCACCCGTAAGGAGAAGGGAGGTGAAATTCAGGTCATGACTCTTAAGGAGAAGGGAGGTGTAATTCAGGTCACGACCCATAAGGAGAAGGGAGGTGGAATTCAGGTCACACCACCCATGAGTTCCCCCCCCCCCCAAGATTCTGTGGACATGCTATGGCAATTTTAAAATTAGATCATCAGGTATGATAGTTAAAAATATGGAGGTATGAAATGAAGCAATGTTATCGGTTAAATTACTCAGTGGATTCCATGATGGTTCTTGACTCTATGAGGCAGCGAGTAAAAAGTGCATAAATTTGAATGGTTTTTACAATCGATTATTTTTCTGTTGTCAGTGTGTCCTAGAAAATGGCAGCGGCGTTTAAACGAATCGTGAGCTGATGTTACAATTCACAACATGGAATGTCATGCTAAATGCCAAAGGATATCAATTAAAATCGAACGGAAGCATGACGACTGTGGAAAACATGGCACACAGGAAGAGAGGATGGCACGAAGGTGGGGGTTGAATTTATAAGGAGAAGTCACCAGAGGTACACTTTTGTGACGAAACGTACAGACAATCGGTTAACGCTCGCACTTTTGGCCTGAGCAGTTACATCGGTTCAGGAAGCGTCGGAGAAGAGTGACGAAATTAATCGAGAGGGGAATACGGAAACATAGAGATTGAGAGGTCTCCAAGTCACTGACGACAGCAACCGAGAAAAAGCCGTTTGAGGCAGCATTTTAAGTGCTATTCTTGGGCATGTGTTTTTGCCTTCAGGCTTCGTAAAAAATAAAAAAAATTATCTTAAAATACGTAGGTGACGAGAGAGTGGAGAGAGCGAGAAAAGCACAATGCTGTATTAAGGTTTAATTCAGGAGGTCGAGGAGTTGTGTGCGTGAAATAACTTTTTAAAAACTCTTCCGTTTCCTAAAGTCTTCCTCTCTCAGCGTCCTCCGTCACACCTTCACAGGGACCATGGGACAACACTCTCATGTACCGTTCATACAACTTACATCTACTTGGAAATATTTCACGTTCGATGGTCCAACGTCCTACCCGTGGTAATGGGCAGTGGGGAGAGGAGAAGTCAACACTGAGGTTATGTGAGCCGTGTGTACGTGTAAGGGACGTGCATGTAAGGGAGCCGTTCTAGATTAATGACACCAGTAGTAAGTATTGGGTTCTGACAACCTTCCCAGAATTCCATTTCTTTGTCTCTACCCATGACCTCAAAACAAAAATAAAACAATATGACCTTTGCCCCCAAATGTAATGTCAACCCGATGATTAAGCCCAAATCCCAAGAAAATTAGCCGATTGATACCGACCTGATTCATAAAAACATCATCATGAAACCGAAACGTGATGCCAAAGTGCAAGTGCAGACACAGCATTCCCATGTTAGCAGGTCACAGCCAAACGACTTTGGTGATTTATACGTCTCCGTCACGTGCACCTTTCCACCCAAAAATCTCCGCTTGTGCTGCTCGGATTTAAACCTCGTTGCAACTTTGCGCTAGGGTGAGCCCGGACCAGACTACAAGCCGTTACTGGGTCGGGTAGCGAGAGCGGTACGGCCTAGCTCGTCCGACGATGAAGAACGAGGGTTGTGAAGCATCTTGGGCACCCGGCGAAGCAACCTCTGCGCTTCGAGGAATGTGTCGGTGAGTTCCTTCGTCCACTGGACCAGCTCCGGCTCACTCTGCAACAAAACCGCAACGCCAATCGTTCGATAAGGGTTATCAGTTCAGTGCTTTCTTATTTTGACATGATCGAGGCTCATGGAAGAGCTGCAGCAGAATGGAATGGAACAAAATGGAAAGGCGGGGGAAACACCAACAGCAGAGTAGAAGTGAGAGTGAGATCAAAGGGAGTGGGAGGACACATGGGAGTGAACAAGCTGCACACAAGCTTCACAAAACACAGTGAGAGGAGGAAGGGGAGAGTGGGAATGAAACAGAAAAAGAATAAACCAACCGACAACTGAGGGAGAGAAGGAGGGGGGGGGGATCGCAATGACTTGGAAAAATGGAGTGCTTGGAAATGGGGTCATTTGGGGGTAGAAGAGATCAGTGGTATGGATGGGGAATAGAATGTGCATGAAAAAAATACACAGGAGCACTCAATACGAAGAACAATCGACACAAACAGAGAACATACAACATACAGCAGCACAGACGAACCTGGAACAATTTCCGGTACGTAGTTGTCTGTATTTTTATTACATACGCAAATGTGGTAGACTATTTGGATCCCACTCTACCCCTTTTCAGAATGCATCATGTATCACTACGACCCCCTGAACCCCATGTGGGTACGTAATAGGAGGGTGAATATACTGATTCTGGCTCACTTTCCCCCATGTTAATGAATGGGGGATTCTCAGCGATTCATATTTTTTTCCCCTAAAACAAACCCCCTTTTTATCCCAAGGTATATTTATTTGTCTCCCCTTTTAACCTCGGGGCACTTTTTTTCGAATAACCAATGCATATTATTCAGCACAATAATCCCCATCTATAATATTTAAAAATAAAACATTTGAATCTTTATATTTTTCAAGATACCCCTTTTGTGTCATTATGAAATGATACACTTCTCTCATTGATCTCATCTGACTACCTCCTGAGTTGCATATCATTTTGAGATTGTAGTAAATTATTTTTCAATTGATAACCATCAAAGTTTTCTGTCCATTCAAGGATATTAATTTTTTTCTTTACATCCTCTTTTTTTTGATGTTTTTAAAAAAACTTACTAGTTTTTAAATTGAATCGCTTATTTGTTTTAATAACCTTTGTTTTAGTTATTTTTTCAATAAGACTTCTTTGATATTTTTCACATTCATTATGTTTTCCATTTATATACCAAGACAGATTTTCCCCACTCTTTAGTTTGATTAATACTTGGTTCGACCATTTATATATTGTGAAAAACGCGGCGGTTGCCCTTAAAAACCCCAACCCATCTTCCCATCGTTAAAACTTGTGTCCTTATGGAACACAATCTATTCTATACACTCTATCATACAATATCCATATGGAACACAATCTATTCCATTATCTAAAATAAATCTCTTATCATCAAAGGCTCCTAAGGCCTTTTTATTTACTTCACTATATATCTTGTGTTTATAACTTCTTATTGTATTCATTTTCCTATATTCCTCTTTCTTATTCATCAAACAATTGTAATAATTTCTAAAAGTTGTTGATTTCTTTATTACATATTTCTTTATTCCCTTTAACCTTTTATCAATCTGATCACCATACTTATAAGCATATGCCTTTGCTCTCAATCCAATAAACTCACTTATTACTTTTCCACCCAACTCATCCTTAAACTTACCAATAACCTTTTCATTCTTTTCTGAAAATAACTCTCTTCTTACTAAAATTACTTGTATCATATACTCCAATATTTTTCTTCATATCTTTAAAAACATAATCAGTTTTTATATCTAGAATAAAACGATCAGTGTCCATATACAACAATGAAACATTTTCACAATAATCATTCATCAATAGCTTTGATAAATCAAGAACTGCTGTTCCAATATAAATTGGTTTATCCATTACAATACTTTCCTTTTTCATATGAATTGCAGAAAAGTTCTCTCAAAAAACCTCTTCTCTCTCAAAACTTGGTTTATTTATCAATCTAGAAGCTTCTTTCCAAGATGTTGCAAATCTAATGTTTTGCCTGTTTCTAACATTCTCCATTGTCTTTCCAAAGACAGCATTATTCATCAATTTATAGAATTCCCCTTCAAATTTTACTTTTGTATTTTTTCTCATATCTGTATTGAATTTAATATACTTTTCCATCCAAGGAGTTTGTTTAAATTTTAAAACTCTGAATTTTAGCTACTCTCAAAAACTGCTTCAAGCTTCTCTGATGCAAAACATATCCCTCTTTATCATAGAATGTTGTTAATAACTTTTCTGTTGATTTACCTTTCATGTTAAAACTTTTATGATAATCACTTAACCATTCTTTCTTTGGGGTTTCTTTCTCACATGCAAAAGGAAGGTCTTTATGCTTATTATGAAGATCACTCGGGTACCTCAAATCATCTTCAAAATAATAACCAAGAAATAACAATATTCATCAAAGCCTTTTCATAATCCTTTTCTTCCACCCACTCTAATTTACCCTAAGGCAGAGATTGAGACATTGCCCATCCACACATTATTACCATCAAAATACATCAAATAATTACTATCTTTTTCACTATCATAATTTGGAAGATATTTATTATTTGCTTTAGCATATCTTTTTTAACATACTTGTGATATTCCACCTCTCTTAGACTTCTCAATCATCAAAAGCACAAGCATAACCCGCGCTCTGCGCGACATGTTGGGGTGGGTGTGTTTGAGAAAGGAACTGATGCAGAGTATCAGTAGTAATTTTACTTTAGTGCAGTAAGTGGAATACGATTTCACTGTTTCAGAACCATTTTATTTACTTTTTTTCGTACCATGCACCTCATATGGTCTTTGAGATAATGTAAGCTGAATATCACGTTACTCGAGCGCAGAACAAAGTCGAAGATAGCGCGACACGAAACCACAAACTCGGAAATAATATATAACATATCTACATCACTGATTAAATCTATATCTTGTTTTGTCATTTTCAACATTGCACTCCAAGCTAAACCAGGAGCTGTGAAATAGTGGGCAGGATCTAATCCATAACAATTTTTTATTATGACAGAGTGATCTAAAAGCTTCAAACACATTAGCTAACAATAAAACATCTGTTTTTAGATACAAATCATGATATTCTCCAAGGTTCTTTATCTTAAATATTTTCCAAATTTCTTGTGCGTGTTTATATTCCTTATCACTTATCTCTTCTTCATAAAGGTTATTATAGAAACCTTCTTTTTAAGGAAGTTGTGTTTCTTTAAATCTCATAAATGAATCCATATAATCATAAGGATAAATTCCCTTGTAAGAATTTTCTCTTTACTTTGAATTTCATTCCTTGTTTGAATTTCCTCTCTGGTTAGAATTCCCTTTTTAATCAGAATTTCATCTATAATCAGAATTTCCTCTTTAGTTAGAATTTCATTCATTGTTCGAATTTTCTTTATAATTAGAATTTCATCTTCAGTTAGAATTTCTTCATTAAAGGCCCAATCACACCTCAACGTTTTAGCCAGCTTATGCCGATTTTTTGAAAATTTGTCTAAAACGCTGGTACACGTCGAATACGTTATGGGTAAGTTTTGATAACATTGAGAGCATGCTGAAAAACACTGCCATACGTCGTTGTATGCTGGCTTTAAACGTTGTACTTTTCGGTTGTCCTCAAATTTTCCATGCTTGAAATTTTAAGACTTATGCCAGCGTATGACTCGCACGTTCCGCATAACGCTAGCCATAAGTTGTAGGCACGTCACGCGATCGTTGACACACGTCGACACACGTTACTTGTAAGTTACTCATAAGTCGAAACACGTTGAGGTAATGTTTAGCGTACCCGAAACTTATTTCTAACCTATGAGTAACGTGTTGTACTCACGTTACGCGATCGGTGACACACATCAACACACGTTACTTGTAAGGTGCTCATAAGTCGAAACACATCAAGGTAATGGTTGGCATCAGTGTTCCAGACTCCCTGGTTTTATTATTTTTTTCTTCCTTCCTTCAGTATGATGGTAATTTTGACACTTCGATTTCTAGTGCGGTTATAATATAATATAATTAATAGGCTTCCGCTCAACGATTTAAATCATAACCGCACTACACACTGAACACCGTCATACCGAAGGAAAAAAAAAACCGGGAGTCTGGAACACTGACGCTAACCATTACCTTGACGTGTTTCGACTTATGAGTACCTTTCAAGTAACGTGTGTCTGTGTGTCAACGATCGCATATCGTGCGTACAACTTATTCCCATCGCATGCGGAGCGTGCGTCATACGGCAAGTACGTCGTAAAATTTTCAACATGTTTAAAATTACAAGACGTACTTCACTTACTACGACGTATGATAGCGTACTTTAGCGTTCTATTCACGCATACCAAACTTACCTATACCGTATTCGACGTGCGCCAACGTTTTAGATGCGTTTTTCAGAGGTCGGCATACGCTGGCAAGATGGCCAAGGTGTGACTGCGATGTTGACACTTCCATTTCTGCGGCGGTTATGATTTGAATCGTTGTGCGGCAGCCTTTTCATAACCTACGCCACATCATCGTCGGCGATGCGTGCAGCGCGCTATGCCTAAGTTAGACTATCGTTGGGCATAGGTTGTGAAGGCCGACAACAGGTTCAGCATTCGTTGGTATAAGTTATCTATAACACAACGAAACGTTGTGTGTCCGTTACTAATATGTTGTGCATAAGACCAAGTCGTTATGAATACGTCCGAATCTTTAAAAAAAACATCAAAAGTTCAATGTAAGCCAGCGTTTTACATACATTTTAATACGTTGCCATTGCTGGCTAAAACGTCAAGGTGTGACAGGGCCTTAATTTCCTCATTAATTAGAATTTCCTCTTTACTTTGAATTCTCTCTTTAATCTGAATTTCCTCTTTTGGAAAGAATGAATTAAGATTTGGAAAACAGCCTGTGGAGCTTAAGGCCCGGTCACACCTTGACGTTTTAGCCAACGTATGCCGATTTTTGAATTTTTTTTTCTAAAACGCTGGCACACGTTGAATACGTTATGGGTAAGTTTTGATAACATTGAGAGCACGCTGGCATACGTCGTAGTACGTTGCCATACGTCGTTGTACGTTGGCTTTAAACGTTGTACTTTTCGGTTGTCCTCAAATTTTTTCATGCTTGAAATTTCACGACGTACGGCGTATGACTCACACGTTCCGCTACGCTGGCCACAAGTTGTAGGCACGGTCTGCGATCGTTGACAGACGTCAACACATGCTACTTGTAAGTTAATCATAGGCTGAAAGACGTCGGTATAATGGATCGTCCTTGCGTCAGCGTCCACGGCCAGGGCCAGGACACTTATTTGCAGCATTCTTCAAACTTTTTTTCGGCATGCCGAGGATGTTCACACTTCGATGTCTAGCTTGGCTATGATTCCAATTGTCCATCGGCAGCGTCTATTTAAAATAGTCGAGTTTGAGCGTTTTAACACGTTCAGAAGAAACGTTTCAAATTTCCAAACCCCAGCGTCAAAAAAAAACAAAAAAAAAAACAAAGGCGAGTGACAGCAATTTAAATCGTTCATTGTAAACAATGAAACTAGCTGAGTGGTACCGTTTAAAAGTCGTTGAGTGTAAAAAAAATCCAATTGTTGAGCGCAAGCGTCTACTTTCAATAGTGGAGATGCAGCCATTTAAATCGTTGAGTGGCAGCCTATGAACCTACCCGTGGACACGCGGACGCAAGGACGATCCATCATAACCCACACCCTCCCCCTCACACCCACCTACTACTGCCAACATGAACAAACTACTACTAATACTAATACTAATACTGTTACTGATACTGATACTGATAATGTTACTGCTGACATGGACATCGACTCAAAAAGGACTCGAAAACACTGTTGGGTTCCCCTTTTATGAACACCATTTTTATATACCAATTCCCAAAACCGCTGGGAACACGTCTTTATATGGCAGTTATAAGCTAGAAACACATTCATTTTTTTTTTTTTGTCGACCGGAAGACGTCATTGGAATACGTCTACATACGTCGATGTGTGTTGGGACTACGTAAAGAATTGGTTCAAAGCACGTCAAACACAAGTTAGAAATAAGTTTCGGGTGAAAAAGACATTACCGCGACGTGTTTCGACTTATGAGTAGCTTATAAGTAGCCTTTGTGGACGTGTGTAAGCGTCCACATATCGTATGTAAAACTTATCCTCATCGCATGCGGAACGTGTGTCATACGCCGAGTACGTCGTAAAATTTTGAACATGTTCAAAATTTCTTGACGTACTCTACTTACTACGACTTATGATAGCGTATTTAGCGTTCTACTCGCGCATACCAAACTTACCCATACCGTATTGGACGTGCCCCAACGTTTAAGACACACTTTTTGTTACGTCGGCATACGCTGGCAAGATCGCCAAGGTGTGACCGCGATTTTGACCCTTCCATTTCTACGGCAGTTATGATTTGAATCGTTGTGCGTCAGCCTTTTAATAGGCTACGCCACGACATCGTCGGCGATGCGTGCAACGCGCTATGCCTAAGTTAGACTATCGTTGGGCATCGGTTGTGTAGGCCAACAACAGGTTCAGCATTCGTTGGTATAAGTTATCTATAACACAACGAAACGTTCTGTGTAGTTACCAATGCGTTATACATAAGACCAAGTCGCTATGAATACGTCCGAATCTTTAAAAAAAAAACATCAAAAGTTCAACGTAAGCCAGCGTTTTACATAAATTTTAACACGTTGCCATCGCTGGCTAAAACGTCAAGGTGTGACCGGGCCTTTAGATTTGATGCTAGGTCGGCCAGTGGTGTTCCCATAAAGTTGGAAGAATCTAGAAACCTAATACGAGTTAAAGGTTTTGTGAATATCATTTTTGTAAATGAAATATACTTTTGACTTGTGTTTGTTATAGCAGAAATATTCCCTGGTGTTTTTGAAAGTTCATTTATAAATAGATGTGTATCATTGTTGGCGCTGTTGTGAAGAAAGACTGGAATAAAAGAAGGAAATTTATAATTAAGATTACAACAGGAATGAGCGGGACCTCCATATTTACCAGTAAGATGACAATGATCCCTAACTTTGACCTCTCCCTCAATTTCCTCCTCACAAATATGACAGATATTGTTCTTTCTAAATTCTAATTTCTTCTTCTTCGGTTAATTTCATCGGTTCATTTGTTTCTTTCATTAATTTAGTTAGCCTTATACAATCCTTTTCTTATCGTTTTACAAACTCTTGTGAAGCTTTTTTTCCACTATAATGTTCAAGTTTATTATACTTTTCTCCAACAGATGATTTGATATAATAACAGAAACCACAAGGAATATGTTTTTGATATTTATTTGTATATGATTCTTTTGGAATAGGAGAAGCAGTATTTATCTTTTTAAGGATACATTTAAAATCAGCGTATATCACAAATGGGTGCATGATAGATTTATTATAATCTTCAAAAGAAATAAAATCTTTTCACCAGGTTTAGGCATTGTATTTACAGCTGATTTATGATTACTACATTTTGAATGTTGTTCCAATCGTGCTTTTGTATGAAATGAATTAAGACATCGCTTTCAAGGATATATTTTGTTTGCTGTTCTTAATACCTGAGAAGAGATTAATCTTGATAAATTATTGATGTATGTATAATGTGAATTCTTTCCAACACTAAAATATAAAAGATCAATGTGTGTTTCTTCATTTTTATAGTTGTTTGAAATCTTTAATACCTGAACTTTATTCTCTCGAGTTCATTCCTGTACATTAATCGAAAGATTATTCTTTTTCTCAAATTTAGGAATATCTGTTAGTGGCATTGCGAATTTAAAATCTTTAATGTCCAAGGTATTCTTATATTTCATATATTGTTTTACTCTTTCTGAATTACAATTTGGTTGATGTAAGTGAGCAAGAACAGACCAGAGAAAACATTTATTATCATTGTTCTTAATATTAACAACTGCCTTCTTTAGTTTTATTTATTTTGGTAATTCAATATAAGAAGAAGCTTTAAGAGGGTCTGATTTCAGAATGTGTATATCTAAAAAGATGATTTTTAAAATATTAAATCCACTTCCTACCACTGTATTATCAACATCCTCCTCTTGTCTTGATAGTTCTTCATAAACCCCACTATTCATAAAATCTTGAAATGATGTTATAAAATGAAGATCTGTTCTCATATAAGGAGTTTGTTCTTCATCTTGTCTTTTCATATTCAACAATCCAAAAGATGCAAATCCTGATGAAATAAAGGATGTTAATATATCAGGTGAAATGACATTTCGTTCAAGAGTCGTTAAGGATCATTTTAAAATTACCTTTAATATAAAAAATGTAGTTCAATCTGGTAATGAAAAAAAGTATATAGATATTAATGGTAATGTTTCTTCTAATTAAATGAGTCAATATTCAACTGAAGATTGTGAAGATTATGAGTGATTATGATACCGAGAGTTATGAAAGTAGTTTTATAGATGATTCCGAAGATGAATTTTAGTTTAGTTAAAGTTTTACTTTATAACTATGCTAGATTTTGAGCCTCTTGAATTCTCTGATACTCCATATGACAAATTTGAGAATTGTCCCACGTGTGATTAAACACAGAGTCAAAAGCCTAGAAACAATGTATATTCTGTGATTATCATTTAATTAATGATAATAAAAAGTATAAAAATGAAAATAATTCTTTTCGAGTTACACCAAAAATGAATTACTTTACAAGATTGATTGGAGAAGTGAATGTAAAGTATGAGGGTGAGAACACACCTTTCCTTTCAATGGAATAAACTGAACGTATAAGAGAAATGTTCAAAGGATTGTTGTTATATATTATTCTCGATTGTCATTTTCAGGGAAATATCAACACAAGATATTGTATAAATAAAATAATGGATTATCTTGAAATTAAACCCGAACTGAGGATAAAATATAGAGTTTCTGAAAAAGCCAATAATAAATTAAATAACCTGTTTTCCAAATATATAAATGAATGATTGATTATTTACCCATTTGGGAAAAGAAGACAAAATTTAACAAACACAAAAATCTTCCAAATTCATTCAGATGTCTCATAATTGGTTCATGCTGATGTGGAAAAACCTGCTAACTTTTAAAGATGCTCCTTACTCCCAACTTTTTAGATTATGATAATTTAATAATTTTCACAAAGTCGAGTTTTCAACCTGAGTATCAACTCCTCTCACAAGGTTATAATGCTGGTCTCCAAAAAGAAGATATAATCGGTTTATTTAAACTTCAAAAAAACCTAAATGATTATAGCATTGAAGATATAATACAACTATTTTGTGATACACAGAGATGTAAAAAGAAATCAAAACCGATAACTTGTATTCTTAGTGATAATACGGATGATATATGTATCCCTGTGTGTCGTAAGAGGCGACCAGGGTTGGCGTAGGGAAGGGCATCCGGCCATAAAACATTGCCTCAAGAAAAAGCCAAACCCCTGCACAGCAGGGAAAAATGGCTGTAAAAACGGTCATTTATATTCATCAATACGGATGATATACCGTCTCCCCAAGATTTGGATAAATCAAAAAAGAACCTCGTTATCTTTGATGATTGTGTTAATGAGAGAAACCAAACAGTAATGGACAGCTACTACACAAGAAGGAGACATTCTTTTTGTAATTGTATTTATCTTAGTCAATCGTACTTTCAACTACCTCGGCGTTCCATCAGAAACAATGCTTATACTTTTATTTTATTCAAGTTAAATTCAATAGACATAAACAATTTTTGGAGAGATAATTGTTCGACATTATGTAGTAAAAAAGGAATTTGGGGATTTCATGAAGCACACGACTGAAAAATATAAACATATTGTTGTGAAACAAGATGAGATATTAAATGATATTTTCCAATAAATAAATGGATGCGAAAGAAAGAGCAAGAAGATTTAAGGAACATCAAGAGTTGGTTCCAAAAGTTGTAAAACAACAGGAAGACATAAAGAAGAAACGCAGACAGAAACTAATGGGTGAAGAAGCATTTGAAAGAAAACAAGAGAAATTTTTTAAACCACTTTTAAAAACTTCCAAAGAAAAAATTATAGATGTTTCCACAGTTCCCACAATAGAATATACTCCTAAAAAACTTCAAATGATAAAAGATTTCAGTCAAATGACGGAGGAAGAATTAGAGCAGAGAGGAGAATTAGAATATGATGATGAAGAATTATTTCAACAACTGGAAGAGATTAATCACCCCCCTGATTATATTGTGAATGCTCTTCAGAACAATGAATATTCAGCGGAATCAAAAACCAAAGCAGGACTCATTCCAACAGAACAACCAGCAATATTTCATCTTGTTCAAGAAAAGGTATTGATATTTAATGATGAATTAAGGTTCTTGGGGTCTGCTCAACCCCCTGTTAAAATAACTCCAAGATTAATGTTTCTTCTCACAAAAGATGGAAGACAAACTTCAACTGTGAGGGATGAATCAAAGTATTTTGATAAACCATTGCAAATGAAAAAATAATGATGATAGAGTATAATATATTGATCTGCTGAACTCTGTTAATTATAGGGTTAGTCTTTCTGGTAAACGTAGCAAGAATGAGAAGGAGTAACACATTATTCAGGCTTTAAGTGGGCTTGGTTCAGGTGTTAGTTTTCTTCCAAATGACCCATCACAATCAGTTAATAGACTGCTATTGTTGTTAGGTAGTAAGAAGGCTGGAAATAACAATTGTTTTAATGAAGCATCAGACATTTTAGATCAGTTGATGAACATGAAAATAATTACTAAATATCAATATAAAGACATTTTATCTCATATTAAATAAGATGAGAAGCACAATCCTGAGTTTTAATTTCACAACAAGTGACCACACATCTTCATTCCCATACCCACTACAACTTGACCCAACAAAAGAATATGAGGCATCTTTATTGTCCATGGAAACTTATAATACCTTATTTAATATAATTGAGAAAAATGACAAGTTTAGTTATAATCCGGGAAGTGGATATAAAACGATAACAGTCTCACCCGGAGCATATGAGATTTCTCAAATATCTTCCGAAATTGCTCGCCTTATGACAGAACAGGGTGATGAACCAAAAAATATTGTCATAGATATTCAAAAACATACTTCAAAATCAACGATTAAACTTAAAAATAACTACAAGGTTGATTTCACAATTGATAATTCATTTAGAGAGTTATTGGGTTTCTCCTCAAAAAAGATTGAAACTAATGGGACGTTTTACAGTGATAATGTCATTCAAATATCCTCAGGAATAAATTCGGTATTATTTCACTGTGATTTGATTGATGGTGCTTATAATGATGGAATAAAAACAAATACAATATTTTCATTCAGCGCAGACTCAACCCCAATTGGTTATAAATTCAATATGGAACCCAAAAATTTGGTTTATCTCCATGTGTCAGGAAAAACCATACACAGAGTAGATTTTAGGATAACCGACCAAGATAATCGTATGATTTATTTTAATGGACAAGTTATATCCATCAGAATTCACCGACGTGAAGTTTTCCAATAAATAAATACGATGGTTATGGTGAGGAAACACGAGTTGGGAAAATATAAAATAATTACAGGGGATGGGATGTTCCTTTCCCCATACTACAAGGGTGAAGGTATGTATCTTGGTAGAGGATACTATAAACCGAAGAGACAAAGGGGTGTCTGACATCAATTTAGAGGAGATAGGATAATTGATACTCTAATGGGTATCGATTCAACTATTCTTAAACATAAAGACCTAATTGGTTCAACTGCTTTTGCTGTGGGAAATGTAGCAGGTGCTGTAAAGAGCATAAAAGATGCCCAAAAGGAATTTCATAAATTACAAGCAATAAAAGAAATTAAGAAAGGCAAAACTCAGTTGTCTCCCCGAGAACGACAGAAAATAATTCAAATACTTGGGTCAGGGTTTCAAAAGTTTTAACATCTTTTTTCCGAAATAAATACAAGTATGGAAGCAATTGATAGTATCTTTGATTTGGATGATACTATTATCATCTCAAACTCCACTAAAAAAGAAGATTACTTCAAGGTAAATGCAATAACTGGAACAGACTGGAATGCAAATGGTACAAAAAGTTTTGAAATAAATAATCAAGAAACTTATTTGAATCTATCCGAAAGTTTCTTGTTGTGTAAATTTACATTCACTAAGGCTGGGAATAACACAAACGCTACACTCGTAAATGATTTCTTCTGGAAAATGTTTGATAGTGTTCATTTGTACATTGGAACACAAGAAGTTGAAGCGGTTGATTATGTCTCTGCTGTATCTGAAATGATGAAATTTACACTATATTCATTCAGTGATAGAATGGGAAAGGGGGCTGTCAAAGGTTTTATTTCTGACATGTCAACAGGAACAAACACAGACCCTGGATATACTCAAAGGAAAGAAATGTATAATGATGATACAAAAGCAGTTAATAGTTTTACTGTGGCAGTTCCTCTTCAAGGTATATTTTGATTTTGTGATCATGATAAAGTTCTGTATGGTCTTAAAATTAAATTTCACCTCCAAAGGAATGATAATGAAAATGTATTACTTTTTGGTGTTGGTAGTGCTTTTGGTGCTCAGAATAAAGTTGTAATTGATGAAATGAGTTGGTATAGAAGTGAATATACTCCTAATCTTAAAACAGAAGAGATGTTGAACAGAAGACTTAACTCAAAGAAACCACTCAGTGTATCATACCTCAAAAGAAGATGTCAACATGTTAAACGAAACCAAACCACTGACACGTGGAATTTGGGTGTACTGGAAGGAAAGCCACGATATCTGTGGATCATTTTTTCAACACCAGATGGTGATACTGCGACTGATAAGAATAATGCATTGAGTGATAATGCTAAGGTGAAACAACTTCGTGTTTCTCTCGATGGAACATTTTATCCACGAGATAGATTGGAAATTAATTGGGAAAAAAATGATTTTGCTGAAGCATACAAGTCTTACCAAAAGGTGTGTGAAAGTAATGGAAATAAAGAACCTATTTTGCATATGACAGCATTTAAAAGTTTGTATACAATCTATGCGTTTGATCTGAGTGCTCAAAAGGAAACTATAAAGTCTAATCGAGTGGATACTTCCCTATACATTGAAAGAGGAGAGAGTGAAGAAGTTGATACATATTGTTTGCTTTTGGAAGAAACAGAATTACAGATTAATACAGATAATGGTGTTATGATTAGTCTCACATAATTTTTTGTTAAATAAATGAGTGGCAAAGTACCAACTGGGGTACATGTTCATCAAAGCAATCTTCATAAACTATCATCTTGTGTTCAAAATCAAAAGCCTTGTACGATTAAAGTTAATGCAATTCAGAGAAAAGGAGCAGTAAGAATTGATGTTTTGCTCACAAGAGAATAGGTTAAAATCTTGAACGATACTGGCTCACTTAAAATTAAAATGACAAAACCAATGTTGAAAAAATATTCAATAAGAGAGACAAGTGGAGGATTTCTCCCATTTCTAATTCCTTTATTTGCTGGTTTAAGTGCGGTTGGAGCATTGACGGGTGGTATTTCGACAGCGGTGAAAACTGCCAACGAAAGGAAGGCTCAACTCTGGGCTCAAAAAGAATTGGAAAGACATAACAAAGAGTTGGAGAAACAAATTAGTGGAAGTGGTGTAATTGTAGATTTTGCTGAAAAACTTGAAAGTCTGCCTGATAAAGCGAGATTGTTTGTTGGAGATATGCTTTCTTCTATCGCACAAGCAGGTGTAAAATTAACGAAAAGGGGTAATGGATTATATCTTTCTAATAAATAAATGAGCATTGATGAGTGGTTTAAAGAATTTGGAATGAATACAACATCAAATTTACAACTTGTCAAATATTGTAAGATATTAAAAATTCATAATGTGGTTATTTGTATGAGAGATGAATTAACAAACGTGCCTAAACATACAAAGAATATTATTATGAACTTTTAAGATAATAATGGGAACGGTTCTCATTGGGTTTGTATTTTTAATGGTCAAGACAAATATTATTTTGATCATTTTGGTCTTCCACCACCTGTTGAAGTCATAAAATTCTTACAGTATGATGTTTATCAAACATTTCAAGTCCAATAATTAAATTCCAAGTGTTGTGATCAATTATGTCAATATGTGTTATTTCAACTCAACAAAAATAAAATTTTTAATGACATTATTTTAAATCTAATATAAATGACTTTTGTTGGTAAAGATGGTTCTGTCTTTGGTGTATCCCAAGAACTGGATATTGATTTATCAAATTATTACACAAAGGCACAGGCTGAACAACAGAAATATAGTTTAACAAAAAATATTAATATGAAAAATGCTTATAAATTAAAAAAATTATCCAAGCCCGACTGATGCGAATGACTTGGTGAGATTAAGCGATTTATCACAATATATATCCTTAAATAAAATGGCCGTGTATTCCAAAGATACAGAAGTGTTGATTTTATCTCCAGGTCATACAGAATTCACAGTTCGAATTAAAATAAATTTTTATAAAGAAGGGCTTATCGTTTGTATGAGAAAAGAACAATGTGGGTACGATATGAATGATTTAGTGTATAATGGGTCATTTAAAATTGACCGAGAAGACCTGGAACAATTAAATCAGTCTCGTAAGGAAGAATATTATCCACTTGGTATCGAGAATGAGTTTTGTGGAAGCACGATTGGTAAACAACAAATAAAAGAATTTAATAAGGGTAAATATAATAATGGTTTTGCCCGAGTTTATATCATGAAAACAGAAAAAAACAGGATTATATATAATAAGTAAGGAGATACAAAATAATTTAACTTTGGGAAGATGGGGAGGTGTTTTGTGTCATAATATTATTCTGTCATTTATTTCTAATACATAAATGACAGCAAGAAGGCTTCAAGAAAATTATCATTTCTGTGTCCAAGCATACCTTCAAGAAAAGGGTATTTCGGTATTTTAATAAATATGTTCTACAACATAAGAATGAGGTATTTTCAATAAAAGATTGGCATTATGTTGATGTTGATAAACCGACAACTTTAGATTTAATTAGAATGTTAAATAATGAAAAAATTATTAAGTTAAGAAAACGTAATGCTCTTTTAGAAATTCAAAATAAATTTTATTGGTTTCCTGTTGTAAAAAAAAATTATTTTGGATACCGGAATAACAAGAAATCCCGCTGAATATATGTATGATATTCTATGGGGTGTAAGTGATTCAAGGATAGTAAGGGACGAGGAAGGAGTTGAAGAGAGAGAAGAGGACAAGGAGGAGAGAGAAGGAGGAAAAAGAGGAGAGAGAAGGAGGAGAGGGGAAAAAAGAGAGATGAGGGAGATTGAGGAGAGGGAGGAAAGAGCGAGAATGAATAAATATGAAAATTTGGAAACCGGTGAGATTAAAAAATAAGATTCAGGGTATTACAGAAAATAAATAAATCTCAACGTACTGAGGAAGAAAACAAAGAATTAACAAGTCTATTAGCAATATTTTTGGCAAGACAATTGACATCGTTTTCAGGGAGAAGATATTGACTTTAATTAAAGTTTTTCATTTTTTTCTTAAATAAATGGAGGAGAGAGTCAAGGCATTTCTAAGGATTCTTTATGTTTTAAAAATTAAGATTCAAATGTGCGTGTTGGAAACTAAAAAGGTTTTTGCACTCTGTAGGAATTTTTCTCATAAATAAATGAGTTATTGTCTCAAATGTAAAAAGAAAACTAATACTAAAAATATTTCATATTTTAAAAGTAAAAATAACAGGGTTATACAAAAAGGTATATGTTCGGTGTGTGGTTCAAAAAAAAAAATCAATTTATCTCCAAATACAAACTCGGAAGAGATATGCATAAGTTTTTATCAGGAAGTAAATTTACAACTACTGGAATACCAGGGGAATTACATCTACCAGGGTATTCTTTCTGTGGTCCAGGCACAAACTTGGATAAAAGATTAGATGAGGCTGACAATCCTAAACCATGGAGAAAACCCATCAATAGGGTTGATGAAGTGTGCATGAGGCAGGATATTGATTATGGGAATCCCACAACGTTGGAAGAAAAGCATGAAGCCGAAAGAGAAATGTTGTATAATTTATCTCTGATACGAAATCCAACGCTAAGAGAAAAAGTTGATAGATTTATCGTGAATAAAATGATCAGTGCTAAATTGAAACTTGGACTTGGAAATTCAAAAAACTTATAGGCTCTAATGATGTCATTAAGACTGAAGAGCAATTAGCTGATGAATTACATTAACCAATATTCACAAAGTTTCGTAGAAGGAAGGTTTATTCCAAGGAAGTTGATTATATCTGGTCCGCTGATTTGATTGAACTCAATAATGATAAGGGGTACAAGTATGCTTTAACCGTTATTGATTTGAGGAGTCGATATGCATGGGTTGTCCCTTTAAAAAAACAAAACAGGTAATACTCTTATGTTAGCCTTTCAACAGATATTTAATAAAAGTAAGAGAAAACCTAAAAAATTGTGGACTGATGAGGTCAAGAGTTTTATAACAAGACATTTATGAATTTTCTAAAAAAATAGCAGTATTACATTATACAGTACCTTTAATGAAGGGAAGGCGTTGTTGTTGAACGTTTTAATCGTACCTTAAAAGAGAGACTATATAAAAAATTCCCAGAACTCGGTTCACAACAATGGTCATCTTTTATTCAGGATATTGTGGATAAGTATAATGACACGATTCACACGTCAACGAATATGAAACCATCAGAAACATTTACAAAATTAAAATATGGAAAAGAGATTAATATCAGAAAACCTAAGTTCAAATTTGGTGATATCATAAGAATATATAGATTGAAATCTCATTTTGAAAAGGGTTATACAAAGCGATGGACGAATGAACTTTTTAAAATTGTTGATGTAATAGATATGGTTCCTTGGACTTATAAGATATATGATTTAGAAGGGGAAGAGATTTTAGGTTCATTTTATTCACAGGAATTACAAAAGACAAAACTAAGCAGATAATACCCATGGGAGCAATTGGTTGGCGCTTCACTCCCCTCTACTATACACCATTATGGACACTCGAGGACCAAGTCCGAGGTGTATAACAGGGTTAAATTAAAATATATATATATATATATATATATATATATATATATATATATATATATATATATATATATATATATATATATATATATATATATATTGTGTGTCAAGGGGGACGTTCTCAGATCTGTGAACTCCAAACACAGAATCTTCAACTGAATAGTCAAGGCTTAACTTTTGTTTGTTGGTGTGTGTGCAGTGGGGCATGTTCTTAGATCTGTGAACCCCAAACACAGAATCCTCAACTGAATAGTCAAGGCTTAACGTGTGTGTGTGTGTGTGTGTGTGTGTGTGTGTGTGTGTGTGTGTGTGTGTGTGTGTGTGTGTGTGATAATATAACAGGGAGCATAATCAACCCTAACCCTCACATTCAAAATCTCAACCCCAACGCAAACCCTTGCATTCAAAATCCTAACCCACACATTCAAAATCTCAACCCCAACCATCGCATTCAAAATTTCAACCCCAACATCTTTTGTTAAACACGTATTTCAACAATATATATATATATATATATATATATATATATATATATATATATATATATATATATTAATGTTTTTCTCTTCTTCCAATTCTGTCTTTTAAAGCTTTCAGGTTTGATGAAGTAGAAAAGGGAAGTAAGAACCTTCCTGCATCTTCTTCCCAGAACTAACAATATAGATTTTTTATGTTTTTTTTCTCTTCTTCCAATTCTGTCTTTTAAGGCTTTCAGGTTTGATGAAGTAGAAAGGGGAAGTCAGAACCTTCCTGCATCTTGTTCCCAGAACTTTCTTGATATTGCTCTCATCAAGCACCATCCAACAAAGAAATACATCGATAGGTTGAGATCCCCAAGAGTCTTAGTAGAAATCACATTTCAAGTCTCCAAAATAAACCCAACTTTCCAAGTCTCCAAGGTATAACCACATTCCTGTTGAGTTTCCAAGATATGTATCACATTTGTGAGTTATCAAGCCAGAACCCACATTTGAAGTCTCCAAAAATAAAACCATCTTTCCAAGACTCCAAGGTAGAACCACAATTTCCAGAAATATTGTGGGTTTCAGTGATAGATCTCACATAGTATAACTGTGGATCATCAAGGAAAACCCCATTATTCCAATTTTTATGGGTTTCAGTGATAGATCTCACATAGTATAACTGTGGATCATCAAGGAAAACCCCATTATTCCAATTTTTATGGGTTTCAGTGATAGATCTCACATAGTATAACTGTGGATCATCAAGGAAAACCCCATTATTCCAATTTTTATGGGTTTCAGTGATAGATCTCACATAGTATAACTGTGGATCATCAAGGAAAACTCCATTTTTTCCAATTTTTATGGGTTTCAGTAATAGATCTCACATAGTAAAATTGTGGATCATCAAGGAAATCTCCATTTTTCAAAATGTCTGAAATTTGTGAGTCTCCAAGGTAGGTTCCATATTTAGAACCATCTTGGCAGATCCCTTTTCCAGAGTCTCCAAGATAGTTATTTAAAACATCAAGGCAGAACTCATTTACTGATTTTTTTTCAAAATTTGTGAGTCTTCAAGGTAAAACTTGTATTCTGGCTCATCAAGGTATAACTTGTTCAGTCGGTATTGTCTTGATAACTCACAATGAGTACTATTGCTGTAAAACTTTTTCAGGATTTTGCTGGTCTCCAAGGTATAACTCTTTGGTTGGGTCATCAAGGTCGAGCTCGTTCTGTGGGTCTTGGTCGCTCACAAGGTCTTCAACCAAACCGACAATTTCGTCCCAAGTTGTGGCAAAAGCAGTATTTTCATTTTGTATTTCAGATACAATTTCCTGTGAGAGAAAATAATAATGTATTAATTAAGTGTTTTAATTATTAAATGATTATATGCTGAAATCAAACTCTGTAAATAGGAAAATAAAATCTTACCTCAATAGATAAGAGGTTTGAATCCAGTTCATCAACTTGAAGGTTTAGTTCCATACAAGTAGTAGATCTCCAAGGAACTCCAAAGTCATCCCACTCAAGTCCAGCACAGCACTCCATTGTCAATAAAAATAAAAAAAATTTAAAATGGAGTCTGGGTTTGAAGCTTTTATAGAGAAAGACTGGTTGCTATAGTTTCCTTTGGAAATTCCCTGGGCAAGCCCAGGCAAGCCCTTGTTGGGAAATTTTTCAAAAACATAACATTGTAGAATTTTCTCGTGAATTCTTTGTGAGTCAGAGATTAACTGGAAATGATGTAAGAGTAGGCGGGGCTTAGTAAAAATGGGTGGGGCTTATGAACATACCTTGTGAAAAGTGGGTGGGGCTTAGGAAAAGGTGGGCGGGGCTTATGAAAAATACCTCATGAAAAGTGGGCAGGCTTATGCAAAAAAATAATGAGGCTCAGGAGGTAGTCAGATGAAAGCATTGATAAAAGTATATCATTTCATTATGACACAAAAGGGGTATCTTAAAAAATATAAAGATTCAAATGTTTTATTTTTAAATATTTTAGATGGGGATTATTGTGCAAAGAAAATTAAACTATTGAAGGAATTTGAGAATGAACAAACCTTTCTTGGTTCAATGAGTGAGCTCAACAATATGCATTTGTTATTTGAAAAAAAGTGCCCCTAGGTTAAAAGGGGAGACAAATAAATATACCTTGGGATAAAAAGGGGGTTTATTTTTTAGGGGAAAAAAATATGAATCGCTGAGAATCCCCCATTCATTAACATGGGGGAAAGTGAGCCAGAATCAGTATATTCACCCTACTCGTAATAAATATATTATCCCCACATTGTGCATTTTCATCCATTTAATAGCCTGACATGCATAAGGACAGTCCTAAAGCCTCCTTCATCACGAACCAACCACACGCAGGAGTACATCTCCCAACCCGATGGAGTACATCTGGCTTCGTATGCCTCTCGAACGATGGATCGTTTCTTTGTGTATTTTACCTCCCCCCGCCCCCAACTCCGATGACTCCAGGTGCGCTCTCCACAAATATAAACACTGTTCTCTGCTCACCCCTGTTCCTTCTTCCTAATCTTTGGAGACAAAGTGCCACCATGCCAGCTTGAAACATGGCCAAACAGCAAATTCATTCTGTGAAATGACTGCACCTACTCCGTCTGCTCATTTTCCAACACACATAACCTCAAATGGAAACCGTTCATTGTTTGACCTTTTCATTTTAAACTTTTCCCCAAACTTGTCCTGCTCCTCCTCGGCTCTTATGACCTTGTGTTAGTAAAAATGGCCGTCTCTTAGGCAGTTATTAGAGAACTCCCAAAGCACAGACATGCGCAGCAATTTGATAATGCTGTTTGGTCTAGCCTAAAATCCACAATCTCCAGTCAAGACTGGTCCATCTTCACATCAATTCCTAACATTAATTGCTTCTTCAAGTTTCTCTACAACGGACTAATTTATCTTCTTCACGAGTCAATAATTCTGTCTGTCCTCTCAACCCAGGTACACCAACGATATGGTGAGGCCATTTGAAGAAAACAATTTGCATGCTCCTGGAAGAAAAACCCGATTCATGGTTACCCGCAGTCTCTGCGCACAGCTTCGTTCCATGTGTACCTGCCCCACAAAAATAAAAGCAAAAGCCCAACGTCGGGCTCACCTGCAATACAAGTTCTCGAGCCTTTCACCATCCTTCAAAGCCTGGTGGGAACTGGTGAGGTATGTATGTGTCCGGTACGTTCCCCTTATATTTATCCCTCCTAAAGGACGGAGTCATTCTGGACACTGCTCAAAAGCCAAACAAGGAAGTGTTTGATTCTGCTTTCACTATTCCAAATCCGTTCCTCCATTTACCCAAAACCAGTTTGGTTTCCAACCTGGCCATTCCTCCTTGGATGTGTTACTGCTTCCGACATGGCATTGGATGGATGCCCTGAACCATCTGGCATCCAGCCTTGATTTTGAAGTTGTCTTCCTTGGCCATTCAGGGCCAACTGCTCAAGTGCTCATCTGATTACCTCCGCCACCGAAGGTGGATGGAGGTTACGTTTTCAAACGTCTGTCTTTTTGTTTATGAACAGGATATCTCAAAAAAGTTCTAGACGGATTTGGACAAAATTTGGTGGAAAGCTTGGTTATGTGACACAGACAAAATCATTCGATTTTCGTGAAGATCCGAATCTAGATCCAGATCCGAGAATTTTTAAAGTGATTTTTCACCATTGAGAGAGAGAGGGCTAAAAATGACATGTAGCAGGGTATCTCAAAAAGTTGTGGACGGATTTGGACAAAACTTGGTGGACTGGTTGGTTGTGTGACAAGGACAAAATTATTTGATTTTGGTGAAGATGCAGATCCAGATACAATAGTTTTAAAAGTTATTCTTCACAAATGAGAGATACAGTCGGATCAAAAACAATATCTAGCGTGAGATTTCAAAATCCGGCATGCAGATCCGGCCTATCAGTGGATACAAAACGTAACCTGTTCAGCCTGGCGGAGATATGTGCTCGGTACTGAGTGCCGTTCTTGTGTTTTCATGGATTCTACAAGAGTACTAAACCCCAATGAGCAATACACAGAGCCTTGCACAAAGGTACTGAAGAGCAGAGCCACCATGGTCTTCACTATTACCTCACACTGCAGGACGCTCTGCTTCCCTCCACGTAAACGAAGTAGGATGCAACGCTTGTCCTTGATTTGTGTTTCTTCCACACTTTGTACCTCCTCCATGGTTAACAAGTTTGGCTGGTCAGGGAGGGGAAAATACACATTATATATCAAAAAACAACAACAACCGCACTGCCAAATAGTCTTCTTTCCACATCCCTCTACATCTACAACCTCCACCACCCACGTAATCCTTACTCGTGACTCGGCCTCGCCCCTCCATTCTAGCCGATTTGGGAAAAGGTAGAAGTATCGTCGCTGCCATGGTGTTATGAACGGGTTTCCCATCTTCAGCATGTACCCATGCATTATGCAGTCTTTGCCATGAGCGTAATCTGCAAATGTCAGCATTGTACACACGGAGGTTTAGTTCGGCATTACGAACACAGAAACATTTTCAAAAGGAATAACAACGATTTTTGGCACCAAATAATCTCTAAAACTGTTCAACCTTTAAAACCTGTCGATTCAGAGAACAAAGTAACACTACAAGGCAAACCTTCTTCGAATCCCTGCTGTTTCTTGGCTCGCTTTCGTGCCTCAGCCTTGTCCATGTCAGTATTGACAGCCTCGTACACGGTTTCTGCCACCTCTCCCTGCCAGCGCTCCGAGATCACGAGCGGAAAGTTACGGTAGAGCTCCTGGTCAGACTCCAGCAACTGCAGGATCGTGAGGGTAAAACAGCGAAACACTGTCGGGAAATTTTTCATTTACAGGATCTGCCACATGCACGCACATCTTACACGGATGGACACATGGCCGAATACAAGAGACACAACACAGGACTGTCATACGAGATAAACAAAGACACTGAGCTTGGGGGAAGTGACATCACTTCCCAGGGCACTCTGGGTACCAGCGGCGCCACAACAATGGCGCTACCTTTCTCACCACATTCAGCGGGGCATTTCCTAAGGAGGAATTTCCTCCTCTCCATGGATGCCAACCTATAAGGATTGTCCGTGCTCTGAACCTTATAAATGCTGAACAGCAAGGGAGGAAGCAGCACGTACCATTTTAAAAGTCTTTGATATGACATGGCCGGGGTTCGAACCGCCGACGTCCCAGACTCAGAGCTGACGTTCTAACCATTACACCACCGAGTCCGAGATCAAGTTTCACTTCGTAGTGAGATATCGTTTAGAGGCACAAACGTCGAAGGAAAGAGTTGTAAAAGAGTGAGCATACCTTGATGCCTTTGGTGTCCTCCTCATCAAAAGAACCAATGTCAAAGGCATCTGCAGCATTTACCTCTCCACGTGGGGGCACCAAAGGAGGTGGATACTGTTCACAAAATAAATACAGAGCAATACGTGTTAATTTGAATATTCATCTGAAAGGCACAAGTGCAAATTAATAGCCTAATGAAGGATAGGAACCAAGACCATTCACGCATTAGTTTACAAAAACCCTGTATGGGTCCATCCATTCATCATCCCCGAGGAATCTAAAGACACACACACACACACACACACACACACACACACACACACACACACACACACACACACACACACACACACACACACACACACACACAACAAGCCGAAGCCCTGTGCGAGTCCATCCATACATCTCCTGGGCATCCTACACACTTGCATCAGTCCGTTAATCTTCCCAGTGCCCATGCGCTGGTGTTCTTCTTTCCATCCATCTATCCATCCATCGGACTGTCCATCTCCACACACGAAAAGGACTTTTAACTCCACGATATTGTATTAAATAGTTTTCCACCAATGAAAGAGAACAAGCTGTTGGTATTGGAGTTGTTTCTAATCAAGAAACAAAATATAAAACATTATCTTTAACAAGTGGTTGAATGAGTCGAATGGACGATGACCGTTTTGAAAATCAGATTATTAGCAAGTGTTCGAGATATGTTGTATGTTCTTACTTTTGACATGTTACATTGCGAGGATGCCAATCGGCAATACATCGGGGAGAGCGATTAGCAGTTTTAGAGAATCGAGTGAAAAGTAGAGAAGATTGATCGAGGGTATTCGAAAGGGCCTCGTTATAGATGGAGACCAAATGTTCAGGAGGCGTGAAGAGGGAATTGAACAGGAGAGTTCACAGAACACCTTACCCCACACTGTGTTGAGAAACAAGGACGTGGACAGGGTCTACGAGCGGAAAATTTGATTGGTCGTGATGACATAAAACATCGTGATATTTTCTCCAAGCACAGTACTGTAAACCTGAAGGGTTAGAGTGATTTGTGTTGTACAACGTTCAAGTATATAATTCAATTGAAATAAAATAAAGATTTTAAAGATTACGGAAAAAAAATTCCGGAAGTTTACCGCCGTAAATCCACCTTATCTAACACGTTATCCTCGTTATTCGTGCCTGTTGTTTGTGTCTTTTATGTCGTCATCTATCTATAATTCCAGCAATCTCTGTCTGTCTGTCTGTCTGTGACCGCTGTTTCTTGACAACCACTCGTCCGATCTAATTGAAACTTGCCAGGTATATTGCTGGGGACCTGAGGATGTGCCTTTTCAAGGTTTGATATTAATTGGACAAGTGCTTCCCAAGTTATTGCCATTTATTTTCCAAACCAATGACAGGACACGGTGCTATGACGTCACGATTGACGACACAATTCTTATTTTTTTCTTTTTCTTTTTTTTGCACATATGGCCACGCACATACGGGCCTGCACTAGTTAAAAAAACACAAATCAGTAAGTTTCCTGTTGGGAATGATTTTCAATTTTGTTTCACTGCCAGACAGGAAGACAGACCAAGAACTCGATATCGTTTTTGGCCCAATCTCTCAATGGTGAAGAATGACTTTAAAAATTAAATAATTCTCGTATCCAGATCCGGATTTGGATCTTCACCAAAATTGAATCAGCTCTTCCTTGTCGCCCACCCAACGTGTCCACCAAGTTTCGTCCGAATCCGTCAAAAACATTTTGAAATATCCTGCACACAAACAGACAGACAAACAAACAGACAGACAAAAAGGGGTGAAAACATAACCTCCTTCACCTTCGGTGGCGAAGGTAACAAATGATCTCGCTCCTCTCTGCGCGTGTGCAATCGGGATCGATTCAGAGCCATAGTAATGCGAAGCGGCAGGTTCGATTTGCGATTGGTGTTCAAAATAAAACATTCAATTCAAATCAAGTTGTTCGTCGATCACAAACCTACGTTTGTAGACAGAAAGACAGACAGACAGAAGTGAACCAATTGCTTAACCCCGCTTTTCGCTTCGTGTGCGCGGGGTAATTAGAAGAGTCCTTGCCAAAGTGTTGAATATTAATGGAGTCACTGTCACGCGACGTTCTGGGGTTCAATGGGGGTAAAGGCTTTAACACAAGGAAGGTAAAAGTGTAAAATACATGAATTATTATCATTCAGAGAAGGAGCATCGATGAGGAAACCTCAATAAAGACGAGTCAAAGCGCATCATTGATCATTGCGAAGTTGATCCTACCTTTAGCAGGTATACTTGTGTCCAATCCACTCCTGAAAAAAATGGGTGATCTTTCACCTCGGTTGCTCTGGTAATGAAAGAAAGGTGTCGTGTCAATCAGGTATTGCACAAGCACTAGTTACAGGTTAAACTTGCTGGCCTTAGTCTTAGTGACTCCGTTCGGTCCGTGTCACTCAAAATCCCATTCGATTTTGTACTCCCTCAAACTCGTTGCACACCTTGTTCTCTCACCATTGCCGACCAACAACAACCACATCACAAAAACAAATATTACAGAACAAACAAACAGACGTTTTTTTAAATTGCCCTTTCATATGAAAATGCCCCGAAATGAACATGTTTGAGTAATCACGATGTCAGTGGAGAAAATAAATAAGTACGACATTGACTATTCAACTTTACACGAGTAATAGGCGTCCATAACCATCCTTCACCATGTGGCGGAACGTCGGCCGAGGCCCAAACCTTTTTTTCCACCTTTACTCGCTTCAAAATTCGTTTTCTCTGCAACCGCTTGAGCGACTGACGCTAAACTTTCAACATAGGAGCGCTTGCCCATGGAGAATGTTTTCACAAAGTTACATGATGGTTGGATGGAAAATGTGGCCGGCGTTCCAAAACGTCCGTTTTCTGTAGGCATGGGCTGTAGGGTGTTTCACGTATCAGGAATACACGAGCTCGACGTCGCTTCACGCGGCCTTGGCCAACTTAGCCAATTTTGAAAAAGAACATGACAAATCTACTTTAAAACGAACGTTCGAAAACACGCAATCACGTAGAATCGGAAGAAGAAAGAAAAAAAAAAATCACCCGTAATTGAAATACCGTAACTATCATTCCAGTCCATCCCATTCCTCATTTTGCTTTTGCCGTTTTCCACTTCTCACATCATTTAAAACTTTCCTTTTATCTCACTAATCATCTCATGACCCCCAACGACCCCTCCCCCCAAGCTCCCTTTCGATAAAACACTCACCCTCGTCCCTGACAGCCTAGCCTTTTGCTTGTGTCTCTCTGCAGCAAGCCCTCCAACAGGTCTCTGAGTTCAGGAGAGAAGGAGTCAGGTAACTCTACATCCTGTAAGGGCAGAATAAAACATGGTGCAATGATGGACAGGTATAGCAGGTCGGGTCCATTTGAATGAACATCACTCAGGAGCTTATTGAGCCGAAGGTAGAGGTAATCGAGAACACCATCCTTTTCCCTTTGAACATTGACATCACATCACCACCCTTGCACATTGTGATCAACCTCATTTGGAGTGGTAATCAGGGATGGGATGGGATTGAAAAGGAGGTGGAAGTGGGGGGATGCAACGGACAGCATAGAGGGTGGCTCAAAAGTTAGTTTACCGAGAAAAAGTTGATCTGATAACTTCAATGTAAATGTTCTTTGCATCTTTTTTTTTTTCCTCAGCAGGCTGAGACTTGAAATAATGGATGAAATCAACAGGACGTTGATTGCGATATGAAAGAACAAGAAGCTGACAATTCAGACGTTAACCCTTCGTCAGAGCAACGAATGATTAACGCCCAAAACATCAACTTCTCCTTGCTTCCCACGGCGGTTAACATACCCTCGATCAATGTCCTGTTCATTTCATCCATTGATCGTTCTACCTGTCCCTGTGTCGGAGTGGCGACCCATTCAGGATTGTAACCCTTGCCAAGAAACTGCTTCGGCAGAACCGACTCTCTTTATAGAGCATGGTATATGTCAGCAGAACCGACACGTGATGCTAAACAATGGATTTAATGAACAAAATGTTAATGAGAGTATGTTTCTGAGGTCCTGTTAATGTTTCAAGCTCATTACCTCTGCCACTGAAGGTAGACGGAGGTTATGTTTTCACTTCTGTCTGTTTGTCTGTCGGTTATGGATGGATTTGGACAAAACTTGGTGGACAGGTTGGATGCGTGACATGGAGAAATTTATGAGATTTTTGGTGAAGATCGGGATCTGGATGATACAAGAATTTTTGAAGTGATTGTTCACCATTGAGTGATCGATATACCGTACTGTGTAGTATGATATTTGAAAACTTCGGACGGATTCGGATGAAACTTGGTGGACAGGTTGGGTGTGTGACAAGGACAAGCCAATTAGGTTCGGGTTGAGGTCCGAATGCAGATCCGGCCTATTAGTGGATACAAAATGTAAACCGTTCAGCCTGGTGGAGGCATGCGCTCTACTGAGTACCGTTGTTGTTGTTGTTGTTGTTGTTTCTGCATTGACGAAGGGCTAAAGCTCGAAACATCAGCCGCACGCTGTTTCACACGATGGTAAACATACTCTTATCATCTTATCCGCCATTGCAAACTGACACTTGCTTTCAGAGAGACATATATTGTATTTCATGAAACCTCAGCCGGTTGTCATCTGATGTACAATGATTTGCTAGAATTAAACATGAAAATCTCAGACAAAAAAAATAAAAAAAACTTTTGGGCTACTCTCTCCTTAATACTGTGTTATGCTATGCTTTCACAAACAAGAGATATTTAATTTCCGCAAATATGCGAAAGCACAGGACCACCAATCCATCGACGTCATCACCTCACTGCAGAACAGTTTGCAGGTACAAATTTCACATTATACGATTTGTAGAGAACCTTCTGGAAAGTGTGACTGGGATGACATCACCAAAAACTAATTATTAACGGGATAGTTGGAGGAATAGCCTCAATAAAGGCCACAGCCTTTCATCCTCCTCCAAGGAATTTCCTCAATAAGTTAAAGAAAACAAGAAGATAACATGCTGTGTTATAACCAGTAAACGACATCTGAAATGGCGAACGAAACTCCAACGGGGAATTGTACACGTACGTACCATGGTAAGCGTCATTCTGTCTATCTCGTGTTTGTCCTTCGTTTTGTGTTGCCGGAATGGGCTGTGCCTGGGAGGTACAATAACAACAATATCAAACATACACATTGCTCATGGATGCTGTTCATTCCATCCCGTTATGTGCTCTTACACAAATGTAATCTTCCTTTAGTACAAACCACAAAAAATAAATCACATTATGAGACAGGTGAATTACAAAGTTTGGAGGCAAATTAGAAATGCCCGGCCAAGCTGCCCCGTAGCTTTCGTCTGTGCAACCTCATTGGTTCAGCAAATAAAAAGCATCTTTACCCTCTCAGCAGCTTGAACAGCATACATCCCAAAGAGAACCAATCAGCACTGCTGTCGTACGATGTCCCCTTGTGCAAAACTTCTGGAGCCATGTAACCGTGCGTCCCACTGCCAACACAAATGGTGGGGAGGGCGCTTTATGGGGGAAAAATACGTGCGTCAAGCATGAAGGAACCAACTACAACCTCGAGCTGAGTACAGCTCGTAACTAGGACAGAGATGGGATTCTGGCAGGTAGGATGGACTGCCCTTGTCAAGAGCCAGGGGGCAGCTCCTGCCAGATCCTAAAAGGGACCTTAATTTCCATAAATATGATTATTTGGTCATTTACAAACACACACACACACACACACACACTCAGAATGTCATTTACAAAAACACACTCAGATTGTCATTTAAAAACACACTCAGATTGTCATTTACAAACATGTACATTTTGGCATGGCCAAAAATGATGTTGCTCCTGCACCTTTGTGCCATGTGATGATCATGAAGTTCCAAGTTTGGTGAATTCCTGCACAACCGTAGATCGGAGTAGATCGCGTGACGGACAGACAGACAGACAGACGGAGCAGATTACAATATTTCCACTGTTTTTCTAAAAGACGTGGAGATAATTAGTTTGTCAATTCTCGACAAAGTTCATAATTGACGACACAATTGGCAGTTATGTATTCACAGGTACGAGGGATGGTTCACTGCTTTGAAGCATTTTGTGCTTATTTAAAGAAACAAAGGTATTATTTAAATATAATTATTTCACAACTTTGATTTACATATATACTACCTATTAAAAATCGAATAATTCTAACTGTTAAAAATGCGACATTGATCAAGGGATCTCGTGGCCCTCACCATGCACACGTGGACAAATAGAGTACATCATGATAGAATAAACAACTTAAGGTCAAATGCAGATATTTGTGTCCGTCCAGCAAAGTATCGTGCCTGCGTTCTCATTGCACGTCTTACACACTGGCGTGGGGTCGTTTCTTGCTGAAATCGCAGGCAAGGCCGAGGTCGGAAATCCTCACGTGACCGTGTTCATCCAGTAGGATATTTGCAGGCTAAGGGTGAGAAGGGATGGATGGCAAGTTGCAAAGGAAAATGGGTGAAGAAAAACTCAACAACATCCAAACAAGTATTGGAATGGAAAATGTAGTTTGAAAAGTGCAATTCTAGCCACAGGTACACACACAGCCGGCCCGTCCTTTAGGGAGTCCAGGCATTCTGACGAGGGGCCCCCGACCGCGAGGAGGCCCCGATGCCTGAAATGAACAAGCCCATTTTCTTATTTTCAAGATTGTTTTTGTGAACTTTGATCAAGTAAATTTTTTTCAGCAAACAGTATTGAAATGTGTTAATTTAGAAAACAAATTTGTCTGTAGCTGAATAAGTAAGGTGGTATATGCATTGACATTGGGGGGGCTTTGAGGGGCTCCAAAATAAATTCTTGCTTTGGGCCCCTCGTGGCGAGAACCGGACTCACCGTGAACATTACTCATCAAAATGAAAAGGTTGAATAAAAGACAAGGCCTCAAGCAGAATGTTGCAAAACGATTATGTTTTCATTGCTTAATCACCAACATCTCAGAAAGCAAACAAACGACGCAATAGTATTGTTATGTTTGTGGGGTAGATGGAGGAACTTCATGGTGAAGGTAGGATTGCATAGAGTAGCGTGGTCTGTGGACGAGCAGGAGACATCTCAATGTAATTTAAGTCGGGAAAACTGTCGGCTTAAGATTGTTACGTGTCATCGCACAGGGGGGCGGTGCTGTGTTAATTAGGTGGGGTTTAAGGCTAATTTCTCCAAGTATGTGATTGCCCCCTTGTGACCTTTTCCGACGTTTTTGCATTTACAAAGCCGGCTATGAAAAGGAATCACGTCCTTCAAACAACAACTGGCAGGCCACGCCCTGAGGCTTGGTCGGTGTGATGTGAGAGAGGGGGACATGATGAGAGAGAGAGAGAGAGAGGAGAGAGAGAGAGTTGTGTGAGATATGCGATTGGAGGAAAAAAGGATCTCGCTCACTGGCTTCCCCTCGACACGGTGAAGAAGGTTGCTCGATTCTCGTGTTCGTGCGCTGGAGCAAAACGCTAGCCCTTGACTGTTCGGCTGAGTCGTGAAGCGTGTACGTTTCTGAGGAGGGAAGAAGAGCGTGCCTCGTGGCCTTATCATGGGGCCTCAGAAATCGTATCGTCGTCTGGTCAAGGAGGAAGGAAGGCGATCGTGGTGAATGGACCTGGTGCAAGAGAGGAACGGTCGGCATATTCGCTCGTGAAAAGAAGCTTCACGGCGGTTTCTGAACCCTGGCGTCGAATACCGCCACACGAATACCTCACGTACGCTTCCCGCCCAGAGAGCGGCTCGGCGCCATTTCGGGTGCGGTCTCCAGCGCAGGACGACGCAGTTCGATCGTCAAGCTCTAAAAGATCATCTCTGGGCGAAGCTCAGTGCCAGAATGAAGAGAGTGATTTTTATTTTGTTTTATCCTTTCCCCTTTTCCATTTTTGTAACTGTGTGTAGAGGCACCTCAACTTTAGGCTGTAAATTACCGCACGTTTCATTACCTCATGCTTTGATTTATTTTCATTTTTACGCTTTCATTTATTCCTCTTATGAATACTTGATCGTTAAACCCCAATTTATTAAGATTGCCTGTGTCTGTCTATTCATTGTGGGTTCGAGTATAAACCCTTGTCCTCCGTCCGTGTGCCTGCGTCTGCTCCGCGTCCTTTGCCGCCCTCCATCCCCCACGCGCGCTATAATCTGCAAGGATCACGTGTTCGCCTCCAAGGTTGAACCGTTCGGCTATCCGTCCAGGTCGGTCTGAACCAGCGTGGACACGACGGTATACTCTACACAAACAAATGAGGCAAAAACAGTTTTGAGGCCTGTATTGTTTTAATAACCAGGCTTGGTGGTGTCGTGGGCTAGGTTAGAGTGTTTGCTCCGAGTCTGGAAGGTCAGTGGTTCAAACACCGGTCAATTTATACCAAAGACTTTAAAAAGGGTACGTGCTACTTCCTTGCTCGGTACTCGGCATTTAAAAGGATCGAGCACGGACAAACAACACTGGGAAGGCAATGGCAAACCACCCAGCATAACCCAGTAATCAATTGTTTTCATGGTACGATCAAACATGTTCATATTCACGGTGAAGACAACCAGCACAATGATCTGTTACACAGGATAAACAAACACGATTTCAGTGGAAGCCCAATTTAAATAGCTGTTTTCACAAAACAAGGATGTGTGAGATTTGTGTGCCAAGCGGCAGAGACACCAGTCGACTAATGATCAGCGAGAAGTCGAACAATCGCAGAAATATGTTTAATAATGTGTGACCACCGATGACCCCGATGAAGCTCGTAAACGTCTCGTCATCGCCCAAATCAAACGAACCGCTCTCACTGTGGGATGACGCATCGTTACCCGACCAGGGCCACATCGATACGGTCAAGAGACTGTTGGCGGGCTCGGCGACCACAAACATGCCTCAACCAGGATGTCCTACGACTGTTCAACTTGATTTGAATCCGGAGATCATGTAGTCCGGTCTGTATGATCGATTTTGTGGTTCTGAAGTGCAACGTTCACGTGTGTGCAGTGTGGACGGGCATTGTCATCCATAAAAACGATGTCGATAACGCCGTTCGGCCAGAGGGACGACTACCGACCGAAGGATCGCATCTCTGTATCCGACACCAATCATCGCTCTCCTTCGAATGACAACATCATTCATTTTGCCAACTTGAATTGCGAGCCCATACCACCGGGCTGCCCCAATCAATGGATCATGCTGCCAGGAGTAAATAATGATGTACAAGGTCGAGATGGTCGAGCGAGCAAGGCAGAGCACAATGCTGAAGTAAGGACATTGGTTATAGGGAGGACTGAGGAACAGCTGGTGGTCGGCATTTCAGAGGGGAATGGTGAAGGAAAACTGGGTTGAGAGAAGACAACATTGATTGCAAATGGCCACAAATTAAGTGAGCGACGAAGAATGACAGTCAAGGAAAATGTGAGACAGAAAGACGTTGCAGAGTGTGGTGGATATGACCTGAAAAGGTTCCACCACAAAACACTTAATGCAGAGACTTTGTTCATGTTCACTCAAACCTTCATGTCAAAAACACTGCGCACCTCCAACCTCATGGTCTGTTTGTATTGGACTGAAGTGAATTTATTTACATAAACAAGGGTGACCACAAATTGATGGGAATTGAGCAACAACAACAACAACAACAACAAAAAATACACAATTTCAAATGCAACGAGAAAGCATCTCGATATGCAAAGCCCATCCGTGTCCGCTTTGTACTCAACTGAAATCGGACTAAGACGACGGTGAAAAAAATTGTACATTTTATTAAACTAGTGCGTGCCCGTACGTGCGTGGCCGTACATGCGTGGCCATACGTGCAAAAAAAAACTTTCAAACCACGTGCCAGAAACAACAACCACACAGGCCGTTCCTTCGCTCTCGTGTGCCCGGACGTGCGTGGCCATACGTGCAAAAAAAAAAAAAATTCAAACCGCGTGCCAGAAACAACGTCACAGGCCGTTCCTTCGCTCTCGCGTGGCTGTATGTGCATGGCCGTACGTGCAAAAAAAAAATCTTTCAAACAAACACACAGGCCGTTCCTTTGCTCTCACGTGCCCGTACGTGTGTGGCCGTACGTGCAAAAAAAAAATCTTTCAAACAACCACACAGGCCGTTCCTTCGCTCTCGTAAAGACGACTGGATTGGGGCATTGTGTTTATCTGTAAATGCGCATAAGAAATCGAGAAATCATTAGAATACACTAAGTCATCACTATCTGGAAGTCCGTACGTTGTAACCCGTAATGGGGAACGCGGCTGAGGATCTCTTCCCCAACGGCCACGCTTACGCAGCAACGTGTCCTGTCATTGGTAACGAGATGGCGCCCTTTCCCCATCGGCCACGCCTTCGCAGAAAAGTGTCCGTCCTGTCATTGGTTTGGTAAATAAATGGCCATAACTTGGGAACTACTTGTCCGATTAATATCAAACCTTGAAAAGGCACATCCTCAGGTCCCCAGCAATATACCTGGCAAGTTTCAATTAGATTGGACCAGTGGTTGTCGAGAAACAGTAGTCACAGACACACAGAGATTGCTGGAATTATAGATAGATGGTGTTCTCCATATTCTCATAATAAATGTTTGTTGAAGATTTGATGGCAAAAGCTCAATTGGTTAAATGTTATGGCCTGGAAAGACGCACTGAAGCTTCATGGTAAATAAGTAAAGAAACATGGAAGTGATTTTAATAAAAATAACACCACTGAACCTGTAGCTCATCTGGGCCCTGGCCTAATGTTGTAACCAAATTGTGCAGCATTCCAACTGGTGGGTCTGGAGAAGAAGATTTTTTTGAAGAAATTTACTAAGTCGGCCATTCTGACCTACTTAAAGTCACGTGACCGGAACGAGCTCTGCAATCCCTGTTACCAGTCAGGAGAGGAATGTTGCTGCACAATTTCGGCCGGATCAGCCCGGCGGATTGACCGGAGAAGTCGAGAAAAGAGACAGACGGATGAATGGTGCACGATGACAATACCTTATCTGGAATTTAAATTCCACATAAGCTAAAAAACACGAAACGTCTCGTGCTTGACGTGCTGTGACGAGGCTAATAAGGGCTATTTATTTAATTAGGGCGCACACGCGTGCGTGCGCGCACACACACACACACACACACACACACACACCCATCATAGGTTCACGATACATCGTGGTAGGTAGAATTTCATTGCAACAAATCTGTCAACCAAGAAACACGAGGAACAACTGTACTGTTAACTTAATCATGCATCACCATGAAAAACAAGACCCATTCACAAACGGCAATGCTCAGGACCTTGAGATCTCGGTAGACCACCCATCGGTTGTGCATGTGCTCCAGGCCAAGCACAATTTCAGCCGCGTACACCCTCATCTCCCGCTCGCTAAACACACCGTGCTGGGACAAGTGATAATGGAGATCTCCACCTGGTGTCAGGGATATTTGTGCAGAGGAAAATAAATTGCTCTTTTACAATCATGGTGCACACAATGATGGAGTTGATGGTAATGTTGTATCGGTGAGGGATGGATTTAAAGGACATCTTCTGCATGCGTCACAAATGAGAAATGAAACAAGATGGAACCGTCTTTTTCAAATGTGAGTGCGTGCTTGAAAGAAAACAATGACGACTTTGCTCTTTGCAAGTTGCCATTCTGGTGCAACGTTGATCCGAAGGAAAGGCACAATGGGAAACCTGATTTTAAAAAATAAATAAATAAGGACAGCGTTTAAGTTTCGGAAACTGCCAAAAATCTATGTCAGTAGTGGATACCGATAATCCCCGCTTAGGGTTTTTCTAGGTCCATATGGGAATACATAGAGATTTTGCATCGTCCCTCTCCACTCCCCCAAGACCACTGGCAAAGATAAAAACAGCCCGACACAATAATTGGGGTCGTGCTGATAATATGTCGCAAGTCTGGATGCAATCAGCCCACAACTGTCGGAGGAGTAGCGTGACAAACTCTCACACAAACAAACACACACCGGTCCGTGAATTATAGTAAGGATTACTTTGTGGGACGACCTTTCGGATAAATTGGGAATGTAAAGTTTTTCAACATGTTCGCTATCATATAGAGCATTGGTTCCCAACCTGGGGTCCGCAAGTAAACGGCAGATGGTCTGTAAATTACTCTCCCCCCCTAAAAGTTATCTTTCAGGTTGCACATGTTTACTTAATAAAAGCAGGTCGTTCAATTCACCTCCTCAATGTCCGTCATCATATATATATATATATATATTTTTTTCTTTCCAGTACTGTTCTACATTTACTTACTTGTGATGTAATTCTAATTGTGGGGCATTCAAAGCAGCAATTTTAACCGAAACGGATACAAATTTGAACTTTCGGTTTGTGTTCAACAATGACGTATGTCACAGCCCGCCACAGTGTTACACGCTGTGCAATTGTTTTCTACTTTCATGTTGCATCCCACCGAACTCGTCTTCGTATTTGCGGAGTGTATTTAAAAAAATATATACGTCGCGACTGGTTCGACTCGGTGAGCACTGAGCACAGTGCACTGAAAAATGGAGAGATGCCTTATACGAGCGAGTGGTCAAGCGGGGACCAGCCTGGGCCGACAACTGGAATCGAGGAATCTCATGAGCCACCTTGAAAGAAAAGAAAGCCTCCGTGTCAGGAAAAATAATCCAGAATATTTAGCATTGGGATTTACATTTACTGGATCCGAGGATGAGCCGAAGCTACGGTGCGTTATTTGTCAGGACGTATTGTCAAACGAAGAGCTCAAACCCGCGAAGCTGCACCGCCATCCATCTACAAAGCATCCGGAATGTGAAAAGAAGCCACCTCGAGTTTATCCCACAAAAGAAATGGGAACTTTGCCATCAGGTTTGAAAGCATCTTTCCTGATTTTGCTGAGGATTGCCAAGTCAAAAAAACAACACCCCGCACAGCTGGGGAAGATCTTGTGGCGCCGTGTGTGAGCGATGAAGTGTGTGAATGTTTATTCGGCTCTGAAGCAGTAAAAACTTGCCTCCATTCCAATTTCAAAAAAATACACTTTGTCGTCGCATTCAAGGCGTGTCACTCGATGTACAAGATCAACTTGCTCAAAGTCTTCGAGGTAAGACATCAGCCGTTCAACTTGACGAATCCACGGACGTTGCTGGTTTACGTGCGCTATCCTTGGGAAGGTGAAATCATTGAAGATTTCCTGTTCTGTAAACCTCTAGAAACTCGGACGACTGGTGAAGAAATCTTCTAAGCCATTGATTCCGACCATGTGTGAACATTGTTTAAAGTGGTCGGATTGCATCGGGATATGCACCGACGGTGCACGTTCCATGACGGGAGTGCACAAAGGTGCGATTCAGCAGGTAAGACAAGTTGTCCCAGCAGTAAGAGCAACCCACTGCAATGTGCACAGAGAAGCCTTCGCAGCTTGCCATTTGGAGGCACAGCTATACACTGTTCTGACGGATAGAGTGAAAACAGGAAAGTTTGTTAAAGTAAGGCCACTTAATTATTCTCATCTTTTTTTGTTGCACTATGCAATGAAATGGGACCTAATCACGCCCAACTGTTGCGGCACACCGAGATCCGCTGGCTATCACGCGGACGAGTCTTGCAACGTGTGTTTGAGCTGCACAAGGAACTGGAGGAATTCTTGACAAACGCAAGTTATAGCTTGGAAAACGGAATTACTGGAGTGTTTCCGTTGCTCAGAGAATTTCTCACTAATTCTGAGATTGGATTTCCCAGCATCAAAGCAGTTTTGACCGCTCGCCTTAACGCCTTGGGACACACAATTTGAGACCGACTTCAGAGACATTTTAGAAGACAAGTGGCAGTAGATCCGCGCACCGTTCTCTGAAGGCGTCGTTTCAAAACGCAAACCGTGGCTGCCGAGCCCAAGATCAGCTGGTGCATTTGTCATGCGATGGCAGCCTGAAGGTAACATTCAGAGAGCAATCTCTCATGGCCTTTCGGCTCTCCGCTGAAAAGGACTATGAAGAATTGTCAGGTGAAGCAATAACAATATTGCTTCCATTTTCAACAACCTATGCTTGTGAAGCTCGACTCTCTTGCTTAGCAGCCCTAAAAACAAAGTACTGATCTCAGCTCCATGCAGAACATGACGTGGGTGCCGCCTATTCACAATTTGTCTTCACATTGATGAACTGGTAGTGAAGATTCAAGCCCAGGGCTCTCATTAAGTTGGGTAAGTTATATTCATACTTTACACTCTACATGTACCAATACCATTTAAACGCGTCGCAATAATACTACGATTGTTGAGTTTCGTGCTGTGATCATTTTAAAACACTAATTTGGACACATTTATAAGGGTCTGCTTTTTAACAGACGACACACAAACGCCCATTGTGTGTGACATCACTATTTGTCCGGTGTATGCACATAGATATTAATTTTTAAAATGTGGTTGTGAAAAAGAGGGGGTACGTGATTCGTCGGAAAAATATCGACACCAAGGTGGTCCGTATATTAAAAAAAAAAGGTTGGGAACCACCGATGTGGAGGGACAGTGTTTAAAACAAGCCACAGAATCATTATCAGCGCTGGTTCATCGGGACATTACATTCTACCAGACCCGGACACATTTCTCGCCGACACCGTATCTCCTGGGCGCAGCAGCGTAGCCATATTCCCGCCGTTTTCCTCAGCGAACTTCACAACTTCCAACCTAAAAGCTGCTGTGCACGAGTTAAGTGACTGTGCGGGAGGCATTTTAAGAGGACGCAGTCAGGATCGATACATAATACATACGATTAGGATTGAAAGCGATGGATCAAGCGTAATTGGTGACTGTGTGCTCATTATTGATTGGATCATTATGCACGTGTCAGTGAGTGGATTAACGTTTAACTGCTCAACCAATCGGCAAACGTTCCAGGGAATGATTGCTGTGTTGTGTTTTAAGGACGGAGGAGTACACGAATATCAGCGAAGCTACCTCATGAATACTCAGAAGTGGACACATCTACCCGGTTTTGAAAATGAGTTCTTCATCTGATATGAGCCTGTCTGGAGCAAGATACAACGGCATTTTTACATTTATATAACATCTTACGTCACGTATTCAAGCTTCTTCAATCATATGCAGCACAAGGCTGCGGGAAAGCATCACTTGCTGAGGGTGTGGATGTGCCGCTGTGATGCAGTGCCCTCTGCAGGTTGGGGCAGGAATTTCTAATTTGTTCACGGTGCCGGCGATAGTTTGTCTACTCTTCGCGAAGGACACCGCGGGATCTTTAACGTCCATCAACGAATGCTGGCAGACGGAACGCCCGTTTAACGTCCATCCGAGGGACGACACACACATCGATGAATAACTGCCTGTGAAACACCGTGATGACAGTTTATAGTTGGTCAGGATTCAAACCTAGGCGAGACAGCTCAGAGGCGAGTGTGTGGACATCTAGGCCATCCTGACGGCTTAGTATCCAAGCTGGGCTTTGCTGAAACATCATCACAAAGGAGGGATAAAAGGCAATGAACTGACAGTGGGGTAATAATTGGACACAATAAGCAAGGGAATGCACAGACATGGAAGAGGATAAAGAAGAGGGAAGGAAACAATAATCTTTAAGTAAGAAGGGTGGGTTAATGGGGGAAGGATTGCAGGTCAGGATGGAGGATGACATTGAACAAGGCAAAACTTACTTAAGTATATTCACTTAGTGGCTTTTTCAGGTTACAGTATTTAAAGGTTCATGTTGGTTTGACAGTTAACATAAATAGGCCTAAATATGGGTGTGCAAAAAATAAATAAATAAATGATTCATTTTTCTGTGCCATCAACATTCTCATTACATTTGTGCCCATCTGTACAGCTTGGGAATGTGGAAAGAGAGGGAAACGGTGAGGATCAAGTTGTGAATGCAATTCCTACTCACCGTTCATAAGGTCGAGTATGAAGCAGAGTTTATCCTGCGTATGGAAAGCGTACGTCATGCACACAATGAAGGGGCAATCCTGTTCATAACAAAACAGAAAAGAGACACGAGTAAAACACCGCAGGAGAACCACAGGCAATCTCAAGAGGATGAAAGAAAGATGTGGTGAATAAGAATCGAGTTTGATGAGAAAGAGGGAGACAAAACGAAGGATGATACACGTAGCAATGAAGAAGGGATGGGGAAAAAAAGAAGAAAAGAAAAGACTAGAGCGAAGTCGAAGGTGCGCGATCGCAAATCCCCCACACTTCCCATCTTGAGCAAAGTTGAAAGATGGCAAAAAAAAAAAAAAAAATAGTGGGGCATGATCCAGGGGTCAAATGCAAAAAAATCGTTACACATTTCATGCGTCCCCCCAATGTTGATTACATATCCAAAGTTTCATTTAAATAAATGTTTAAAAATGTGCCTACAATTGTTAGGGAAACCTGCCGGCTCGTTTAAACACTCTAAAAGTATTTAATGGAGTTACCCCTCTCGGTGAGAGCCGTCACATGATACAAATGAATTTCCATTTTGGTTACATCATCCAATCCCTTGAGATTTTGTAAGACTTCAAGAGGCTTGAAGAGCTCCCAAACTTGCGACGAGCGGGTCCACATTTACAGTTACACACAAGGATTACAGGCGCGTGCGACCGACACATTTGCAATTTCGACCCCCACTTCAGAAACCAGGGGGCTTCATGGACCCCTAATGTCAGTGCTCTCAGGGCACTATAACAATGTTATTACATCCATTCAATCTCTTGAATATTTATTGAACACGCCTTAATTATTATTCATAAGAATTTTTACACTTCCTTTCTGCCTTCCACGGAAAATGCATGCCAATGCACCCGGTACGTTTTACACGAGGACATTCTGAGGCATGATTTATTTAAATATCTTGTCCTTAATTTTGTCCATATGGCCTGAACCGTATCTCTACCATAACAAGACAGTGACTACATGATGCCTGCAACTAAGGCTTAGACGAGCAAATTAATCCTTAACAAACAAGGCGGCCTATATTCTAACCCCTCAATTGTTTGTGTACAGAACGTTACACAAATAAATCCGGGGATTAAACATTCCGATCACGAGAAAAACCACGTTTCGTATTGAAGCGGAAAAATAACGCCCCTTGGTAATTGGTACCAATTAAGGTGCTTTCCACCGGCACTCAAACATTTCTGCATTTCTTTCATGCGCTGCTCATCAAAGCATTTTCTTGTACATGTCATGGCAAGAAAAGCTCTTGTGCTATTCTTGAATGACAAGCGAAGCCCTTTCACGAACGTCCTTAGAAGGTAAAGGTCAAAGTTCAATAGCGTCGGAGAAAGGGTCGTGTGTTTAACGGCATTCGTATTTCTCACCCCGGTGCTCACGTGCGATAACATGATTCTCTCGTTCAGTGCCAAAGTCTCCCCTTGTTTCATCTTTATCCTCTTCTTATCCAAGCACTTCATTGCATACCTGTGTGGGGAAATAGGAAATATGAAGGCAAGATAAAAAATATGAAGAAGAAGAAAAAAAATAGTCAGTTACTTGTATCAAGATAAGAATAAAATAATTATTATTTTGTAATTTCAAATACACTGTAATGTGGAACCCCGACATTCGCGGATTCGACATCCGTGGACACCGCGTATTTGCGGGTTATAGAATGTGACCTGCTTCTATATTTGCGCTTCGTGTATTCACGGTTTATTTATTTATTTATTTTACACTTAAAGTTTTTATTTATTTATCAGGTCTGTCTCCTTTATCCACCGCCGCTGATATTGATTCGTCTGGGAATTTTTTCCATTAGAAGTTTCTGTTTTTTTCATATTTTCATTATTATTTTCTTTCATTTTCATTTTCATTTTCTTCATATTTTTTCATTTTCTTATTTTCGTTATTATTTCTTCATTTTTTATTCTTCTTCATTATTTTTCATATTTTCGTTTATTATTTCTTATGTTTCATTTTTCTTTCATATTTCCATATTATTTTCTTGTTTTCTTCATTATTTCATATTATTTCATTTCATGCCTATTATTCGTTTCATTTTTCATTTTCTTCTTCATTATTTTCATATTTTCATTATTTTATCTCACTTCCTCATTTATTTCATTCTCACATTCATTCTCATTCTCCTCCATTCTCCATTTCTCCATTATTTCTTCATTTCTATTATTCATTTTCATTATTGGGTCATTTGTCTCCCATTTCATCCTTTCATTTATTTCATTTTCATTTTCATTGTTTCTCATTTTCATTGATTTCATTGGGGAATCATTTAAAGACATTTTCATTTTTCATTTATTTCATTTCCGCTATTTCATTTCATTATTTCATTATTCTGCCATTTATTATTTCATGCTTCATGCTATTTCATTTTCATTATTTCTATTATTTTTTCATTTCATTATTCTCATTTCATTTTCCATTATTTACTATTTCATGTTCATTATTTGGTTTACTATATTTCATATTTACTATTTGCATATTTCATTGTATTTATTATTTTCATTGTTGCTTTCTTTTGCTTATTTATTATGTTTCATTTTCATTATCGTTTCATTTCATGCTTGCTCTTCATATTTCTCTTCATTTATTATGCTTATCTATATTTCAGTATTTCATATTTATTTTCTTCATTATTGTTATTATTTCATTTTCTATTATTTCATTGCTCATTTCATTTTATTTTTATGCTATTTTCATTTTTCATATTTATTTTCCTTCAAGGCTTGTTTCATATTATGCTTCATATGCTTTCATGCTATTTTCAGTTTCCTCCTTCATTTCGCTTCATTTCATATTCATTATCTATTCGGCTCATTATTCTCTCATTTTTTCATTCATTTACTACATTCTCATTCTCCATTATTCATTATCTCTCATTTTCATTATTTTTTCATTCTCTCATTTCATATTATCTACTTTCATTATTTCATTTCCATTATCATTTCCATCCATTTATCTATCTCCATTCATTCTCCATTTCATTTATTTCATTTTATTTTCATTTTCATTTCATTTTCCATTTCATTTATTTTCCAATTATTTTCATTTTCCCTTATTTTCATTTATTTATTATCTATTATTCTTCCATATTTCATTTGATATTACATTTATTTTCATTTATTTCATTTATTTTCCATTTATTTATTTATTTATTCTCCCTATTTTTATTATATATTATTTTCATTTCTTCATTTATTTTCCATTTATTTATTTTCATTTATTATTTATTTTCATTTCTTCATTATTTATTATTTTCATTTATTTCATTTTATTTATTTGTTTCATTATTTTATTTTATTTTCATTTATTTTATTTTCCTTATTATATTTCATTTTCATTATTTTCATTATTTCATTTTCATTATCTTCATTTATTATTTCTTCATTTATTTCATTTATCTTACATATTTTGTTCACTTACTTCTCCTCATTCTCAATTACTATCTTTCCATCTCATTACTCTCCATTCCATTATTGCCATTATCTCATTTCCTTCATTTCATTCTCCATTTTATTTCATTCATCATTTCATTCTCATTTCATTTCATTATTATTTCATGTTATTTATCTCATTTTCTTTATTATTTATTATATTCATTTCATTATCATTTCTTCATTTCATTTCATTTATTTCATTCTCTCATTTCTCATTTTCCCATTTATTTCTCATTTATCTATTATTTAAAGAGACATTCTTTCATTTCATTATATTTCATTATTTCTCTTCATTCATTTTCATTTTCCATTATCTTTCATTTACTTTCCATTCTCATTTTCATTCCATTATCTTCATTCTTCATATACTCATTTCATTTCCTTCATTATTTCATTTATTCATTCTCCATTTCATTGTCTCATTCCATTATTATTTATATTTTCATTATTTCATTTCCATTTTCCTATTTATCATTTCATTATTTCCATATTCATTCCTTCATTATTTCTCGCTTTATTTATTATTTTCATTTTCATATTATCTTCATTTATCATTACTATTATATCTATTTCTCCATTATTTATCTTCATCTATTCCTTCATTTTATTTATTTTCATTTTCATATCTATTATTTTTCATATTTTCATTTCCATTTGCCATTTTCCATTTCTTCATTCATTCTCCGCCTTCACTATCTCATTAATATCTCCCATTCTTCATTATCTCTCATTCATTACTTATTTATATCTCCATTACTTTCATATTTCATTATTTCATTCTTCATTATTTCTCTTCATTTCTTTCATTTATTATTTTCATTATTGCCATTTACTTATTTTTCATTTATTATTATTATTTCATTATTTTCATTTCCATATTATTTCACATTACTATCTATTTCATTTCATTATTTTTTCATTATCCCATTTCATTTCATTTATTATTCTTCATCTTTCATATTCATTATTTATTATTTCCATTATTTTCATTTCATTTCATATTCATTCATTATTTATCTATTATTTATTTTATATTTCATTCATATTCCATTTCCATTTCATTATTTTCCATTATTATTCATTTTCTCCATTATCTATTTATTTTCATGCTTTCTTCATTTATTATATTCTTCATTTATTTATTCTCCATTATTTTCCTTATTTTTCATTATTTACATTATTTTATTATTTTTCATCTACTCATTCATTTCATTCCATTTCCATTTCATTTCATTATTTCATCTCATTTTCATTATATCATCATTTCCTCCATTATTTCATTCATCTCTCCATTACTATCTATTGAAGTTTTTCTATCTCTCATTATTTCCCATTATCTCTCATTTCCATTACTCTTCCATTGTTTTCATCCTCTCATTTCATTTCATTTGATTTCATTATCTCATTATTTCCATTTTCATTCATTTTATCATTCTCCATTTTATTTCATTATCATTTATTTCCATTTCATTTCTTCATTATTTTCCATTTCATTATTTTCCATTTATTTACATTTCCATATTCATTTCCATTATCTTTCCTATTTCATTTATTCTCATTATTTCCATCTATTTTCATTTCATTATCTTTCCATTATTTGTTTATCTATTTCATGCTTCCATCTTATTATCTCTCATTTCATTATTTACTCATTATCTATCTATTTATTTCCTTCATACTCCATTTCATTTTCCATTATTTACAGTCATCTATTTCATTTCCATTTATTTATATTTATTTATTTGATATCTATTATATTTTCATTTGATATTATTTATTCATTATTTTATTTCATTTCATTTTCATTTCATTTCATTTCATTATGCTATCTATTATTATTCTTCATCATATTTTGCTCCATCTATTTTCATTTTCATTTTCATTTTTTATTTCATTTGCTCATTTCATTCCATTTATTCTTCATTTTTCATTTCGTCTATTATCTATTTTCATTTCCATTTATTTGCTATTCATTATTTCATTATTTTCATTCATTATCGGCCATATTTTCATTCATTTCATATTCCATTACTCATCCCATACTTCATTTCCTCATTTCATTTCATATCATTCTCATTACTATTTGCCTGATTATCTTCATTTATCTCATTTCATTATCTTTCATTCTGTCATTCATTTCACATCTTATCATTCTCCATTCTATTTCCATATTTCCATTCATTTATTCTTACATTTGCTCCCATTTCATTATTCACACATTTTCCATTATCTATCCTATTATCATCTATTTCATTTCATTTCCATCTATATTCATTTGAGCCATTATCTCTATTCCATATTTTCCATTATTATCTCTGCTTCATATATTATTCTTCCATTTATTTTCATTTTCCATTTCATTTATTTCATTACTTCATTTCATTTACTATTATTTGTATTCATTTTATTTACATTATTTCATTATTTATTCTTATTATTTCATTTCATATTCATTTACATTTTCATATATTATTTCATTATTTATTTTCATTTATTCATTTATTTATTTATTTTCCATTATTTATATTTTCCATTTATTTATTTCATATTTTCATTTTCATTATTTACATTTCATTTATTTCATTTATTTATTTTCATTTATGCTTTCATTTATTCATTTTTCATATATACTTATTATCCTTTCATTATTTCATTTCATTTGTTTTATATGTTTTCTGTCTATATTATTTTGTTCTTTGTTTATTTATTTCATTATTTGCCATTTTCATTATTTTCCATTACCATTCAGTTACATATCTCATTTTCATTCATTATTTCTCATTTCACTTCTTCTTGTTTTGTTCTTCATTTCATTATCTCCATCATTTTCTGCTCATTATCATTACATTTTCCTGCTTCTCCATTTCATTTCATTATTTCCATTTCATTTCCATTCATTATTTTCATTATTTTCTCATTATTTCATTTCCTATATTTCCATATTTCTCCATTATTTCATTTCAGTATCTATTTGTTATTTTCTCCATTTCATTTGATTTGTTACTTTCATTCTCCATGTTTTTCATCTCATTAGTTTAATTAATATTTCATTTCATATTTCAATGTTATTTCATTATCCATTATCTCTCATTTCCATTATATTTCTTCATATTATTTTATTATTTGCTATTTCTTGTTTATTTTCATTATTTCATTTCATTATGTCTCATTTCATTTCCATTATTTCTTGTTTATTTACATATTATCTATTATTTCATTTCTGCCATTCTTGTTTTCATTTATTTTCATTTATTTATTTTGATGCCATTTTATTATTTATCCATTATTTATTTCTCATTATTTTCATACTTTATTTTTCATTTTCATTATTATTTCTCATTATTTATTATTATTATTTTCCATAGTTTATTTATTTTCATGTCTTCATTATTTCCTTCATTCTCCATTTCATTTCGCTTCATTTTTCTGCTGTTCCATTTCATTCTCTTCATTTTATTATTCCATTATGCTATGCTTATTATTTTGTTATTTCATTCTCCCGCTTCATTTTCATTATCATTATTTATTATTTGTTTATTATTATTCATTCATCATTTCTCATTATTTCATTGCTATTTCTCATTATTTGCTTATTATTCTCTCATTTTATTATTTCTCATTTTCTCTTATTATTTTCATTTATTTCCATTCATTCATTCATTCCATTACTATTCCATTATCTCATTTTCCATTTATATTTCCATTCTCCATTTCATTTGATCTCCATTACTTTCATCATTTTCCATTTGCTATCTATTATTTTCATTACTCCATTTTCATTTATTGTATTCATTTATTTGATTTACATTATTTATTATTTCATTTGATATTATTTCATTATTTATTTCCATATTATCTTATTATTTTCATTTCATTTATTTTATAGTTTATTTCATTTTTCATATTTCATTATTTACATTGTTTTCATTTCTGATTTTCTGATATTATTTATTATTTCATTTTCATTATTTTCTCATATTATTTTCATTATTTCATTTATTTATTCTTCCATTTCATTTTCATCCCTATTTCATTTATTTCATTATTTCTCATTTCTATTATTATTTCATTACTATGCTATTACTATTTCTACCATTCTCCATCCATTACTTCATTCATCATTACTTCATTATTCATACTTCATTTTCATTTCATTGCTCCATTCATGATTTCATTTCATTCATTATCTCATTATTTGTCATATTACTATCTATTTATTTCATTATTTGTTACTTATTATCCTTTCCATTTATTTTCATCTCCATATTCATTATTCACTTCATTCATTTCCATTCTTCATTACTATTATTTTCTCATTATTTGGTCATTTTCATTATTTCATTTCCATTATTTTCATTCATTACTTTCATTATTTTCATTCCAGAGTTATTTCCATTTCATTCTCATTCTCATTCATTTATTCATTTTTCATGTCTCCATTGCTATTCTCATATATTTCATGCTTCATGCTTTCAGTTTCATTTCATTCATCCATGACATTATAAGCTATTCATGCTATTTTCTTCATTAGTTTTCCATTTATTATTTTCATTATTAGTTATTATTTATTATTTCATATTAGTTTCATTATGTTTCATTTTCATTATTTCATATTATATTATTTTCCATTTGTTCTATTTCATTATTTTCATTTTCATTATTTCATGTTCTTTATGTTTATTTGCTATTTATATTGTTATATTATTCGTTATTCATATTTCATTACTATATTATTCATCATATTCATATTTTCATTTTTCATGCCATTATTTATCATTTCACTTGTTTTCCTTGTTTCATTACTTCATAGTTTTCTTGTCTCTTCATTTTGTTTCATTCATGTTATTTCCTTCATTACTTTATTTCATTATTGTCTGTTGTTTCTCCATGATTTTTTCATTCTCCATTTCATTTCCATTTTGTTCATTTCATTATCTTCTTGTTTCTCATTTCATTTTCGCTAGTTTGTTTATTATTTATTTATTATTCATTATCGCTTGTTTGTTTTCATGCTTTTATTACTTTCATGTTTATCTGTTCTATTTATTTATTCAGAATTTCATTTGTTATATTTCTCTTCATTTGCCATATTTTTCTTATTTTCATATTTCTTCATTGCTTATTACGGTTTGCTATTTGTATGCTATTTCTTATTTTCATTGTTTCATTATCTATTTCATTTCATATCTATTATTTTTTCATTATTTTCATATTTCCATTATCTATATATTTCCATTTTATTATTTTCACATTTTGTTATTCTCCTTTTTCTCATTTATTTACTTGTCTATATTGATATTATTTGATTATTATTATTTTTCATTATTTATTTTCTTTATTATTATCTATTTATATTTATTATTTCCATATTTCATTTATTTATTCATTATTCCATTTTATCTATCATCTATTTGGCCTTTTCATATCTATATCTATTACTATTTCATTCATACTTCATTATTATTATTATTTGCTATTTGTTTTCATTATTATTCTATTTTCTCATTTCATATTCCTTCATCTCCATATTTCATCATTCTCCATCATTCTCTCATTTTCTCATTTCATTTCCTTCTCATTTCCTTATCTTGCATTCTTCATTTATTCTCTATTATTTCCATTATATTTTCATTTCATTTCATATTCTCTCATTCTCCATTTTCATTATTTCTTCATTTCATTTTCATTTTCATTATTCATTCATTATTTGACATTTTCTATCTTCATTCTTCCCATTATTCACTATTCTTCATTATTCATCATATTTCTCTTCATCATTTTCGCCTATTTTCATGTTTCATTTCATCTATGTTTATTTATTTGTATTATTTGTATTATTCTTTCATTTTATTCTTCTATTTTCATTCATTTTCTTATTTTCAGATTATTTGTCATTTTCCATATTTTCTCATTATCTTCGATTTTCATTCATTTCATTCATTTTGTTTTCATTTCATTTCTCATCAGCTCTTTCATTTTCTTCATTTTCTTCTTCATTTCACTTCCATCTTCATATCTACTCACTATTTTCATTTCCTTCATTCTCATTTGGCTTCGCTTGATTCATTTGATCTCATTTTCATTTCATTTCGCCATTATTTTTTTCATTATTTATTCACTATTTCATTATTTTCATTATTTTCATTATTATTATATTATTACTTCCATTACATTCTCCTCCATATTCTCATTATACTATTACTTCATTTACTTCATTTCATTTCTCATTCATTTTCATTATCTCTCATCTCATTTTCATCATTTCTCATCTCTCATTATCTTCTCATTTCATTCATTTACTTTCATATTATTTCTCATTTCTTCATATTTGTTTGTTTATCATTATTTTCTTATTTCTCATTTTCATTTACTTTTCATTTTCTCATTTCATTATTTCTCTCTCATTTCCATTCTCATCATTTTTCTTATTTTATTATGTTCTTCATTCATCATTTTCTCATTTATGTTTATTTCATTTATTTTCATTATTTATTTTATTATCATTTTTCTTATTATTTTCATTCTCATTATTTTATTATTTATTTTCATTTATTATTTTCCATTATTTTCATTTTCTTCTATTTTCTTCATATTTATTTCATTATTTCATTTTCATTATTTCATTTATCCATTCATTCTATTATTTTCATTTCATTTATTTTATTTATTATTTCATTTATTATTTATTTATTTCTCATTATTATTTATCTATTTTCATTTTCTTATTATCTCATATTCTCAGGCTATTTTCTCATCTTCATTATCTTATTCACATTATTTCTCCATTTTCCATATTATTTCCATTCATTTCTCATTACTTCCATTCTCTCTCATTATCTCATTTTCCATTTTCATTTCATCTATCATTTCCATTATATTTTCATCATTTCTTTCCATTATTTTCCATTTCATTTCATTTCATTATTCATCTCTCATTATTTTCATTTTCCTTTCCATTATTTATCTTTCTTCATTTTTGTTTGCCATTTATTATTCTCATTTATCCTTCTTCATTTTCATTATTTATATATTATTATTTTCATTTCATTATCATTATTATTCTTTTCTTCATTATTTCCATTTATTTTGTCCATTTCATCTATTATCCTTCATTATTATTTTCATTTATTTCTTCATTATTGTTACATTTTATTATTTTCATATTATTATCGCCTTTCATTTATTTATTTCTATTATTTAGTTTGATTATTTTCCCATTCATTTTCCATTATTATTTTCATGTTATTCATTTATTATTTTCATTTACTTGTTATTGTTATATTCATTTATTTATTTCATTTTCCTATTATTTTTATTTCGCTTCATTTATTGTTTTCATTTTCATTTTCTGTTTTCCCATTATTATTTCATTTCATATTTTATTATTACTATTATTATTTTCTATTTTCTATTTCATTATTTCATTATTTCCTCTATTTCTTCATTTATTATTTATTTCATTATTATTATTATTATTATTATTTATTATCTATTATTATTTTTCCTTCATTTTCATTCAATTTCATTCATTTCATTTTCCATTATTTCATTTCTCATTCTCATTTCCTCCATTATCTTCATCTCCATATTCTTCATCATTCATTATTCTTCCATTATCATTTCTCCTCATTTCCATTTCATTTTATTTCATTATTTCTCATTATTTCTCATTTCATTTTCCATTTACTATTACATTTGATTTATTATTTCATTTTAAAGAGCATATACTCATTTCATTTGACATATTTCATTACTTTTTCCATTATTTCATTATCATTATTTTTCTCATTATTTCATTTTCATATTTACATTTTCATTTTCATTTCATTTCATTTGTCATTACTTCTCATTTCTCCATTATCTTCATTTATTTCCTTCATTATTTTCATTTACTATTTTATTTTTATTATTTGATTATATTTTCATATTTCATTATTTTCATATTTCATTATTTATTTTTTCATTATTTCCTTTTATTATTTTCTATTTTTCTTCATTTTCCTTTCATTTTCATTTCCATTATCTTTCATTTCATTATTTATTCTCATTATTTATTTTCATTTCATTTTCATTTTCATTTATTATTTATTTTCCATTTTCATTTTCCTTTATTTTTCATCATTCATTATTATTTATTTTCATTCAGCATTCTTCCATATCTTCCATTATCGCTTCATTTTCATTTCATTATTCTTCATTTTCCATTTCATTTTCTCATTATATTTCATTCATTTCATATTCATCTTCATTTCCATTATTTCCATTATCATTCATCTCAATATTATTTCTTCATTTTATTTCATTTCATTATTTTCATTAATATTCTTCCATTATTATCTTCATTATTTACCATTATTTCTCATATCTTCATTATTTACTATTATTTCATTATTTTCATATTTCATATTATTCATTATTTCTTCTTTTCATTTTCATTATACTATTTCAATTATTTCATTATTATCTTCATATTATTTCCATATTATTTTCGCTATTTTCATTCATATTTTTTTCATATAGTTTCCATTATTTCTTCATATATGTATCATATTTCATTATATTTGCTTATTATTTTTATATTACATATTATTCATATTATTTTTCGTTATATTTCATATTCATTATTTTTCATTATTTTCATATTTATTTCATTATTATTTCTCATTATTATTTCAGTTTATTTTCATTTTATTACGCTATTTTTCATGCCTTGCTATTTCATTATTTTTCATTCATCATATTCATATTTTCGCTATTTTCTTGTTTTCATATTTATATTATTTCATTATTTTCATTTATTATTTTCATTATTTTCATTATTTTCATTATTTTCTTTGCCTATTTTTTATTTGCTGCTATTGCTGCTGCTTCGCCCGCTTTCTTTCTTGTTGGCTTAAGGCTTAGCCGCTTTCTTGCTTAGTTTCGCTTTTCTTCGCCTGCTCGCTGGGCTATTCTTTCGCTTCGCTGCTTTCGCTATTGGGCTGCCTGCTGCTTTCTTCGCTGCCGCTTAAGTCTTCGCTGCTTTCGCTTTCGCTAAGCTCGCTGCTTCGCTGCTTTTCGCTGCTTTCGTCGCTTTCTTCGCGCCTTCGCCGCTTTTCGCTTTCGCTTTCTTCGCCTTCGCCAGCTTTCCGCTTTCTTTCTTCGCCGCTTTCTTCGCTTCGCTCTTCGCTTTCGCTTGTCTTTCGCTGCTTTCTTCTTCGCCGCTTTTTCGCCGCCGCCGCTCGCTTTCTCTCTCTCTCTCTCTCACAGATTCCACTAATCTTACCCATCCTCCCATTCTTGGTACTCTGAATCCTGCAGTGAGGCAGTTGCTTTAAAACAACTCACATTTTTTTCCATATACCTTGACTGATGGCAACCCAGATCATTTTAAAGCCTGCAATAAGCGTGTTCTACTTTCCTATAGTTTTAGCTGTATGGCCTGATTCTGATTATTCAATGGCCAATCATTCTGATTAAGTGATTCTGGTTAACTGATTCAATGATTTAACTGATTGACTGATTCAATGGCCAATCAATTTACTCAATGTATGAGCGATTGTTCGGAACGGAATCCCTTTGTAACCCAGGGAACTTCCTTTTCACGTGACCAAACAGGTACGAAACGCTTCGTTTTATATCCGTCAATAGCTTATCGAATGAGCACACGGGAGCTCAACATTCATTTAAAAATGACAGGATGCTGTGCCCTTCGACACTCCAGTAGATTAGAGAAGAGATTTAAAATGTATCGATTCAAGGCCACTCAATGACGTCAATAGTGGGCAGCTGGGCATGGCACCGACCCGGAATGGTGTGCACAATGCACGAGGATGCCATTACTTAGGACTTTATAATCGGCATTGGAATATCGGTATGAGTAGATTTATAATTTTAATTTATTTTTCTTTTTAGAATCAGTAATCGGTTAGAGTCAAATTCTCTCATCGGCCCAGCATGAAAATATAAACAAATAAATAATTTATATATATATATATATATATATATATATATATATATATATATATATATATATATATATATATACATACATGTGTACAGTATCAGTTAACAGTCCTGAATGAACGACTGTTGTGACCATTCCAAGTTCCGTACAAAGTTCGCACGGATAAAGTACACCAACAGGAGAACCACAAAGGCTCACCTTTTATATTGTTCTTTAAATGTGGAATTAAAATGAAAAATTAGCGAAATTCAATTCCCACAGAGAGCACACAAAGTGGCAGTCGATGCCTGACCAGGTCAAAGCAACATGGTGGAGTTCAGGACACGAGGTTCGATTCTACATTGAAAGTTTTTTTGGGTTTTTTTAGTCAGTGTATCCAATATATTGTTACGGTTGCGGAAATTTACAGAACACCATTCAGGTATCCCAGAGATCAGTTATGTCGATAAGTGTGTGTTCAGATTAGATTTCCCCAACGAGGTAGAAAGGGTATTATTCGTGTAGCTGGGCTGTGATCTTTGAGTCAGCCATTATTCTTTTGCTATCTTTATTTTGGAACAACCACTACTTCAACCACCACGCCACCCCCACCACAACGTCAACCACACCACTACTTCAACAACCTCGCCAACCACACCACTACTTCAACAACCACAATGGCCTCCCCAACGAATAACACCACGCCAACCAACGGTTAAAACAACAAGGTGCTCCGAAGAAAGAAATCCCAATAACGCCTGGGATTTCCCTCCCCCTCCCCCCCCCACGCGCGCCGAGAGGGAGGAGGGGCGGATCGAGCCAAGGTTCAAAGGTGAAGTAGGGGAGGGCACTCATTTTGGGTGGAAAGAGCCCACTGCGACCCTCCCCTTGGGGGCAACAACAACTGAGCCCAGCTGAGCTCTGCTGGAATTTTCCCCCGCGCGCCGGGAAGGGAGGGGCAAGGCTCCGTGGCTATAAAAAGGAAGCGCAGGTTGACGCCGGGAGAGTTGTTGTAGAGAGTTGTTGTGGAGAGTTGTTGTAGGGAGTTGTTGTAGAGAATGGTTGGAAGGGAGTCGTACAAGAAGGTCGTTGTTGACCAGTTGAGTTGAGGGGCTGAGTGGAGGTGGAGAGAGAGGAGACGCCGACCAGCAGTGGAGTCTGGGGTCTGGAGAACGGAGGCGGACCCGGCGATCGGAGTCCCAAAGACCCACGGACATGGTCGTTTTCTTCCTTTCTTTTCTGGGGTTTTTGAATGGAAGTCTGTGGCACCCTGTTCCTAAGTAAAACTGGTTAAGTGCATGTGAATAATAATCATAGACAACGGCTGTAGGTCTTTTTCTGCTCGTGTCTTGCCCCTTGCCCCCCATTGCATTCATTGCTTGCATACGTGTGTATAAATAAATGTCATTGTTTGAATGTCCACCTGTTCGTTGCGTCCTTTCCCATAATTGAGCTGCCTTGCGTTCGGGATGTTGGCTGGCTTTTAAATAGCCGATAAAGTGATCGGATCCGACAGGGCCTCGCGATAATACACCGCTCGGCAAATCGCAAACAGAACGAGCTGCTTAAGAACGGCTCATTTTCGTGCAGGCTCCGTCGAGGTGTAAATTCCCGGCATTTCTGTCTGCGCGCATACTTAGGTAAATCGACAATTCGGAGATCGGACCCTGTCGCGCGCAGACAGAATAGTTGGCTGATTTACGGTGTGATTAAAAACACACCCGTAGCTGGATTTCGGCGTTGATCCGAAAGCTGCGACTAGGTTTGCCCGTCCGGTGGGCGAGGGCGGCCGCGATTGGCTAAAAGCGGTCGCCCACACGCCGAGCGGGTGGGAAACCACAACAATATGAAGCTCTTCCGAACCACTGACTGACATTAACGATCGGAAAGATCGGTGCCTTCCGGGTTACATAGAAAGCTGATGGACATCGAAGCCTATACATCACAAAAAAAAATACAGAATCGTTGGCCAATATCCATAAATTAAAATATAAGTAAATGAAAATAAATAAATTTCCAAAAATGAAAAATCAAATGCAGATGAGCGACCCCCAAGACAATAGTGAAGCACGGCTCGTATGCTAGTGGGGTCTATTAATACAACTATATGTGCTGTATTATATATATATATAACTATATTCATATAATGATAGCAGATCGTACAAAAAGGTGAAAAAAGAGTGATCGAGTGTTTAAATTTTTTTTTTTTTAAACCTGCGTATGTAATACCTCGTCGTTCATTTTGCCAAAAAAAAGAAGGACCCCGTCGAATGTATTGCCATGGCTTGAAAAAGCAGCTTGTGGAGAGCAGCGATCCTGCTGGTCAATCATTTTCATTGCACTCAATGAAGTTACACTTTTGACACATTCCTTAAACATTTATTCACTCAATATAATCGTCCGAATAGTAGCAAAAGTTAGAGGACTGCACGATTCTTCTGTTCGTGCTGAGACGAATTGGCTCTCGTGGTAGAGCAAGACGCTGGCCATTGACTTTTGGCTGAATCGTGTGGGACCAGCCTCGAAGCCTGGGGGAAAGAGACGGGACCATTCAGCAGAGAGCAGCGGCGTCGGTGAGGGCTATCGACGAAAGAAGCTGCGCTGCGGTCTCTGAGCCCTGGAGTTGAGTATCACCACCTAAATTGCCTCCTGTACATTTGCCCGCCCAGAGAGCGGCTGGGCGCCATTTTGGGCACATTTTCACGCGCAGAACGACCCCAAAGCTCATAAAAGATCACTTCTGGACCCGAAGCTAAGTGCCAGAATAAAGGAGGGATTTTTCTTTGTTTTATTCTGTCCCCTTATCTGAATTTAAGTGTGTGGAGGTGTCTCAAAATTAGATTTAGGTTACCTCACGTCTTGATTTATTTCCATTATAACTGTTTGATTGTCTGTATATTAAACCATTATTTATTTAATTTGCTGCTGTCTGTGTATCTGTTGTGGATTTGAGTACAACTCGTGTGCCACCGTCCTTTGCCACCCTTTCCTTCCCGCGCGCCCCATGATCTCCGAGAATCTCGGCTGTGAGCCTCCATGGGAAATCGTTTGGCCATCCGTCCAGGTAGGGGCAAACCCTCTGAACATGACAATATATATATATATATATATATATATATATATATATATATGTATATATAAATATATAAATAAATAAATATATATATATATATATATATATTGGCTAACCCCCGCTTTAGCGGGGAAAATGGCCTTTAAATGCTTGTGTGTGTGTTTGTGTGTGTATATATATATATATATATATATATATATATATATATATATATATATATATATATATATATATATATATATATATATATATATATATATATATATATATATATATATATATATATATATAAACACACAGTGTTTTAAAAGTCTTTGTGCAAATTTAAACTTTAATAACTTTAGTTGTAAACATGGTCGAAGCAAATGGAATTCACAAATAATATAGTCGAAATTTCTCGGCTTGAACATAACCACCATCTTTAATAAAACACCTTTATATCTGATTTTCCAACTCAATGAAAATGTTCTGAAGTTGCTTTTGAGCAATTTCATAAATTGCATTTGTGATCCTAACCCCGAGATCAGGATCATCGAAACAATGTGGTTTCGAAGATTAAACAATATTTTTAACAAGCCACATAAAAAGTAGTCCAATGGAGATAGGTCAGGTTAACAAGATGGCCAAGCAATCAGGTGAACGAGGTGGCTACCAATTCACTTGTCTGGAAAGATGTCATCGAGAACCGAAGCATCCGAAGCACAGTGGCAGGGACAATGACTCTGTTATATGACCTGATACGGTTGTCCTGTTTCTTAATCCGAAAAATTATTTGGGTATAGACATTTTACAAAAGGATAAATATGGAGGCAGTCTTAGCTAATTTAAAAAAAAAAAAACAACCGTTGTCAAACTTACATCTTCCCTGTGTCTGCTTTACGACAGCCATACACCTCCCCAAAACCACCGCGCCCGATGATCCTATGAACACTGAAGTCATTCATCGTGAGCTGAGAAAGAGGAACAAAAATGGGAGGTGAGGGGGGAGCAAAGAGGAATATAAAAAGATGTACAATAACTCTACATTCACCGTAAACAAGAATATTAATTGCTTCAGACATTTACACCCACAACCCACTCCAAAGCAAACTCAAACAAAACGCTATCCTATACAAACAGGTGAGTGGTTGTCTGTATGAACACAAGAGAAACAGGCAATGTTTGAAAGGAAGAAAGACCAAAAAAATTTTTTCAAAAAAACACTTCTTTCCTTTCTTGTGAAAAAAAAGAGACGAAAAATATTTGAAGCTCGGTGAGGGAGATGAGCTGTTTACAGCAAAAATGATGATTCTCAAATGGCCAATATGTACCATAAATGCAACAAAGCACCATTTATAATGGGGCGAAGAAGAAGAAGAAGATGAAGTGCCAAGTTTATACAACATCGGTAAATGCTTATCCGAGAAATGGTTGAGGACGTGTTCAACATTGAGTTTTTTACAACTAAAATGGCCGCCAGTCGGCCATCTTGGATCTGATCTCAAAAAAACAAAAGATGTGCTTATGTAGACCATCATGTGTTGTCTTTGTGCCAAGTACAAATAAAATCGGTCCATATATCTCTGAGATATGGTTGCGGATGCACGCACAGACACAAAACTCGAGACCAGATCCATAAGCCCCCGTTTCGGACTAAATCCATTGGTGGCTGAAAACCTGCCAGAAACAGATAATCCAACTTGTGTAATTGTGGATGGTATGGCGGTGGTTCAAGCTATCAGAACACCAACCAATGGTACAACTTTCGGTGAACTGGCAAACAGTTTCATTGGTAATGTCCCAAGCTACCTGAGAGGCTCTCAGACAAGGCAAGACGTTGTCTTTCATGACTATCGATGGAAGTCCATCATATCAGAGACCAGAGTGCATTGAACGACCATACAATGAAAGATTAGACGTATAGTATATTGATCGGCCGTCAGTGTGTCCACCATCGGTTTGGCAGAAGTTCATAATCGCTGGAAGAAAATAAAGTAAACCTCATTCAATTCTTGCGGGATCAACTCCAATTGAAAGCACAATGCCGACCAGATCAACAGGAAGTCGTGAGTGTGTTGCATAACGTTGATCATCAGGTCGGGTGAATTCCCAGCTGTACCATCTTCTGGGCATAATGTTGATCATCTCAACTCACGAGGAGGCTGACACGAAACTTGTTCTTCATGCTAATAATGTAAACGTACAGAATTTCCAAAGAGTAGTGGTGCGTCCGAGAAACACAGACATACTTTTACTGCTGATACATCATGACACCACACCAGAAGTGTGGATGAGCAGTAGGACATCTAAAGAGAAGCACTTATTCCCAGTTAGCATTGTACGTGCAAGTCTGGATCTGAAGTCGTCGACGATGTCCTCGTATTCCATGCTTTAACAGGAACAGACACAACCAGTCAGTTCTGTCGCGATAACAAGCAAACAGCTTGGAAGACATACCTGCAGTATCTCAAGCTAATGAAAGATCTGGGTCACAATCTTGATATTGGTAAGGCTGATATTGAGAAGTTTATCATCAAAATGTACAGCCCAACAACGACAGCTACATGTATCAATGGTCTACGCGCAGAACTATTCCATCGAATCAGTAACGCTAAGAAACTACCACCCACTCAAGACTGTTTGCTTCTGCACATATGACGCAGTCACTACCAAGCCATAGTGTGGCTCAAGGTCGTATTCACCAAGCCAGAGCTACCCCTACCGGAGGAAAGTGGGTGGGAGTTTGATGAAACTGAATGCACCTTACGTCCAAAACTAATGCTACTGGATCCTGTTCCATCTACCTGAACCAAACTCTTGATGTGTGGATGCAAAACTACCTGCACATTACTTAGTCGTTCATGGAAAAAGCATGGTCGGCCATGTAGTCTCACCTGTGGGTGCAGAGAACAGTGCTTGAACAACCAAAAACAACTGTTGCCAGGGGAGGAAGAATCTGATGAGGACTAACAGCTGCTGTCTTGGGACCAACTCACTTTGAAAAAAAAAAAGTCACCCCGTTTATTGTCTCCATTTGTTAATCATCTAAATTATTACCCTGCGCTCGCAAAGTGAAAAGCGGGGTTAAGCGATCGTTAGCGTATGTACGTATAGCGTACGTCATACATTGTGTCTGCATTTTGTACAGCGTACATTCGAGCGGACATCGAAAACCCTTCAGCAGAGGAAATTGAAAGTTTACCACATGTTACATGACCATGTGATATAGCGGTTACTCTTTTGAGGTCAACATCGGCCAATTTTCTAAAAATCCTCAATTTTCATCCGATTGACTTGAAATTTGAACAGGTTTGCACATTTGGTCAGTAAATTCAACCACCAATTATTTTTGATGTCAACATCGGCCAAAAGGTCAACTTCGGCCAAATTTCAAAAATCCTCAATTTTCATCCGATTGACTTGAAATTTGAACAGGTTTGCACATTTGGTCATTGAATTCAACCACCAATTAATTTTGAGGTCAACATAGGCCAGTGTCACGTGGTCTGGGAGCCATATTGGATCTAAGGGAAAAATCTTTGAAAAATCTCTGTAGGAAAAACCGCTTAATCGATCAATGCATTCTTTAACTAATTGATCAACTCCCCATGGGAAATATGATTTGATAAAGAGGATGTCATCGGTCACGTGGTCTGGCAGCCATATTGGATCAAAGAAAAAAAACCTTAAAAAAAACAAAAGAGTTGGCTCACACCAATTGCTTCTCAAGACTGCGCTGGGTATGTATTCTATGAATACCATCTCATTTTTTTGTTTTGTTTTCTAGTGTCATTGTAGGTACTATAAATATCCCAAATTATTACTGAGATAAATGGGAAATGGTTAATTGGTTTGGTCAAAATAAAATTACATTAAACGGCATTTTCAAACATAGCACAAATGATGTTTTGTGTTTGGTATGATGAATAAGTTGGGGGTGGGGAGGGGGGGAAGGGGTAGTATTTCATTTGTCTCAGCTGGTTGTAAAAAAAAATCCATGATTTTTGTGCTCTGGTATGTAGGGTAACATGTGAGGATAATTTTAATGCGTCAAACTCCTCCATGGCACTTGATTCTTGAAAGCTATGGGCAATTTTATAAGATGTCGAAACTGAAACCGAAACAAATTTTTTGGCAAAAAAACCCTTAGTTTTTGGTTTCCTGAAAGATGGAAAACTGAATTATCATGATATATGGGCTTTATATGTATAGGGGACATGACTATCTACAATTTAGTACCATCTGTGCATATGTCGAGTAAACATTGGTGCCTGTATGTGAAATTTATCAAATTTTTAAATATCGCGAATCGCCTACATGACCAGCCACATGAACGTGCTCATAAGTCAGTCGTGTAAACCTTCATTAGCCAACCGGGTATTTCTAGTCCCCAAAGGTCTCCTCTAGCCAAATAAATAGGTTTTAGGTATACACACTGATGTGTGAACGGAATGATAATATAAGCCACTTTATTCAAGTTGGTTCCAACACTATAAGATCTTAAGCCAGCCACCTTAATCATTAAGCCAATACCAGGCTTTTGGAGATGGTTAGCAAAGGTAAATGCATTTACCAGCCCTTGCATGTCATAAGCCTGAGTGGATTAACCCCTTGCATGGAAGGATGAATCGAACATGAGGAGCCGTAACCAAAATCAATCATAAATCCAGAGAGGAATTTCCAGTTCATAAAGGGAGGAACTCAGGGTGGGAAAGAAGGCAGGGGGAAGGAAGGCAAAGTCTCAAGTCACAAAGGGGGAGGGGGTGCTAATTAAAAGGGACAAAGGGAAGGACAAAGACAGATAAATGAGGAATCTATTTGGTGGTGTTTCATTTTTTTAGCACTATATGCTTATTGGACTGCTACTGTATATATAATAAAAATAATAATAATAATAATAATAATAATAAAACAAGCCTTATAGTGCAAAAACACGATAATCAGATGAAGGACCCCCCCCCCCACCCCCAAGTATGGAAATATTAGTTGCAAATCATCTTTCACCAAATGATTACTGTTTGTTGTTTGTACAATTTCACCACCCAGGGGTTCTAATAATAACATTGCTGCTCGGTTTATTCCTTTGCCTTCCACCATTGAGGATGAAAGCGGATGAGTGTATCGTATGTGTGAGAGCATGTGATCTGTAAGGAGATCAAACCAACATGTATGTTGAGTTCCACATTCTTCCACTGGCAAAGACGTGTGAATTTCTCACTGCGAAGGACATGGAACAAAAACAGACACATGTTGGTAAGAAAAGGAGAAATACTACGGTTTAAGTACATATTAAGTTTACTGATCATTTCACTTCCAAATGTACTTGTCAAAAGCACCAACAGTGTGGATTCACTAAGGCATCCTTTTTCTAGCTTCATGTGAACCTATTGCCACATAACCAGGTAAGCTTGACCCTTGAATTGATGCTTACATGTATTATAACAAGTTGCTTGCCGTGAATATTGCAGATTTAAGTACATTTGTAAATAGAGTAAGATTAAGGATGATGAGAACATCCTAATAATCTTCTTCTTCGTTCGTATGCAGCACAAGGCTGCGGGGTAGCATCATTGGCTGAGGGCATGGCTGTGCTGTTGTGATGCAATGCCCTCTGCTGTTTAAGGCAGAAATTTGTGATTTGTTCAGGGCGCTCGCGAAGCACCTCGCCAACTCTTCACGAAGGACACCGTGGGATCTTTAATGTCCACCAACTAATACCGGCAGACGAGGCGTGCAGTTTAACGTCCATCCGAGGGGACGGCACAAACACTGATGAATCACCCCGCCTGTGAAACACCGGGATGACAGTTTATAGCTGTATCGGGATTCAAACCCAGGATAGACAACTTAGAGGTGAGTGTGCATCCCTCTGGCATTAAAAAAAATCATTTCATATATAAATGTCGCTATCAAAGGTACGCTGGACTGGATTACCAGAGGTTATGAGACTGGATTACCAGAAGCTTTGGACTCTAAAGTTCTGAAATATGAAATCTGAGTCATTATTGGATTTTTGCAATAAAAAAAGAAACAAACAAAAAAAATACTCTGTTAGATCATTAATCACCTGCAATGAGAGGGTAATGTTTGCCTCCCCCACGCCTTACTGTGCTCTCCAAATACTGCTGGTCCACAATGTGGTTGACTTAATACGATGAGGTCAACTTGGGACGAGCATTAAAATGCTATGCACGAAAAGGCAGTGTTACCCAAAAGCAACCATCAAAAAGAATGGAATGCGGGGGGAATGGGAGAGCGAACGTTGTTTCACTAATGCGCCACGCGGCTCCAATGGAAGTCAAACAACAACCTGAACCCTGCCCCAACACCTCATAAAATCTGCAATCACCCAATCGATTGCCATTAAACAACCCATATCGTACGGCTAATGCGTGTTACATTATTTACACTTACCTCATGGTACATTATGAGAAAGTTAAGCACGTTAAAAGTCATCATACATTAAGTGTGTCAACCCCAAGCAGTTTACCCAATCACTACTCCAAAAAGATCTTGTTGCTTATGTGCAGTAACCTCTTAATTTTGCAGTTTTTTTTTTCTATCTGAGGTTGCCTTATCATCCCGTTCACCTGCACAGGTGCGTAGTGCCATTTTTCCTTTCTCTCTCTGTGTTCATTTCTTCATGCGGGTTCGAACTTTGAGAGGGACCGTACACGATGCGATGCCGTGAACGTCACATCTTGTGCGACGAAACTTTCTGTCCCTGTTGTGTCTGCAGATGCTTTCCTCCACCTTAGAGGCCGCATTTTCAGCACTACGCATCCCGAACCATCCGACCATCTGTTTCCCCTTCAGTGGTTCCCATTTTCTGCATTCCTATTAATCACTCGGTGCGTCCTTCACTCCAACCGAATCCAAATCTTGTGAAGGTCCGTTGTATTGCACATCATTTACGTCCTATTTTCTACGTATCGATGTAAAATCCTGTCTTGTTCATTCTCCCTCATTTGTTATCGTAATTATTTTCAATTTACATGCTCATCTTCATAATTACTGACTTGCCTTCATTACAATCTCTCCTAACCCAAACAGCTTTATACTGCTGCCTTTGTTCTTTCTAATAACGACTAGCAGGGGATACCTAGCGCTGCTCAGAGTGGGGGGCTGGGGGGGATGGGAGGGGGGATACCCAACGCTGCCTGGCTGGGTGAGCTTTTCCCGGTGGTGGTTTCGGGACGTGTTGGACATTGAAAAGCTATGGAGTTATTGGCCTCATGGTGGTTACCTTTTGCCTACGGGCTGGCGACAGCACTGCCTGACCCCACATCCCAATATACACTTTATAGCGCCCATTGGTGGCCACAAAACAGACTACAAGCCTGCATGCGGTATATTAAAACCATACCCACATTCTGAATCACCTATACCCAAAATTTGGGGCCTCGAGGTGCCACGGTTCGGTTGTGAAAGAATAACGAACAAACACACAGACAAACACACAAGCACTTGAAAATATTTATAAGATTTAAGCTCGAATATGATCATTTGCTTCACATGCAAAAAATGAAAAAGGAATGCCACAGCTGCCTTGCAAATGGGGGGACATAATGACAAGAAAGAAAAGTGTGCTTTTACCTTTCCACAAATTTCCTGAAAACTTTGCTTTCCAGGCTCTTACATATCTCTTCTATGTACGGCTGAAAAGAAAGGGATGGTGTGGGCGAATGATAAGAAAAAGAAGATTAAACAGCAGATATGAATGGTGAGGGAGTGAGCTGATTGCACACCGGAAGGGACGAATCACAAACCGACACACATTGTGTTGGTTAGACTTCTGGACTGAGCAGTCAAATAATTACAAACAACACAAAATGATTTTTTCATGAAAACCAGAATTTATCTTCATCTGAATATTGATGAAACATCCAGAAATGAAAAATGGTGGGCTGAAAAAAACATTAGAAACATTTTGCACGCACGCACGCACGCACACACACCCTTCACAAAGTATTCACACCCCTTGACTTTTAGCACATATATATATATTTTTTTGTTTGTTTTTTTGAATACCTTGTCGAGGCTCGTATGAGAAGAAACACACAGAGCACAGCAAGGGGGGCATAAGACAAGAGGGGTGGGAGTGGGAAGGACAAAACAGTGGGGAACAGAGACATAAGATCTGTGGAAGGGAGAGGGATGGGGCGGGGAAAACAGGGAATACAAGATGGACATTACAGGGACTTTCAGGAAGAAAAGCAGGTTATTTGAAGGAGGTGGGTTTGGGGTGGATTAACGGGGGTAGAAAAGATCGAGGATTTGGATGGGGGAAGATCAGAGGTGGTGGTGAACAGCTGTTTTGAAGGCCTGGAGGGAAGAATGGGATTGAACAGAGTGAGGGAGTTTATTCCAAAGGCGGGAAAAAGAAGAATGAAAGAGTGAAGGTGAGCAGTGATTCGTGATTTTGGTAGTTTTACCAGAAGGGGTATGTTGGCGGACCTTGAGCTCTCTGCGGAAATATAGTGGGGACAAATAGCAGACACAGCGGAGGGGGGGGGGTGAGACCGGAGAGGAGATGGTAGAAGACAGAAAGACCAAAAGACCACCGACCTGCCTGAGGTGAGAGAGCGAGAGTCCCAAAGACTCAGCCTCATCGCGAGAGGTACCAACAATCCCAAATGCCTTCGTTTCCACAGCGTTAAGCCGAGAAATGGGAGAGGCAGGAGCATCAGCCCAGAGGGAGAGTAGTCCTTCATCCGGCTGCGGACAAAAGCTTTGTAAGTGGTCAGGAGCTCAGATGTGCCGAGGAAGGACTTTGCACGACGGAGGATTCCCAGTCGGTGACTGGCTTTGGAGACCAGGTTGGAAATGTGGCTTTCCCAGGAAAGATCGTGGCAGATCATGAGACCCAGAAGCTTGAAAGAAAGGACTTCTTCCAGAGGATTGTTGAGAAAGTGGATGGGGGGGGGGGTTCCAAACGTTCCTTTTGGAGAGACATAATGAGAGTGTGAGATTCGTCCGGATTGAAAGACATGTTCCACGTGTTGGACCAGTTTGTGATTTTATCCAGATCTGCAGAGAGCGATGAAGCTGCTGATTGCTGGTCTGAGGGATGACAGATGGTACGGCAGAGGGTGGACTCATCAGCAAAGAGATAAAGAGGATTTTCGACAGAGTCGGAGAGATCATTGATGAAAACCAGAAAAAGAACAGGGCCCAGAACACCACCTTGAGGAACTCCAGCCTGGACAGGCATCGGGGATAAAAGAACTCCATTTAGGGCCACACGTTGACTGTGACAGGAGAGGAAGTCTGCGAGCCATGAGTGGAGATGGCCTTGGATACCACAGGAAGAGAGTTTGATGAGCAGGGCAGGGTGACAGACCGTGTCAAAAGCATGTGATATGTCCAGGGATACGGCACGGATTTCATGTCCAGCATTGAGGACCTCCATCAATTGTTGGGAGAGCAGAAGCAGCATATCCAGGGTAGATTGACCTGGTCTGAAACCAAACTGATGATTGAAAATCAGGCCATTGGAGAAGAGGAAGGATTTAATGTCTGATGGATTCCATAACCTTGCTGATGATTGGGAGAAGGCTGATTGGTCTGTAGTTGCAGGGATCTGTTTTTACACCTTTTTTATACAGGGCAGTAATGTTTGCTGATTTCCAGGCAGATGACCTTGAGCAAATGAGAGGATGAATAGAACAGAGAGAGGGTGAGTAAGAGCAGGGGAGCAGGTTTTTAGGACACGTAGGCTGATGCCGTCTGGACCGGTTGCAGAATCTGAGTCGAGGTTTGACAGCCAGCTCTCCACCTTGTCAGGAGAAAAGGACAGAGAGTCCAGGGACAGTTGGGTGCGACTGGGTAAGGTGGATACAGAAAGTGATGGGTTTGGGACACAAGATTTCGATGCAAACACCGAGTTTAGGCATTCAGCCTTTTCAGGTACGGTATCAGCAGTCCGTCCATTTACGGTAAGGGAGGGGATGGAGGGGGAACATACACCAGAAAAAAGATTTGATTGGACGCCATCAGGATTTTGAGGAGGGAGACGTTTGAAAGTTCAGACTTGAGCTAAGAATGACTTTGTTTTCTGGTTCTCCTGAGGGTAGATACACACTTGTTCCGAGCTTTATGGAAGCAACTGAGATTACCCTCAGTTGGGTTTGCTTTCCATGAGGCAAAGGCAAGTTGCTTCAGGACAACTGCCTCGCCACAAGCTTCAGTGAACCAAGGGCGGGAGGAACAGTAGGACAACTGAAGACGAGAGGGGATAAATCTGTGCATGAGGGAGAGCAAGTTTCTTTGAAAGAATTCCCAGGATGAGTTGATGTTGAAGAAAGTAGCGATAGGAGACCAGTCTATAAGTTTGAGGGCTGCTTGGAGACCCTGCCAGTCGGCTTGAGTGAAATGCCAGACTCGACGGCGCTGAGGTGGTTCTCCGATATCAGCCAGAGAGATGTCCACTTTGACAAGGACGTGGTCAGAATAACCGATTGGAGCGGAGGAAGAACAGCGGATATTTTCAGGGAAAGTTGTCAAATCAGATCCAGAAGAGATAGAGTACCATTGGTTGAGATCCGGGTCAGGAAATTGACCAATTGAGTCAGTCCTAATGAGTCATAGAAAGCTTTTGCTGAAGTGCCATGACAGATGAGAGAGGTACTCACACCGAGCCAACTGGCATGATGACAATTGAAGTCACCACAGAGAGAGTTTGGATGACAAGACAGAAGTTGGTCCATGTTTTTGGATAGTGAGGTGTAAATGGAGTCATCACTGTTAGGTGGACGGTACAGTACACATATAAACATGAGGTGGGAGTGGAGGGGAAGCCGTAGCCAGAGGCATTCCTGGGGGTGTGGGGGAGTGAGGGCAGTGCATGGAGAGTGAGGAATAGTCTTTGATGAAAAGAGCAACTCCTCCACCAGGACAAGGCTCAGGTCTGTCATACCGGAGGAGGGAGTAACCAGGGGAGTCAGAGATGTCTTGAGGGAGGAAAGTTTCTGTTAGGCAGATTATGTCTGGTTTGTCAGTGGCAACCTGTATGGAAAGATCTGTAAGGTTTGAGCGAAGGCCCCAGATATTTGAGATCCACACTGTTAATGAAGAGGGAGGAGAGGAGGCTTTGGGTGCAGGGTATGGGATGGGAGGGGGAGGGTAGGACAAGGGAGGAGGGAGCGAGGTAAGGAGAGTTGTTGAAAGAGTGTGGGGGATTGCAGAATAGCTAGGGGAGAGGCCGGTTGAGGAGGAGAAAAAGCTCTGTCTTGCTGGGGGAGAGGGGGGGAAATAGAGGGGGCAGAAGGCGGTTAAGGATTTGAGGAGGTGGAGTGATGAGAGGGAGGTGAGAGGGCAGGGGAAGGAGGCAGCTTTGTGGTTAAGAGGGGGGCAACTTTGAGAAGGGTGACTGAGGGGGATGAATGGTGGGAGAAGCATGAGTGGAGAGAGTTGAGGGAGAAAGGTGAGGGGGGAGTTTTTGAGAAATGTGAGAGGGAGGCTTGGAGGGAGAAGAGTGTGATGGTTGCTTTCAGAGGGAGGGGTGAGAGGGGTGAGTTGGCACTGAAGTTGGAAAAAAAGAATGGTTGATGGAAAGTGAACACTCATAGCAAACTGAGGTTTTAAATTTTTTTTAGGTCAGAGATGCGATTAAAGACATTTCTTGGTGGATGCAATAAAGGTGAATTTCGAGAATGGAGAAAAGAAACGCTTGTAACAGTTGGATTTCTTTTTGGCAAGGTATGAGAGTATTGAGAGAGTTGAGAGAGTATCGAATTGAGAGCAGTCTGTTGAAGTAGAGTCGTGCATTATGATACAGTAAAGAGTACCACAGGTGTGAAAGAGGAAGATGAAGCATTATAAGAGATCGTTTTTATTGGTTCACGGAAAAATATTTTCACGAAAAAAAATTGGTTCACGGAAAAATATTTCCACGAAAAAAATAAGTGACCACTCTATTCGTTATTGTTGTGTGTCTGTCTGTCTGTCTGTCTGTCTGTCTGTCTGTCTGTCTGTATGTCTGTCTGTATGTCTGTCTGTATGTCTGTCTGTATGTCTGTCCCGAGCACAGCTCCGTGGGTTTTGATCCGATCCTGACAAAATTTTGGTGGGAGGTTTATATCATGATCTAGTTGTGTTTTTCTGAAAATGGGCATGGTGCGCCCATTATGGGTGGAGCCACACCAAAAAACATTTGTTTTTAGGGGGTAGCCGATTTCAATTTGCATCTTCTCCTCGGGGGTTTGTCGAATCTGACAGGGGTTTTGGTATTTGGTTAGCCCAATGGCACCTGCATAGCCCCACGGAGCTCGATTTTTCATTTTCGTCCCAAGGTCAAGGTCACAAGGTCACAAGGTCACAAACTTAGAAAATTGCGAATTTTGACGTAAAAAATTTCTTCTCCGAGGGGGTTTGTCGAATCTGACAGGGGTTTCGGTATTTGGTTAGCCCAATGGCACCGGCATAGCCCCACAGAGCTCGATTTTTCATTTTCGTCCCAAGGTCAAGGCCACAAGGTCACGAACTTAGAAAATTGCGAATTGTGTTTTTAGGGGGTAGCCGATTTCAATTTGCATCTTCTCCGAGGGGGTTTGTCGAATCTGGCAGGGGTTTCGGTATTTGGTTAGCCCAATGGCACCTGCATAGCCCCACGGAGCTCGATTTTTCATTTTCGTCCCAAGGTCAAGGTCTCAAGGTCACAAGGTCAGGAACTTAGAAAATTTCGAATTTTGACATAAAAATCATACGACCGCCCAAACTTTGAGAGCGAGGATGACAATATTTTTTGTGCATAATCTTGAGGTCATTCCCCACCTAAAGTCTTGAAACCATTTTTCTCTATCTCGAACACCTTGCCCGTGGCGCCCCCTTCAAGTTTGCTTTTTACGCTGATTTCATCAAAGTCTGGATAATCCGAGGAGTGCGAAATCCCATATAGCCTATATGACGTTATATTGTTCCTGGAATGTTCCAGAGGAAGTTTTGCACCAAAGGTCATAATCCTTGACCTTTGACCTTTAAAGTTCACAAAGGTCAAATTTTCAAAGTTGTGGGAATCAAACCAGGTTTTCGACCTTCTTCTACGAACTAACTCCAATAAGCTATAGCATGTATCCTGTTTCCTTATTTTAATGTCCACAACATTGTTTTGTGACCTTTAAAGGTTATGCAAAGGTCAAATTTTGAAAGTTGTTGAATGAAACCGGATTTTCAACATTTTGCAGCTAATAACCTGTCACTCCACGAAAATACTTTGCATATTTTGAATATTGATTATTGAGGAAGTGATAGGATGAGTGGGTTAGCTGTTTGGAGGTGTTACCCAACTGGCATGATGACAATTGAAGTCATGATGACAAAATGTCAATTAGATGGTACCTAATTGACCATCAAGGTCAATTTTGATCTCTACAAAACAGCCATCAGCTCAATTTCAAAAACTCCATTTCACCACATCATGTTGATCATTTTTATAACTTGGTCAAACATTATCACATTGTCTCATCCTTGACTTCTGAAACAATCTACATCATCAAATACCGCTCGTGAACCATCGTCGTCTTCAGACTTGTTATTATCATTATTATTTTTTTTTTGAGAGAGAGAGTTTTCATCAGATTGGGTAATGGAAATGTTGTAGAAAAAATCGTGAAGTGAATGGTTAATTTGGATCAGAAAACGCAGGGGGTGGAAACAGATCACGTGGTTATGGGAGAAGCACGTGGCTATGGGAGGTGTACAGTCAAAAGTGAATTTATTTATTTTAAATAAGGATTGTGGAAAAGGATTTTCCGAAAAACATTGGGAAAAGGAAAGGTTGAAGTAAAAGCGTGAAGGTGTATGGTGAATTTGGAACTGTAAACGCAGAGTGAAGCTGCTGGGTCGATGAAACGTATCAGGAAGAGGGTGGAAAGAGACATGTGGTTACAGGGGGTGTTTAGATCTAAAGGATACAAGGAAGATTATTAATTTTTGATGTATTTCTGAAGAATAGGTAAGATTCGGGAATAGAAGGTTGTTGGAAGATATCGTGAAGGTCATGGCGAGAGTGGGTCAGCTCAAGTAGAGTAAAGGGAAGAAGAAGAAGAGGAAGAAGAAGGATCGGGACTCATGGGTATGCAAGGAGAAAGGTAGTTTTAAAAAATTGGGGGGGGGATTTAAGACAAGAAACAGAGTGTTTGGATTGGGAGGGATGGGAGACATTGGGAAAGTAGGGAGAGAATACAAATATAAACGATCGTACACTTAGAGGGGAAGGATGAGTAGGCCTCAAGGAACCCAGGAAGACAAGGTCGACAAAAACTCACGAAATAGCACGATTTTTGAAACAAAACCAAACTAGGAACACACAGTAACATGTAGGTGAGAAAATAAACAGTTAAAATGGGACAAATAACGACCGGAAACTTAACTTTGGGAAAGTCAGCAGAGAGCCCTGAGAGACCCTGCCATCGCTCCAAACCCAGAACTGGAAGTATAAAACAATTTCTAGAGTGTTCAAAGTTCCCAAGAGCACAGTGAGCTCCATCATTAGAAAATGGAAGGAAAAAGTAACGACCCAGACTCTTCCTACAAAACACGTTGCTGTTACAGCCGGAATTAAAAATGGATTTGATCAAAAAAAAATTATCACCGATCGACACAAAATACCCCACAATGACAAAGTGAAAACACGTTTTTAGAAATTTTTACAAATCAATTAAAAATGAAAATCTGAAATGTAATGCATTCAACTCCTTTGCTATGCCACTCCAAATTGAGCTCAGGTACATCCAATTACCTTTGATCTTCCTTGAGATGTCTCTACAACTTGAGTGGAGTCCATCTGTGACCAATTCAATTGATTGGACATGATTTAGAAAGAAACACACCTTTCTATATGTGGTCCCATAGTTGACAGTGCATGTCAGAGCAGAAACTACCATGAAGTCCAAGGAACTATCTGTAGAACTCCAAGATAATATTGTGAGGAGGCATAGATTTGGGGAAGGGTGTAAAACAATTTCTAGAGTGTTGAAAGTTCCCAAGAGCACAGTGAGCTCCATCATTAGAAAATGGAAGGAACAAGCAACGACCCAGGCTGTTCCTAGAGCTGGCCGTCCGACAAAACTGATCAACCAGGCAAGAGTTGTGACCTTGGCCAGGGTCATGACCAAGAACCCAATGACCACTCTGACACAACTACAGAGTTCCTTGGCTGAGATGGGAGAACTTGCCAGAAGGAAAACAATCTCTGCAGCACTTCACAAATCTAGGCTTTATGGGAGAGTAGCCAAATGGAAGCCACTCCTGAGAAAAAGTCATGTGACAGCACACCTGGAGTTTACAAAAAGGCATGTGAAAGACTCTAAGAGCATGAGGCAAGAGATTATGTTGTTTGATGAGACGAAAATTGAACTCTTTCGCCTGAATGCAAAGCACTACGTCTGGCAGAAACCAAGCACAGCTCATCACCCATCTAATACCATTCCTGCTGTGAGGAATGGTGGTGGCAGCATCATGCTCTGGGGATGCTTTTCGGTGGCAGGGACGAGGAGATCTATAAGGATGGAGGAAACAATGAATGGAGCCAAATACAGGCAAATCCTTGATGAGAACCTGCTTCAGAGTGCAAAAGACCTTAGATTGTGGTGAAGATTTACATTTCAACAGGACAATGACCCCAAGCATAGAGTTAAAGCAACACTGGAATAGCTTCAGAACAAGAACATGAAAGTCTTTGAGTGGCCCAGCTAAAGCCCAGATTTGAATCCCTTTGAGAATCTGTGGAAAGACTTGAAGATTCCTGTTCACCGACGCTCCTCATGCAACTTGACAGAGCTTGAGCAAATCTGCGAGGAAGAATGGGAGAAAATCCCCCACATCCAAATGTGCAAAGATGATACAGACATACCCAAGAAGACTCCCTATATTGTTTTTGTTTTTTGGCCCCATCTCTCAATTTTAGAAATTAGGTCTCTGTTGACATTTTGATCTCAAAAAGAATTAATTGATGGTTGAATTCAGTGAGCTGATATGAAAATCCTGTTCAAATTTCAAGTCAATCCGATGAAAATTGACAATTTTAGAAACTTGGCATATGTCGACCTTTTGGCCGATGTTGACATTGCGTCGATCATCGATTATATTAAAGACGCACATCAAGTCACTTGGTCTCTGAGTGATTTGCACTGCCCTGATGGCATCCAGCTTTCGTTATTAATCATCCGTTGAAGGACAGATTGGGTTCAGGATGATTAGCATCCGCACGGAAAGTAGCCCACGTCCAGCACGGTGACCGCTTGAACCACCATTTGGGTGCCGTTTGTGAGGGAGTACCAGCATGTCGCTTCGCCGGCTCAGACATTCCACTGAAGCACAGTAGCGCCTGCCTCTCCCTCTCTGTAGTTCCTCCACTCTGAACCCACACCATTAAATTGTCTTTTTGTGTACATACATTATTTCAATCGTGTTCCGTACTAATTTGTTTCATTTTTTTCTCTAATATGTACACAGGGGAAGGTCAAGTTAAGTTACGGTGACCAAAAGTTTCTTCCTGGAAACACGTCCCCCCCATAATAACAGTGTTATATGGAAAATATATAATTTATATGGGTTTAGGATGATGTCGCCATTTTTAGGAACGCATCCACGATGTGAATTAGCGACTTGTGTATTGTATTTTGGTGTTAAAGAAGACAATCTTGTTATTTTCAGGTACCAAAAATGAAATGAAAAATGTGAAAACACAAAGACTCACGGAGAATGAATAATAATAATATCCTACCTGGAAAAGATTACTTGGAGCTTCACCCCGCATTAGTTTTGCTTGGACTCTCTCAACAGCACTTTGGGAGTATGGCTGAGTAAGGAGAAAATGGATCAATCAATCAATCAATCGACCAGCTAGGCCCTCCAATCATATTCAAATGTGTGCACAAGACAACACTTTGTGACTTGCGTTCAATGCCAGTGGAACAGAGATGTTTCTCACGCACGTGCGAAGATGACAACAGCTCTTTCATCACATATTTATCATAAACTTGTCGACTCCTTCCATTCCGTTCCTCCGCAGAGTCTAACTTCGCATATTCACGGATCTGCACAGGTAGGAAAGGTAGTAAAGAAAGAAAAGTTTTTGTTTTTTTTGACATACAACGCAACCCTGATTATTTGAGACAAACAGCAATTGTTCAGATAAAACAAATTTTGCCTCGTTAAAGAAAGCAAGTGAGAATTAACACTGACACCAACGGTGAGGGATTAAAGAAAAATGGTGAGCAAAACAGCCAGTAATAAGAAAGTGAATATGTCCTTTCTATAATTCACGGACCCGCGTGTTTGTGTGTGCGTGCGTGTGCGTGCGTGCGTGCGTGCGTGTGTGTGTTTGTCACGCTGCTGTTCTACAGTTCTGGGCCGATTACATCCAGACTTGCTACAGAGGATCATCATAATCCCAATTAGTGTACAGGGGTGTTTTTATCTTTGCCTGGGGTCTTTGGGAGGGAAGGGGGTGGGGGGGTGAAAATTCTCTATTTAAATGTGCATCGTGTAGCGCCGTCTCCAGGTGGGGGAGGGTATTACAAGTCTCCACCATTTATAGTACAGTATCCCTGTCCCCAAGTTTTCCAGTGCAGTGAGGCATTTTGAAATATAAGCAGTAGGTATGTTGTTGCTTTATGCATGTAACGTGGGTTTTTTTTTTTTTGCCTCTGGTCATTTTCCTATATACCGCCCAAATAAAGGTATGCGTCAGAAGAACGTGTTGCATGCTTGGAACAAGATCGCCCATAGGGTGGGTACTCTTCTAGTATATATAAACTACTGGAGGCATTGCGAGTGACCAAGCGGTAACTGACTACAGACCGGTTGGGAGACGAATATAGGGTGACAACCTCACCTCCTCATAAAATTGCAGTTGAGGAACTGGTTCATCACTAACATTTTCACAGTAGTCCTTAAACAGTAGGTAACCTGGAGGGAAGAGGGATGGCAAAATCTCAGCCAATCAGATAAATTATATCATCAATGAAAGATGCAGCTTTCAATCATTAGTCGATCCCATGAACTTTCTACACAAAAACGATGACAAATGAGGAAAGCAACTCCACCAGAAAAAAAAAATAGAAGCGAAAGACACAAAGGTGCTGCCGTTTAGAGTGTAATCATGACGCGCTTATCGTTCCATCCTGGTAATGACAATGATGCCAGGATTCTGACGTAATGTGGGCTTCATTGATTGTGTTTTGGCCGGTGTCAAGGATTTACATCATGAGGAGAGAAGTGGGAATGGAAGGGGGGGGTTGTGAAATGGTGGGAGAAGCAAAAGAAGAAAGAGAAGATTAAAAAAACAATATATATATATATATATATATATATATATATATATATATACATATATATATATATACATATATATATATATATATATATATATATATATATATATATATATATATATATATATATATATATATATATATATATATATATATATATATATATATATATTCAGTTTTGAGGGACCAGTGAGAAAAAAAAGAGAAAGAGGAAAACAAAATGTAAGAAGCAAAGAGAATGCAGAATAACTAATTCTTGTGTTAAGAAGAGCTGTTTTAACAAAAGGAAAAACACTCCTTCAGACCATCGAGTCCTCAAATACATTGACAGAAAATAAGCTAAACATTGTTCACTGAACTTCCTGGAGTCATTCGTTCCATGAAAGAAGGAAATCCCACAAACAGCTGCGTGATCTATGGAGTTTCCGGACTAGTTAAAATGTCGAGCAACTGGCTTGTGAATATAACTGATGTTGGCTCAACCATCATTTAAGTGTTTGCAAAACTAGTCGCCGACCAGTTTGGCCAAAGTAAAGCTTTTTGCAGAGTGTACTGCTTGCGAGACAATAAACGCCGCGTGAGGACATGCAATCAGAATGGTCTGAGATATTGATGGGGTCATTTGATGTTGTGATCGAAGTTGTGGGTTTGGTTAAAACACAAGTATTACAATGGTTCTGTGAACACTTAAGTTCCTCGTTAGAGTGTGCACGGCAAAGTACCTTTTTTCCTCGTAACGAGAAATCTTTCCAATTCAAAGCTTGTCACAGAGAATACACGAGATACAATAAAACTGCTCGACTGGTTTGTGACTGCTTCCCAACACTTAAATGATGTTCGAGCCAATATCAGCAATAGTCGTAAGCCAGTCGCTTGACATTTTAACAACGGATCCCAACCTCCTCTTCCCCCTTCCAACCTCCCTCATAATCCATGACGATGATGTACACTCTACGTCAGCATGCTGGCATCATTGTCATTACCAGTACGGGATGATAAAACTTATTATGATATCTTGTACTGACAAAGGGTACACATCCCGTAATGTCAGGGCTTTTTTATTTGTTGTCTGTACTAACAATTTTCTACTTTTAATTGACACTGTACCTAACTACCATTTTATCTAAGTAGCAATCTACTTAACCAGCAATCATTTATATTTTGTACACAAACACAGACAATCATAGATCACTAAAATAGAAGAAACTCTGTAAGTTTCAGCAATTAGCCAAGTTGTAGTTAGTTAAATAAAAAAAAATTTTCTCTGAAGTGACTTTTATATTCTCAAAACACTGAAAAAAAAATTTCAATCCATATGATGATAGATCTATTTCATGGTCCCTTTACTATACAATGATAAACCTGAAAGCATCTCAAAATGCAAAGCTCGCCGCATTCTCTTTGTATTCAAACTAAACTTGATTAAAAAAAAAACAGTTAAAACAAATTATACATTTTATTAATGTATTCTCTACAATCTCATAATAAAGTTGTGTTGAAGATTTGATGAAAAAAGGTCGATTGGTAAAAATGTTATGGCCGGGACATACACACTGAATCTCAATGGCAAACAAGGATTTTGAGTAAAATATTTATAGCTGGTCGACCACTTCACCGATGACGTCATCCTTACAATTCTGTATTCCCCAATGGGATTAGAATGAGGTGTGCCAATTTTCAAATTTTTCTGATCAGCGGTTTCAGAGATATAATGCTTCAATTTTTTGTGTTTAGCCCAAGCTGGCTGCCATATCGCATGACCTATGACATCACAATTGTGATTAAAATATATTACCATGGGGGGGGGGGGGTTGTTCCTATCCTGAAAATTTTGTGTAAATCGGACAAGTGGTTGCTGAGAAAAAGAAAATGTTAAAAAAATAATCAAGCCAAAAAAATGCCAAAAAAAAGGGTCGACCAATAACTACACCAATAACTGACAGCGTGTGTCCGTCAGTCAGTCTCCTCCATAATTCCAAAACCATGAAACCTCGTGGCCCCAAACTTTGCATGCATACCAAGGGACTTCCAAGGAAGTGCATGAGTGAAAATTGGGCGTTTAGGTTAATTAAAACACCACTTTTGAAGATAATTAAGGGCCTTAACAAATTATATCCTTTTTCAAGGTGCATCATCGGCCACCTCGCTCTCTGGAGTCTTAAGGCATAGTCTCGGTTACCTCGCTGGGGTCTGAAGCCGCAATGTTTTTTTAGCCTGCTGAACCATCCCTTGACTTGGAACTGGCCGCAACGATTTCTTAACGATAAGTTTTTCTTCACTTTCCTCACTCATATTATCGAATGCCTGTTCATCACAGCTATGAATCGCTGTGTACACTGCAATGCTTATAAATGCCTGGAGACATCAGCGTTCATGGATATATTTCATTTCCGCACATGCCATAACCATGAGACTACCTTAATCTAAGCCAAATTTCAAAATTAAAAATTCCTTATTGACTTTCGCAGTAGTTTATTCTCCAATTCAGATATTGCATGAAATTCCAGGCATCAACGGGTGCATCGTGTTTATATAACCGATCGACGATCGCAAATCGTTTGCCAAGTCGGCCATTCCATATCAACCGTTTCGTTGGAGTGCTTAAGCCACTTGGTGAGCGCTCTACAATATTCTCACCGTCACAGGAAACAAAATTAATTAGATGACTACAATGAGTAAAAAATGTTTTGAGTTATTCCAAAGCAAAGAATCGCCACATCATGGCAGGATAGCCGAGAGGGACACACGCATTATCTAAGCTGTCGAAGCCGGTGTTTGAATCCAGATCCAGTTATTAACTGTCATTCCAGTGTTTCACAGGCAGGGTGATTCATCAATGTGTGTGCCATCTCGGATGGACGTTAAACTGGACATCACATCGAAATTCCCCCCCCCCCCACCACACTCTCTCGCCTTCCTCACTCTCCTCTTCCCATCCCTTCTCCCTCACTCGGCGGTTAAAAAAAAAAAACATTATGGACACCTAAGCAGGATAAAAAACAAAACCTGTCAAAGGGTGGAAGAGCTCGTTGTGAGCCAATGGCCATCCAAATCTAGTGCCCAACTGTGTCTTCGGACATCCTCCTGCAGTTGGGTTACATTTTTTTCAGGGGGTTGGTGACAGGGTTTGGATGCAGGCCACCGCCCTTCACTCTGCAAAACACAACAAAAACAAAAATAAAATTGAAAGCCTACACCGTGGGAGTACCTCCTGTGCAGCTGCTCTTCTCAGGGCAGCTCACCAGATGACAGGATTGGGGAAAAGCCTTCAGGACCCCCCTCTCTGATGACAGGAGGAAAACCATGGGGTAAACTTCCTGGGTCAGATTGCGGGAGAGTGTGTCGGAGTGGTGCTGAGGTGTCGTCCACCAGACGGTGGTCTCCTTGGGTTAACCTGAGGCGATCCCTTCAGGTGGGTGCCTGGAATGTCCTATCCCTAAGAGAGGATGATCACCTGTCTCTGTTATCATCTGAGCTCAAGGGTATGGACATCGGTATTGCAGCACTCTCTGAGGTTCGGAGACTGGATTGCGGCGAGATCATGGCGGGTGGTTACACCTACAATTGGTCTGGTTGCTCTGATGACCATCATGCCCAAGGAGTTGCTCTCACTGTGTCCAATAAGCTGACTCCAATGATAATTGATGTAACACTGGTCAATGAGCGTATTATGAGACAAAAGATTTGTCACTCCTTGGGTTTTATTTCCCTGGTCTGCGTATTTGCTCCGACTGAGGCGAGTGATCTCACCGTGAAGGACACATTCTATGCCAGGCTCGAGTCTGTGGTTGATCAGTGCCCCAGGCGAGATACTCTTCGAGTCTGGGGGATTTCAATGCATCGAATGGATTTGATAGGGATGGTTTTGAGACATGTGTTGGTTCCCATGGGTAAGGAACTGTGAACCTGAATAGCACTTAGTTCCTTAACTTTGCAAGAAGTCATGGACTTAGGGTGGCTGGTTCATGGTTTCAGCACCCACAGCCTCATCGCTGGACTTGGTATTCCAACACTGGTGGTATGGTAAAGGAGATTGACCATGTGCTCATTGATGGTCACTGAAGGATAATCCAGAACTGCAGGGTCTACAGGAATTCCCAGTTCCTCAATATCGACTACAGGCTTTGGGTAGCAACTCTGACATTGCAGCATAAATCTGGGAGAATGGTACCATTCCAGCCGAGGCTGGATGTTGGTACGCTCAAGGATGAGAGGGTAGCTGAGGAATTTGCAAACAGGCTGAGTGGGGATTAGGGGTGTCTGGTTGATTTGGGGGAATCCTGAAGATATGTGGAGCGCTTTCAAAACCACTGTCGTTGATGTTGCCGGTGGATGTCTTGGAACTCACCGAAGGGCAAAGAAGAAATTGGTCTTGGAAGGGACACTGGATACCATTGACCAGAGTCACAGGGCCAGGCTTAAGGGCAGAGCTGAGCTGTTCAGAGAGTTGAGGCATAAAACTGCAGGTGCACTATGGGTGGACAAGAAGGCCTATGTATGAGGAATCTCTGAGGGGGTGGTGCATCACCTGGGTCAAGTGATTCTTGTCATGATTACAGGAAAATTCATGCATTGCATTCCTCCAAGCATGCCCCTCGGTGTAATGCAGTAAGAGCAGAGGGTGGTAGGCTCTTGACAGAAGAGTCTGAAATGAAGGCCCGCTGGGCCGGTTACTTTGAGCAGTTGCACCAGGCTGATTCACCAGCTGTTGAGTTGGATGTCAGGGGTGTTACAATCCCTATTGCTGACCCTACAATTAACTGTGGTCCACCTTTGTTTTTGGAAACACAGACTGCGGTGAACCAGTTAAAAAGGGGTAAAGCTCCAGGGATCTGTGGCATCCATGCTGAACTTCTCAAGGCTGGTGGAAATGCTGTACTCATGTCATTGCATGCAGTTCTGTACACTGCCTGGAACACAGGCATCATCCCAACTAACTGGAAGAGGGGCCTTGTTGTCCCTCTCTGGAAAGGTAAGGGTGATCACCAGGACTGCAACAACGATCGAGCGGTGATGCTGCTCTCAATGCCGGGCAAGGTTTTTGCTCAGAAAATTATTGATGGGTTTTACCACCATCTGCTTGAGCATCAGCGCCCAGAGCAGTCAGGCTTTACACCAAAGAAGTCAACGACTGACTGTATCCTTGCCCTTCAGGTCCTCACCGAATGCAGACGAGTGTTTCGGCAGGGGCTGCTTGCAGCCGATGTTGATCTCTGCAAAGTGTTTGATTCAATGAATCCGAATGCCCTCTGGAGGATTCTTGGTCTTCGTGGGGTGCCACCAAAAATGAGCGATCTGATGTCTCAACTTTACTCTGGTACTGAGAGTGGTGTGAGATGTGGTGATATCATCTCAGACTTATTTCCAGTTTCCTCCGGGGTGTGTACTGGCCCCAACAATTTTCAGCACTTGTATGGACTGGATTCTCAGGAGGATGTCGGAGAGATCAAGCTGCGGTGGTTCATTTGGGAATGTCAAGATCTCTGACATTGATTTCACAGATGATGCAGTAATCTTTGCGGAGACCCTAGATACCCTTTTGGGGGCCCTCGAGGTGCTGAATGAGGAGTCGGAACCACTGGGATTACGGGTTTCCTGGGTCAAAATTAAGATCCAGGCTTTCAATATAATAACATATTGGATGCTGCTATCTTGTCTGTACCTGTTTGTGGTGAGGATATTGAGGTGACAGAGAGATTCAGTTACCTTGGCAGTGATATTCATGTCTCTGCTGGCTGTGAGCCAGAGGTCAATAGACGTCTGGGTTGGGCCTGGGGAGTCATGTATTCACTGGATCATGGGGTGTGGCGCTGTCGGTACTTGTGTAGGATGAAAGTCCGAGTCTTCAGGTCCTTGGTGCTTCCAGTCTTGCTCTATGGATGCGAGACTTGGACTCTGACCAAGGATCTCAGATAGAGACTTAATTCCTTTGGTACCAGGTCTCTTCGGAGAATCCTTGGCTATCGCTGGTTGGATTTTGTGTCCACCGAGCGGTTGCTGAGAGATTCAAATGAGATTTGTTACCTGCATAGTCCATGAGCGTCAGCTGCGGCTGTCTGGACATGTGGCTCATTTTCCTGACGCTGATCCTGCTCACCAGATTCTCTCAGCGAGGGAGTCTCGTGAGTGGAGGAGGCCAATGGGCCGACCACGTGCCTCGTGGTTGCAGCAGATTGATCGGCATTTCAAGGAGATGGGGATGGGCCAGGCATCTGCCTGAGGGATGGTCAGACGTATGCCCCTGGAGTATCAGCAGAAAGTGGACACAGCGACGTGCTGCTGTGGCGCATGCTCCCATACCTGATCTGACCTTCCTTTCCAATCACACTGCCTTCCCCTCCCTCAAGCTTAACTCCTCCCAAACCCCCACCCCTCTCCACCCCTAAACGCACGCTCTCGGAGTGAGGCGTGTGAGAGATTAATCAGGAAGCATGCATTTGTGTGTGTGCTTTCTTAAGGATTTCCCGTCGAGGACATTATCCTTGCAGTTGGGAATATAATTGATGATGAAAATATTCGCGCTACATCACGTATGAATCAGAAAGTGTTTTTTTTGTCTACATTATCAAGGCTCGTATGAGAGCCAACACACAACGGAAAGCTAACACGCAAGGGGGGCATGAGACAAGAGGGGCGGGAGAGGGAAGGACAAAACAGTGGGGAACAGCTCGTTTGTTTTTATTTCTGACATTGTACTCGTCCATGAGGTTGTGAGTACGGGAATAACCACGGAAAGTGGTCATTTTATGATGGCGGCACCGTTGATAACTCCTGTGACAAGGGTTGTAATATCAAATGCTCCACCTTTCATATCCAATGATAAGATCATGTCCGTGTTATCCCGTTATGCGAAAATGGAATCCAGAATTTCCATGATTCCTCTCGGTTGGTGGAATGAATGTGTAAAGCATGTAATGACCCACCAGATGCTGGATTAACTGTTCCTTTAATAAAAAAAATAGCTGAGAGTCCAGACCCAGACCCCAGTGGAGCAATGTCTGATTTAACAGAATCAGAAGAGGAGATGGACATGACTGTGTTGTCACAGCCAATGGCAGATCAGCCCCAAATCCCTCCACACCTTGTTCTCTCGTTTCTAAATGAAACTTCCAGACAAAGGAATGTTATAATCATTGATCACTTTCCTGATTTGCTCCTTTTATTCAGACTGCAAAGCTTGTCCTAAAAAAACTCTGAAGAACTAAACCAAACAAAGTCACAGTTTCATCGTCTAAAGAAAATTATAACAAAGGCAAAGGCTGAGTATTCTCAGCATCAAACAAAATCTACTCCCAAATCATGAAAACACTCACTTTTGCAACACTTAATTTTAATGGTGGTGGTGCAAACCACATCTGCCAGACCCAAGTTAATAATCTATTTAAACGGAAGCAAGTTGATGTGATCCTCTTGCTGGAGAACTCATATCACTGATAACGTTGAGCACGACCGGTGCAGCATTTTTAAAGGTCAATGTTTCTTCAGCAACATGTCTTCCCTATCTGCTGGAGTTGTTGTTTTTGTTAAAGCCAGGACTTGCAGCTGAATCGTGCCTCTTTCAGGAGGTGATAAAGGGCCGTTTTAGTTCTCTGGAATTGGAACTGGTTAATAACCTAAAGTTTCTCATTTTAACGTATATGCAACAAGCAAGATATCTGACCGAAAAACTTTCTTTTCGGTAGTGATGAACCATTTAAGATTGTTTGATATCAATCAGTGTATATGCATAGGGGGTGATTTTAATTGTACATTTGAGCCCAAATTGGACAGAAACTCACCAGCACCACATCCCGAAGCCCATGGCGACTTCTCCCATTTTCTTTCCGTCGCCGGTTTCCTTGATGTATGGTGCTTGATGCACCAAAATGACCAGCAGTGCACATGGTGTCGATGCTCCAATGGTTGCGTATCCTAAAGGCGCTGTCACACCTTGACGATTCAGCCAGCAATGGCAACGTATAAAAATGTATGTAAAACGTTGGCGTACGCTGAAATTTTGATGTTTTTTTAAAGTTTTGGTCGTATTCATAACGTGTTGGTCGTATGCATAACATATTAGTAACGGGCACAGAACGTTTCGTTGTCTTATAGATAACTTATACCAACGGATGCTTAGCCTGTTGTCGGCGTTCACAACCTATGCCCAATGATAGTTTAACTTAGGCATAGCGCGCTGCACGTATCGCCGACGAACTCGTGGCGTAGCCTGTTAAAAACCTGCCGCACGCCGATTTAAATCATAACCGCCTGAAAATTGAAAGTGTCAACCACGCAGTCACACCTTGACGATTTAGCCAGCGTATGCCCACCTATGAAAAATTTGCTGAACCAAGCTGGCACACGTCGAATACGTTATGGGTAAGTTGTGTATACGTTAAGAGCATGCTGGAAAACGATGAAGTACACTGTCATATTTCGTTGTACATCTCGTACGTCATAAAATTTCAAGCATGCTGAAAATTTTACGACGTACTTGCCGTATGGCTCACACGTTCCGCGACGCTGGGAATAAGTTGTAGGCACGATATGCGATCGTTGACACACGTCGACACAAGTTCCTTGTAAGTTACTCATAAGTCGAAACAGGTCGAGGTAATATTTAGCATACCCGAAACTTATTTTCTCCGTCAAGGCACATTTTCTTTTTTTCTCCTTCACTCCGTGAAGGCACGTGACGAAATATCTGGTTGTTTTTTTATTATTTTTTCTATTTTTTTTGTTAGTCTATCACGAATTTTAAAATATATTCAGACATTTGCTTTTAAGTTTCGACGTCAACGTGACAATATCCTCAAACAGAAAATATTCGCAGAGGAGGAACTAAGAATAAGACATGAGCAAAATGAAGAGGCAATCAGACGTGACGTAACGGCACGTGACGAAATATCGGAAGTTATTGTTTTTATTTTTTTTAAACGCTGCCAATACGCCAATATACGGTAGCTGTAAATTAGAAACACGTTCAGAAAGTTCTGTGGTCGTCCGGAAGACGTCAATCAAATACGTCTACATACGTCAATATGCGTTGGAGGTACGTTACACATAGGTTCAAAGCACGCTACTCATAGGTTAGAAATAAGTTTTGGGTACACTAAGCATTACCTCGACATGTTTCGACTTATGAGTAACTTACAAGTAACGTGCCTCGACGTGTGTCAACGATCACATAACGTGCCTCGACGTGTGTCAACGATCGTGTAACGTGCCTACAACTCGTTACTCATAGGTTATAAATAAGTTTCGGGTACGCTAATCATTACCTCGACGTGCTTCGACTTATGAGTAACTTACAAGTAAGGTGCGTCGACGTGTGTCAACGATCGCATAACGTGCCTACAACTTATGGCCAGCGTAGCGGAACGTGCGAGTCATATGCTGGTATACGTCGTAAAATTTCAAGCATGCTAAAATTTGAGGACAACCGCAAAGTACAACGATGAAAGCCAGCGTACTACGACGTATGGCAGTGTTTTTCAGCGTGCTCTTAATGTTATAAAAACTTACCCATAACGTATTCGACGTGTGCCAGCGTTTTAGACAAATTTTTCATAAGTTGAGTTAAGTTTAGACATTTAGCATACGCTGGCTAAATCGTCAAGGTGTGACAGCACCTTAAGCGAGGCTTGACCGTTGGGACATCACCTCACGTTTTAAGAATGTTGTAAACTCATCAAATATTTTCCCCTCCATCTTCTCTGACCACCACATGGTCACTGTGGGCCGATCCTGTCCCCAATTCCAACGTAAAAGTGCTTATTGGAAGCTTAACACGAATCTTCTCAACTTTTTTTTTTAAAGGAAGAAACTTTTTTTAAACTTTAAGCTTTTTAAGGAAGCTTTTCGCAATCCCTGGATAGCGTTAGCTGAAAAACAGCCTTATTTCCCATCGAGTAATGTATGGTGGGACAATCTGAAAACCCATATATGGCTGTTTTGTCAACAGTTTGATTTGTACAGGACTCATGAAGGTCTAAACACATCAGCCCAGTTAGAAACCGAAATTCTAAAACTGGAGAACAAACTGGCAAAACAAGAGAATAAGACAAATGATAAATTACTCATCGAAAGAAGGACTCAGCTTCGGGAACTATTGCAGGAAAAGGCTGCAGATTCATTAGTTAGGGTTTGAATACAAAATCTAAAAGTATCAGATAGCCCGAGTAAATCCTTTTTCCACCTCAAATCCGAAACCAAGCCATCTCGGCTTATTTTATCAGTAATGGACCCAAGTGAAAATGTAATCACGATTTCTGATGAGGTAAAAAATACCATTAGAAAGTTCTAATCAGAACTATTTTCAAAAAAAGATGTATCTGAGGATAAGATAAACCTCTTCACTTCCCATCGCCAATCCCTGACTGAGACTCAGCGCTTGGAGCTGGAGGAGCCGTTAACCCTCGCCGAACGAGAACGAACCTTGGGTGAAATGGACTCTGGAAGGGCACCCGAAATTGACGGCATTCTTGCTGAATTTTATTTAGAATTTTGGGACCTTGTGGAACCGGAACTTTCGAACGTTACCGATGAATCTTTGCGATCTGGTGTAATGCCATTAAGTCTCCAGATAGCGGTGGTGAATCTCTTCCAAAAGTCGGGTGATCTCCGACGGATGGAAAATTGGCGACTGGTCTCAAAACTTTTGAACTGACAATAAACTCTTCTCAAAAGTGATGGCAAATTGATTGAAGAAAGTCATTGGTGATCTCATCCTACTTAATCAGACTTTCTGTATCCCCGGTCGTTCCATTCACCACATTTTTTTGGTACGGGATTTAATGGACACTTACCATGATCAAAATTACTTTGGAATGTTTTGTTCTGGACTTGGAAAAAGCTTTTGACAGTATTGATCATGGTTTCTTGTGGTGTGTTCTTGAAGCATATGGATTTGGGGTGAAATTCAGAACCTTTATATCTTTATTATACACTGACATATTTAGTGTAATTAAGATTAACAATGAATTGATTTCCCTAAGCAGGTTCAGAGAGGGGTGCGGCAGGGTTGCCAAGTTTCAGGCTTGCTTTTTGTATTGGCAATGGAACCATTACTTTGTACACTCAGGGAGAATATCTCTGGTCTAACTTGCTTTCCAACGAGTCCTCTGTTGACAATATCAGCTTACGCTGATGATGTTTGTGTCATAATCGGGAACAACCAAGATATTGCTGCACTTGCTGAATCCTTGAGAACTCTTTTCCTGGCTTTTTCCCTGAAAGTTAATTGGAAGAAAAGTAAGGCTCTGTGGGTGCCATACCTTAATAGTTGCCTTCCTGTCATGACACCTCCACCCGCCTCTTCCGGAAAACCTAGAGTGAAGTACAGAAGGTGTCGCTTATCTTGGTGTTTTCTTTGGTTCCTCACAGTTTGTGAAAAAGAACTGGGAAGGCATGACTGAAGAAATAAGGAAAAAAATTGAACATGTGGAAAAGAGCCCAACCACACCTATCTTTTAAGGACACGTCTTGGTGGCCAATAACTTGGTTGCTGCAACTCCACGGCATAGATTTATGTGCCTGCAACCACCAGAAGTAATGCTGAGCACGATCCAGGCTAAATTGGTGGACTTTTTTGGGGGAGGCCATCATTGGCTGTGGCCAAACGTAATATGCCATACTTCGTCCGATGGAGGTGAAAACCTTGTTCATGTGAAGTCCCGCATCATGACCTTTCGCTTGTGCTCCATCAAACACCTTCTATACGCTGTACACCTGCCAAACCATCCTTTGGCCTGTCACATTTTGCAATAGGTGGTGAGATTCAGCAAATGTGTTGAAGTATTCATGACCAACCTCAAGGATGTAGACACATCAGTTCTCTCCATATTTTACCAGAGCCTTCTCAATGCCTGGAAAGGATTCTCTGTGAGTCGCAAAGTGGATGCATATTCCCCAGGGATGTACAAAGTTGAGCCACTATTTTTTAACCCTCTCTTTCCTGATATATTCAGGAGCCGTGAATTGTGCCAACGTTTCAATGATGCGGGCATAAACAAAGTATGGCACCTTCGGCCAAACTCCGGTGTCGGGTGGAAGACCGTGGAAGAAATCTCAACTTCAACAGCGATTCGATCCAAGAGGACACGGGGTCATAATGAGGAAAGTTGTGCAAAGAAATCATCAGTTATGACTACTTTGGACTCAAAACACTCATGTTCATCCTGATGAACCCTATTTCCCTAAACTGATGTTTGACTGTTCTCCCTGTTAGCACAGGGACAAATTAATTACATACTGCTACCAGCAAGAACCTGTACAAGTTATGTTTAAAGATAATTCTCGGCGTTTCACCACTAAATGGAGCGTCACGTTGGAAGAGGCTACTTCCTGCCGGTCCCCCTTCTGGCCCTGTATGGGAATCAATGTATTGTAATCTAATCACCAAAATAACGGGAGATCTCCAGTGGTGCCTTGCCCACTGGATCATCCCATGTAGCACACATGTCAGGAACTTTGCCCCAATATCCGCATGCTGCCCCTTTTGCTCGGTAAACGATGACGTAGTTCATTTTTTTATTGACTGTGCAAGATTTCTTCCATTATTTCATTGGTTAAATTTTGTCTCTCAAAATTAATTTCACGTTTACTTTTCGATCGTTTCTTTTTGGATACAAAAAAGAATGTAAACATGATTTTTATAAAAGAATGAACTGCTGTGTTTTTTTTAATAGGTACAGCAAAGCTTGCTATATATCTGTTTTGAAAGAAGAGAAATGGAAAACCCCTTCAACAATGTCACGTCAGGTCATTTTACAGTGAGCTTGTTTCTGCAAGTTTAAAAGTCGAATATATATTTTCCAAAGCCATGGGTGTTGTTGATATTTTGATGGAAAAATGGTGCTTGAAGGGTGTTTGTGAGGTACATCAAAATGAATTAGCATTGTTTTTTTTTATATCATTCCTAAAATGATGTCACCTGTTTGAGTTTTGTGGTATTGCTACATTTTTTGTTTGTTTTTCTTGGATTTCAAATGTACATTTTTGATTTTCTATTCCTGTTTTTCTCCTCGCTTTAATCCTTTTTATGGTATTTTTTGATTTGTAAATTGTACATACATTTTTACTTTTGTAATAAAAGGACCCCAAAAGTCAAAGTCTCTCTCTCTATTCCCCGTCTCCCGTCTCCCCTCTTCCCTCTCTCTCCTCTTCCCTCTCCTCCCTCTCCCCTCCCCTTCCCTCCTCTTTTCCATATTCTCATAATAAAGCTTTGTTGAAAACTTGATGACAAACCCCCCCAAAAGGTTATGGCCCTGACAGACAAACAGACAGACAAATATACAGAAGTTATTGCAAAAATCCTGTCTTCAGCTGCTGCGTAGGGGGATGGCTAACAAGTGGGAGAATTGCTTTGCAATACATGTTCCCCTACCCAAAAAGGGCATATATCCATGGAAAATTGATGAAATACCCTGAAACTCGAACTTGTTCTGTAACTTATCAAAATAAAGCCATGGACCAAGTTTCAATTGAATATGTAAAAGGGTATGGGGGGGGGATCTAGAAAACCACAGATGAGACGGATGTATGGACGGACAGACGGAGAGCAAACCTATAGTCTCCTACCGGTGAAACCGGTAGGGGACTTGTTATACTAGATGTGCCATTTTATAAATTCGAGCAGTTATGACTGGGTACCAAGACACCCCACTTTGATCAGACACGTGACCCATAACGTCCTTTTTATAAAACTGAATTCAGAATGAGATGAAAAAATTTAAATTCAAAAACATTAGAAAATAACCCAGAATCAAAATAATTTAAAAATTATGGATGCCAGTCCATAAGGCTGATCAAGTTGAAATTTAAAAAAAATATATTCCCCATGACTACTAGACCATATCTTTGAAGTTTCATGTCAATCGATGAAGCGATTCAAGAGAAATAATTTTTTTTTAAAGATTTTCAATCTCCACTATGGCTGCCAGACCATGTGACCTGTTATGGATGTGAAGTTTCCCCTCGATCTGTCAAGCCATTCTGGAGAAAAAGATTTTTAAAGGTACATTTTTCAAAAAAAATAATATGGCCGCTAGATCATGTGACATATGAGGTTAAAATTTACACCCTATATTCCCCAAGGCTTGTAGATCATGTGTGTGGAGATTCACATCAATGTAGTAGGCCGTTCTGAAGAAGATTTTAAAAGGTTTTTAAGTTCAATCCAACATGGCTGACAAACCACATGACCGATGACATCGATTTAATTATATTGACCAATTTATCCTTAGATGACAATCAATAATTTTCTTTGCATTTACACACTCACAAATACAACCAGTCGCTTCGCTAAAGGGAATATGACGAGGGGAGGGGGGAAATTGAGGGAGAGGGGGAGGGGTGGGAGGTAGAGGGAGAGGGGTGGGAGAGGGAGAGGGGTGGGAGGTAGAGGGAGAGGGATGGGAGGTAGAGGGAGAGGGGTGGGAGGTAGAGGGAGAGGGTGGGAGGTAGAGGGAGAGGGTGGGAGGTAGAGGGAGAGGGGTGGAAATGTGAGAGGGAGAGGGGTGGGAGAGTGAGAGGGAGAGGGGTGTGAGATAGAGGGGTGGGAGATAGAGGTAGAGGGGTGTGAGATGGAGGGAGAGGAATGGGAGATAGAGAGAGAGAGAGTGGGAGGTGGAGGTAGAGGGGTGGGAGATGGAGGGAGAGGGGTGGGAGATGGAGGGAGAGGGGTGGGAGGTGTGAGATAGAGGGTTGTGAGATGGAGATAGAGGGGTGGGAGGTGTGAGATAGAGGGTTGTGAGATGGAGATAGAGGGGTGTGAGATGGATATAGAGGGTTGTGAGATGGAGATCGAGGGGTGTGAGATGGAGATCGAGGGGTGTGAGATGGAGATAGAGGGGTGTGAGATGGAGATAGAGGGGTGTGAGATGGAGATAGAGGGGTGTGAGATGGAGATAGAGGGGTGTGACATGGAGATAGAGGGGTGTGAGATGGAGATAGAGGGGTGGGAGGTGTGAGATAGAGGGTTGTGAGATGCAGATAAAGAGGTGTGAGATGCAGATAGAGGGGTGTGAGATGGATATACAGAGTTGTGAGATGGACATCGAGGGGTGTGAGATGGAGATCGAGCGGTGTGAGATGGAGATAGAGGGGTGTGAGATGGAGATAGAGGGGTGTGAGATGGAGATAGAGGGGTGTGAGATGGAGATAGAGGGTGTGAGATGGAGATAGAGGGGTGTGAGATGGAGATAGAGGGGTGTGAGATGGAGATAGAGGGGTGTGAGATGGAGATAGAGGGGTGTGAGATGGAGATAGAGGAGTGTGAGATGGAGATAGAGGGGTGTGAGATGGAGATAGAGGGGTGTGAGATGGAGATAGAGGGGTGTGAGATGGAGATAGAGGGGTGTGAGATGGAGATAGAGGGGTGTGAGATGGAGATAGAGGGGTGTGAGATGGAGATAGAGGGTGTGAGATGGAGATGGAGGGGTGTGAGATGGAAGGGTGTGAGATAGAGATGGAGGGGTGTGAGATGGAGGTGTGTGAGATGGAGGGGTGGGAGATGGAGGGGTGGGAGATGGAGGGGTGGGAGATGGAGGGGTGGGAGATGGAGGGGTGGGAGATGGAGGGGTGGGAGATGGAGGGGTGGGAGATGGAGGGGTCGGAGATGGAGGGGTCGGAGATGGAGGGGTGGGAGATGGAGGGGTGGGAGATGGAGGGGTGGGAGATGGAGGGGTGGGAGGGAGGGATGAGAGGGAAGGGTGGAAGAGAGAGGGAGAGGAGTGAGAAAAAAGTGAGGAGAGGAGAGGGAAGGGGACGGGTGAGAGAGGGAGGGAGATAAATTCTGGCAGATGTGACGCCCAGGTTCAAATTTATACGAGGGATGGCACACACATCAATTATGACCCTGCCTGTGAAACACCCGTTTGTAGCTGGGTTGAGATTCAAACCCAAGCCTGACAGTTTAGAGCGAGTGTGTGCACCTCTCAGCTATCTTGCCATGCTGTGAGGATTCATTGCTTTGACGCCACTGAAAACATTTTTCGAACATCACTTATCCTCTTGCTTGACTCATTCTAATCCTTTAATTTATCTTGCCTCCCTAACCCTAAAATTTGCCGACACATGCTGTCATTGGAAGGCCCATGACGTGTATCCTTTCAATACGCGTATAATTTTAACAATCGCTTTTTTTTGTGTTTCAAACTGAATGGAAAACGCAAAGGTCAGGTGTGCATGAGGATTGTGAATATGACATCTTCGACGATGAGTGAGGTCTGAACAGCATGACAATAAAAATGGCGGATGTTGGAGTCAACCGTGCTACACAGTAATGACATCCCAGACGTCATGATGTAGCGTGACAGGTAGTCAGACACGAAACTGCTGCTACTTTAATACATAGATGTCTGGTAATTGTTATTTATTTATTTAAATGTATTTGTACTTGAATATGACTGTCTTTAATCAAAAAGGGTAATACCGCATCATAGATAAACTTGTATTATCATGTGACAGCAGGAACCCTTAAGAATAGCGCACGATGGCGAGACGGATGGGCTACTCTCCTTTTAGTAACACATAAACTTGGAAATGAAAAGTCAGTTTATGCATCGTTTAAATGTCATATGAAAGTCTCACCACAGAGTTGATTGCAAGGCTTGTTTCTCAATCAGGTGGAAAACAACCTTCAAGGAAAGATCCAATACAAATAGAGAAAATAGGAAAGGCCAATTTACAAAAGAAAATGAGTTCATGACGTGAGGATTTTACTTTTATAGTTCAGCAGGTAAAGGAAGCACAATGGTTCGCGAGCGAGAGGATGAAAACATTATTCCGAATCAGGGATGCGATGATAAAGCCCACTTGAAACAAAAAATTAAATCATCCTTGGTACCCTGTAATTCATAAATAAATAATATAATAAGCTAAGATAATATAATAAGGTAAGACATACCAAGTTGCTGGTTAAATATTTTGTCGAACGTCACCTCCCCTCGTTCCTCCAGATACTTCTGCATGACGCTGCGAATGCTGCAGAGAACAGGAGTGAAAAACATTTTCCAAGAGAGACGCAAACAAAGGATATGGTTTATAAAAACTTTCAAATGACGGACTATTAACGTGGCACAACAAGCGGATAACAAAGTAACAGGGTGAGAGAGAACAACTGGTCATCCATAGACATGCACACACATAAGTGGACGGAGACACTGCTGCGTGAGTCGAGGGTAACGGTAAACGTCATTTCGCACTAGAGTAGAACGGTGAAGCCCAATGTGAGAATTGAAGGGATTATTATATGAACATTTGTAGTACTGAGTGTTGCGTGTGTGGGTGCAACGCTGGGTGGAGTTCATAGAACGTAACATTAAGTGAAATAATGAAATCCACAAACACCGGAGGCAAACCCCCCCCCCCTTTAATTTAAATCAAAATTTAAAATTTAAAATGTTCCGTTTATGACTTTTGCATGAAATCCAAAAACAGAAGGAACTCGAGGGGGAGCACTCGGTACAGTGCAAAACCTCCGCTGCCAACACTGCTAGGTCACTCAAGTGAACCTGATATCCTATTCATTCAATTTGACGTCAACAGTGCTCACAGAGTTATAGTTTGCAACTTTCCCTTTTACTTTTAACTTTTACATACTCAATTCATTCGTCATAACTAGATTCCTTGAGACAGAAATTGATTTTACGTGGGTATATCCACCTGAAGTTCCAAAATCAGCCGCAATTATAATTTTGGATTATAATTATAATTTTGAAATCACTTAAAACATGTAGAAATGCAAAAACAAAAATTCAAATATTTTTTCAAAATGGCCACCATAGCGTCCATATTGAACTTTGGACCAAGTCCAAAATCTAATGGCATGATCCTTGGACCATACCTAATCCCCCCCCCACCAAGTTTCCTCCGAATCCGTCCACACCTTTTTGATACCTCACACACATAAACAAACAAACAAACAGACAGGTGAAAACATAACCTCCGTCAATCGCAGACGGCGAAGGTAATAAAAATTTCACGACTTTCATCAACATTGGTTGATGTTGGATCAACCAACAATCGGAATTGGTTCGTTCCAGTTTTTGCGGTGACAGTTGGTTCTCTCAGGGGCCTCTGCCAACTTTCTCAAAGATAAGTTTCCGGTCATTGTTTGTCGCGTATTGACCGTTTATTTTGTCCCCCCCCCCATGTTTACTGTGTGTTCCAACTTCGGTTTCATTTCAAAATTTGTGCTATTTGATGAGTTTTTTGTCGATCTTGTCACGTCGGGTTTTCCCTGAGGCCGACCCATCTTCCCGTCTCTGTGCACGATCGTGTTTATTTGTGTTTTCTCTCTTTTACCTCTCACCATCAGTTCTTTTCTCCGCTTTTCCCACCGCCCTCCTTCTCTCCATCCCAGCTATACCCTCTGTTTCTTGTCTTAAAATAGATTTTAAAAAATTCAACAACAAAAAAAAAACTCCTGACCTTATACCGCATGTGACCACGTGACTTCCTGTACAGACTCTTCTTCCTCCTTCTTCAGCCGACCAATCAACTTCGTTCTATTTTAGCCGACCCACATTCACAATACACCTTGATGATTTTTTATTCAACCTTTCTTTTACCTCATCTTCTTCTTCTTCTTCTTCTTCTGGCTGGTTTCAATTCGACCTTTCCTTCTCTGTGTCCTTTTCTTCTGGCAAAGTGGAGAGCTTGCTGTCAAACCTCGACTCAGATTCTGCAACCGGTCCAGACGGCATCAGCCCACGTGTCCTAAAAACCTGCTCTGCTGCTCTTGCTCACCCTCTCTCTGTTTTATTCACCCTCTAATTTGCTCAAGGTCATCTGCCATCTGCTTGGAAATCAGCAAACATTACTGCCCTGCATAAAAAAGGTGCAAAAAAGATCCCTGCAACTAAAGACCAATCAGCCTTCTCCCAATAATCAGCAAGGTTATGGAATCCATCATCGCTTCAGACATTAAATCCTTCCTCTTCTCCAATGGCTTGATTTCCGATCATCAATTTGGGTTCAGACCAGGTCACTTCAGCCTGGATATGCTGCTTCTGCTTTCCCAGCAATGGATGGAGGTCCTCAATGCCAAACATGAAATCCGAGCCGTATCCCGAGACATATTGTGTGCTTTTGACATGGTCTGGCACCCTGCCCTGCACACCAAACTCTCTTCCTGTGGTATCCAAGGCGATCTCCACTTATGGCTTGCATGCAGACTCCCTGTCCTGTCGCAGTCAACGCGTGGCCCTCAAAGGAGTTCTCTCATCCCCTCTTCCTGTCCAGGCTGGAGTTCCTCAAGGCAGCGTTCTGGGCCCTGTTCTTTTTCTGGTTTTCATCAATGATCTCTCCAACTCTCTGGAAAATCCCCTTTATCTCTTTGCTGATGACTCCACCCTCTGCTGTACCATCTGTCATCTCTCAGACCAGCAAGCAGCAGCTTCTTCACTCTGCAGATCTGGATAAAATCACAAACTGGTCCAACATGTGGAACATGTCTTTCAATCCGGTTAAATCTCACACTCTCACGATGTCTCTCCAAAAACACCATCTAGAACCCCCCCGGCCCCCCACTCCCCTCATCTACTTTCTCAACAATCCTCTGGAAGAAGTCCTTTCATTGAAGCTTCTGGGTATCACGATCTGCCATGATCTTTCCTGGGAAAGCCACATTTCAAACCTCGCCTCTAAAGCTAGTCGCCGACTGGGCATCCTCCGTCGTGCAAGTCCTTCCTCGGCACATCTGAGCTCCTGACCACGTACAAAGCTTTCATCCGCAGCTTGATGGAGTACTACTCTCCCTCTGGGCTGGTGCTCCTGCCTCTCACATTTCTCGGCTTCGCGCTGTGGAAACCAAGGCATTCAGGATCATTGGTATCTCCCATGGTGAGGCTGAGTCTTTGGGCCTCTCACTCTGTCACCGCAGGCATGTTGGTGGTTTTTCTGTCTTCTACCATTTCCTCTCCGGTCTCACCTCCCCTGCTCTGTCTGCAATACAGACCCCCCCCAACCCCCATATTTCCCCCCCCCAACCCCCATATTTCCGCAGGGCGCTCAAGATTCGCCAGCATCCCCCTTCTGGTGAAACTACCAAAACCACGAATCACTGCTCACCTTCACTCTTTCATTCCTCTTTCTTCCACCTTTGGAACAAACTCCCACACTCTCTTCAATCCCACTCTTCCCTCCAGATCTTCAAAACAGCCTTTCACCACCACCTCTTATCCTCTCCCATCCAAAACCACGATCTTTTCTACCCCCGCTAATCCCCGCAAACCCACCGCCTTCAAATTCCCTGCTTTCCTTCCTGAAAGTCCATGTAGTGTAAGGACCTGAAAGTCCCCGTCGTGACCATCTTGTTTACCCCGTGTACGCTGCCCATCCCTCTCCCTTCCACTGATCTAATGTCTCTGTTCCCCACTGTTTTGTCCTTCTCTCTCCCACCCCTCATATCTCTTGCTCCCCTTGTTGTAAGTTCTGTGCGTCAGCTCCCATACGATCCTCGACATTGAAAACAAAAAGAAAGGAACCAAAGATATTCAGTCGATTCGAGCGGAGAGACGGTGGCAACACCTTGGCAGTGGATTCGTCTGAGATCGTAACAATCCGAGCAGCGAGTGCCACACATTACACAACTGGAAGGGCACTCGGTAGAGCGCATACCTCTGCCCGGATCCCGATTCGGATCTTCACCAAAATCGAATCAATTCTTCCTCGTCACACACCCAACGTGCCCACCAAGTTTCCTCCGAATCCGTCCAAACTTTTTGAGACATCCTTTACACAGACAGACAAACAAACAGACAAATTTTCTCAAGTAGCAAACAAACAGGTGTGAAAACATAACCTGCGTTCACCATGGGTAGGCAGAGGTAAAAAGAGGAAGTTTACATTCAGAACCCAAAAGCTGGCACGGCAGCAAGTCCGAGAGCGGGTTCCGCAAGTCGGGTGATTAAGCAGAATTTCGAAGCGAGTCCACCAACAAATGTAGAATGGGGTTCCCAGTTCATCGTAAAGGAAGTCTGGTCAGATAGACTTACAAATGTGTGGTGGTGTGGTTGAAAGTTTAGTAAGGGGCACACTGTTACACAAGAGAACAATTGGTGGATTCAAATGAGAGAGAGGGGGGGGGGATAAGGCAGAGGATGTAAAATACAGAGGAAGGGAAAGTAAATCGAAATTATTTGGGAAACTTCATGGGAAAGAGATAAATGTGGAAACAGGAGGTAAGGAGGGGAAGAGAGCACGTCGATATTCCACGTACGCATTGCTCAGGTATACATCGTCGATGAAACAGGTGTACAAGAAATGCCAAGAAGGTTCTTCAGAGAGTCCAGACGTCCAGCACAGGTTAACATTACAAGGGACAAAGAAGCTGTCTGAATGAAAGTTTGAAATAAAAATCGATGATTACATCTCGGACCATGTTGTTTTAAAGCGATCCGAACAATGACACATACAAGAACCATCGTGAGGAGTGCAGGCAGATCTGCATCAAAAGGTGTGTGCAGTGGTCTTCAGCATGACAGACAAAAGGATACGCCGGGGGTACGTCCACAAAGGGGAGAGCTAGGGGGGTGCCCGCACGGGGAAAGCCAGTTGGCACCAGCACACGGATGACCCGGGGGGGAGGGGCAGCAGGTGGGTGAGCTGGGGGTGGGGGTACAACAGCACGTCGGTGAGCTGGGGGTGGGGGTACAACAGTACGTGGGTGAGCTGGGGGTGGGGGTACAACAGCACGTCGGTGAGCTGGGGGGGGGCGCCAGCATGTAGGCGAGCTGGGGGAAATGCCAGCACTCGAGTGAACCAGGGTAGAAGTCAGTAGCGGGGTGAGCCGAGTGGGAAGCAGGTGGTTGAGCTGGGCAAAGCCAATACTCAGGTGAGTCAGGAGGGACACCACCACGAGGGTGAGCCGAGGGGTTCGCCAGGACACGGGTGAGCCATGGGGGTTGGGAGTAGGAAAGTGATGGACAACAGCACACGGGTGAGCCATGGCGAGTGTTAGCATGTGCGTGAGCTAGGGTGAACACCAGCACGGGGTGAGCCACAGGAAGAAGGGATGTCAGCACGGTTGGGGGGGGGGAGCCACGGGTGAGGGGTGGATACGCCAACAAGGGGTGAGCTGGGAGTCACCAGCACAGGGGGAGTCGGGAGAAACACCTGTACGTGGAGGAGCTCGTGGTTGCGAGCATGGGGGCGAGCTGGTGGACATGAGCATGGAGGTGGATGCGAACACGGGGTGAGCCAGTGGATGTGAGAATGGGGTGAGCTGGCGGATGTGAGTACGGGGTGAGCCGGTGGATGAGAGCATGGAGTGAGCCGGCGGACGTGAGTACGGGGTGAGCCGGTGGAAGTGAGCACGGAGTGAGCCGGTGGACGTGAGCATGGGGTGAGCACAGGGTGAGCAGGTGGATGTGAGCACGGGGTGAACCGGTGGACGTGAGCACGGGGTGAGCCGGTGGACGAGAGCACGGGGTGAGCCGGTGGACGAGAGCACGGGGTGAGCTGGTGGACGTGAGCACGGGGTGAGCACGGGGTAAGCAGGTGGATGTGAGCACGGGGTGAACCGGTGGACGTGAGCACGGGGTGAGCCGGTGGACGTGAGCACGGGGTGAGCCGGTGGACGTGAGCACGGGGTGAGCTGGTGGACGTGAGCACGGGGTGAGCATTGGGTGAGCCGGTGGACGTGAGCACGGGGTGAGCCGGTGGACGTGAGCACGGGGTGAGTCGGTGGACGTGAGCACGGGGTGAGCTGGTGGACGTGAGCACGGGGTGAGCCGGTGGACGTGAGCACGGTGTGAGCACGGGGTGAGTCGGTGGACGTGAGCACGGGGTGAGCCGGTGGACGTGAGCACAGGGTGAGCTGGTGGACGTGAGCACGGGGTGAGCACGGGGTGAGTCGGTGGACGTGAGCACGGGGTGAGTCGGTGGACGTGAGCACGGGGTGAGCCGGTGGACGTGAGCACGGGGTGAGCAGGTGGACGTGAGCATGGGGTGAGCAGGTGGACGTGAGCATGGGGTGAGCTGGTGGACGTGAGCACGGGGTGAGCCGGTGGACGTGAGCACGGGGTGAGCCGGTGGACGTGAGCACGGGGTGAGCCGGTGGACGTGAGCACGGGGTGAGCCGGTGGACGTGAGCATGGGGTGAGCCGGTGGACGTGAGCACGGGGTGAGCCGGTGGACGTGAGCACGGGGTGAGCCGGTGGACGTGAGTCGGGACGTTTGGCTCAGGACGCGATTCAGTTCAACTTCAAGGGTGTCGAGGTGTGTGGGTGAGTGTCCGGAAGTAAGCTCGGTAACGAGCCCGGTTACTCGGTGTTGCGGTGACTAGGTTATCCCGAGTCACACACCTGGGCTCAGGAAGAACAATCTTCTTGCTGGCTCGAGCCGCTGGTGTAGTCTTGCTCTTCTCCATCGCCATCAAGTAGCTCACGTCGGCGAGCACGGCCTCCAAGTCCGCCATCTTACGGCGGACACGAGCGGTCGTGCGTCGTCCCTTGCTCCCCGGAACTGAAAGCGGCCTTCGGGCCGCAGAGCCGGAACACTCGCACCCTGAGTTTCAGCTGTCCTCCCTCCCGACGGTCTTCTTTGGAGATGAGCTGCTGAAACCGCGAGAGTGACAGCGGGGGGTAGGGGGAGGGAGGGTACGCTGGAGGAAGTGGTGAAGGGAGCGGAGGGAGGTGGGAGGAAGTGAAGGAAGGTGCGAGGGAGGGAGAGATGTGAGGAGTGGGGGGAGGAGGGAACAGGGGATGGAGATGTCACAGGTGAGGGAGTGGTAATGGACGTCTGTTTTGGAAGGGAGGACTGAGGAGGGACAGTGAGTGAGGGGTTCGAGTGAAGGGTGATTGACGTGGAGATCGAGAGAAAGAAACGTTGTTGTGGAAGGACAGTTATTCCTTGTTTACCTCACACGGCAGAGAGAGAGAGAGACAGAGACAGAGACAGAGACAGAGACAGAGACAGAGACAGAGACAGAGACAGAGACAGAGACAGAGACAGAGACAGAGAGAGAGAGAGAGAGAGAGAGAGAGAGAGAGAGAGAGAGAGAGAGAGAGAGAGAGAGAGAGAGAGAGAGAGAGAGAGAGAGAGAGAGAGAGAGAGAGAGAGAGAGAGAGAGAGAGAGACAGACAGACAGACAGACAGACAGACAGACAGAGAGAGAGAGAGAGAGAGTGTGTGTGTGTGTGTGTGTGTGTGTGTGTGTGTGTGTGTGTGTGTGTGTGTGTGTGTGTGTGTGTGTGTGTGTGTGTGTGTGTGTGTGTGTGTGTGTGTGTGTGTGTGTATAGAGATATATATATATATATATATACACACACATATATATGTATCGAGCATACACACACACACACACACACACACACACACACACACACACACACACACACACACACACACAGTGGGGAGAACAAGTATTTGATACACTGCCGATTTTGCAGGTTTTCCCACTTACAAAGCACGTAGAGGTCTGTAATTTTTATCATAGGTACACTTCAACTATGAAAGACGGAATCTAAAACAAAAATCCTGAAAATCACATTGTATGATTTTTAAATAATTAATTTGCATTTTCTTGCGTGAAATAAGTATTTGATACATCAGAAAAACAGAACTTAATATTTGGTACAGAAACCTTTGTTTGCAATTACAGAAATCAGACGTTTCCTGTAGTTCTTAACCAGGTTTGCACAGACTGCAGCAGGGATTTTGGCCCACTCCTCCATACAGATCTTCTCCAGATCCTTCAGGTATTGGGTCCGTCACTGGGCAACACAGACTTTCAGCTCCCTCCAAATATTTTCTATTGGGTTCAGGTCTGGAGACTGGCGAGGCCACTCCAGGACCTTGAGATGCTTCTTACGGAGCCACTCGTGAGTTGCCCTGGCTGTGTGTTTCAGGTCATTGTCATGCTGGAAGACCCAGCCACGCCCCATCTTCAATGCTCTTGTTGAGCGAATGAGGTTGTTGGCCAAGATCTCGCGATACATGGCCCCATCCATCCTCCCCTCAATACGGTGCAGTCGTCCTGTCCCCTTTGCAGAAAAGCATCCCCAAAGAATGATGTTTCCACCTCCATGCTTCACGGTTGGGATGGTGTTCTTGGGGTTGTACTTATCCTTCTTCTTCTTCCTCCAAACACGGCGAGTGGAGTTTAAACCAAAAAGCTCTATTTTGGTCTCATCAGACCACATGACCTTCTCCCATTCCTCCTCTGGATCATCCAGATGGTCATTGGCAAACTTCAGACGGGCCTAGACATGCGCTGGCTTGAGCAGAGGGACCTTGCGTGCGCTGCAGGATTTTAATCCATGATGGCATAGTGTGTTACTTATGGTTTTCTTTGATACTGTGGTCCCAGCTCTCTCCAGGTCATTGACCAGGTCCTGCCGTGTAGTTCTGGGCTGATCCCTCACCTTTCTCATGATCATTGAGGCTCCACGAGATGAGCTCTTGCATGGAGCCCCAGACCGAGGGAGATTGACTGTTATCTTGAACTTCTTCCATTTTCTAATAATTGCACCAACAGTTGTTGCCTTCTCACCAAGCTGCTTGCCTATTGTCCTGAAGCCCATCCCAGCTTTGTGCAAGTCTACAATTTTGTCCCTGATGTCCTAAGACAGCTCTCTGGTCTTGCCCATTGTGGAGAGGTTGGAGTCTGATTGTTTGAGTGTGGACAGCTGTCTTTTTTGCAGATAACGAGATCAAACAGGTGCAGTTAATACAGGTAATGAGTGGAGAATGGGAGGGCTTCTTAAAGACAAAACTAACAGGTCTGTGAGAGCCGGAATTCTTACTGGTTTGTCGGTGATCAAATACTTATTTCATGCAATAAAATGCAAATTAATTATTTAAAAATCATACAATGTGATTTTCAGGATTTTTGTTTTAGATTCCGTCTTTCACAGTTGAAGTGTACCTATGATAAAAATTACAGACCTCTACGTGCTTTGTAAGTGGGAAAACCTGCAAAATCGGCAGTGTATCAAATACTTGTTCTCCCCAGTGTGTGTGTGTGTGTGTGTGTGTGTGTGTGTGTGTGTGTGTGTGTGTGTGTGTGTGTGTGTGTGTGTGTGTGTGTGTGTGTGTGTGTGTGTGTGTGTGTGTGTGTGTGTGTGTGTGTGTGTGTGTGTGTGTGTGTGTGTGTGTGTGTGTGTGTGTGTGTGTATACCTGGTGTTGGCGCAGTGGTTAGGGCAGCGGCTTGGGATCCAAAAGGTCCTGAGTTCAAGCCCCGTTGGACCATTGAATTAATACACCAGGGGGTTGACTCAGCCTGTCATCCTTCCGAGGTCGGCGAAATGAGTACCAGTATACTGGGCCGGTGTATAGCCCAGTTAAAATAGGTGTACCATATCCCTGTGTCGTAAGAGGCGACCAGGGTTGCGTCAGGAAGGGCATCCGGCGTAAAACATGTGCCAAATCACTACGCGGATCATGCGGATGATCCGCTGTGGCGACCCCTAACGGGAGCAGCCGAAGGAAGAAGAAGAAGAAGATATATATATATATTGTTGTGGTTGACGAAATTCGCAAACCACTATTCAGGTCCCGTAGGTGAGATATCTCTGTAAGTATATGTGTAGTTAGCCCAAACCCGTTGTTTAGAGGGAATAAATGTCATTCATTCGGGCTGCGACCCTTTTAGATAGCCGTTTTTCTTTTACTATCTTTATTTTGGACCAACCGCCATTACTACCACCACAACCACCACCAACCGCATCTCGACAACCACAGCCACCTTCTCCAGAACCGCCTTCACAACATCCACCTTCTCCACAACAGCTTTCACACACCAACCACCAACCGCAACGCCGCTTCACAACAACAGCAACGCCAACAGCCACGACCTTTACCGTCACAACTCGCCCTCGCAACCATCGCATCACCGCCATTCCCGTGCCGCTTGTGGGCACCGATACTGGACTCGTACAGGGCATGCACCGAGCAGCGGGTGCAAAAACACCAGCCTTTCCGAGAAATCGGATCAAGAATGATTCACGCCCACTTCTGTTCCGTCCTATCAGCGAGCGTGGGGCGATTTGGCCCCGCCTCCAGGCGCGTCGGAGTATAATCGCTATATGCAGATTCGCGGATCAAGAATGATTCACGCCCACTTTTCCTTCGTCCAATGGGCGAGCGTGGCTCCGCCCCCGAGCCGTTCCTGATCCAAAAATCTGCATATGATTTCTCCTGTCGGACTATAAAGCACCGAGCGCGGAGCGAATCGAGGCAGTTGGGAAGAGTTGAAGAGTTGAGAAGAAGAAAGAGTTGGAGAGTTGTGGCGGTGGCGAAATCAGTCGAGAGAGTGTCTGTCGGGGTCCGGAGAGGCTGGAGAAGCCAAGAAGCTTTGTGGAGGTCTGCGCTCGTGTCAGAGTCGGGGAGCTGCGGAGAGGGGAGGCCGGGAACGCGGTCGAGGTCGCGGTGGAGTCACTCGTCGCGGGACCCAGGCCGGCCAGATATCCTCTTTCCCCCGAGCATCAACAACCCCCCCTGTTTCCCCCCGCGCTGAGATAGTGTGAGAAGGGGGCCCCGTTCCCACCTCATTCCAGGCAGTGCCAGCGAGGCCCGCGGAGTCGGGGCGCCGCCGCCATTTTGCGGCTCATCACCAGACGGGTAGGCTCGACGCGGTCTCGGCCCCAGGCCCGTCTGCCCCCTTATCGTTGAGGGTGGCCCCTTTTTTCTTTTGCTTTGGAGTATATGTGTTGTCGGCGCCGTCTGTGAAGTAAAACTGTGTAAGTGTTGCCGTGTGCTCGCGTAGTCGGTAGTAGATCTGCATTGTGTCTCTTTTGTTGCATTTGCTTTTTGTGCAGAATTGTTGTGTTTCTACTTTTACATTTGCTTTTGGTGCATAATTGCATAATTGTATATGTGTGCTTTCCGTTTGCTGCGGAATAAATGTGCTTTATGTTGAACTGTTTTTCCCATTTCGCTTCGTCTTTTCTTCAATTGAATCTCCATCTTACTTCACATAAAGGGTTGGTCGTGGGCTAAATACGCCCGATAATTAATCGGAACCGTCGAGGTTGACGATAACACCGCTCGGTTATCCCGATAGTACGGAACGGGTCGCTTAAAGTGGCCCTTGTCCGAAGACGACCTGCGGCGAGGTGCGATCGCCCGGTCTACCCTCCGTGTGGGTACTTAGGTAGGTCGAATTTGGCGAACAACCCTATCCCACGCGGGGGGCCGATTGGCACGATCGTGGTGAGGCCGAAAGGCCCACCCGTGACTAGTTCCCGGCGTTAGTCCGAGAGGGTCACAACGGGATTGTCCGTCCGGTGGGCGACGTGCCGCGATTCGAGTTACGTGGCCGCTCGCACGCCGGCGGGCGCGAATCTGCAACACTGGTGTCAGGAGTGGGATACAAACCCATCCCCCCTCCTCGCGGCACTGGTATCGGAGAGCGGGAAAACGGGCTCTCCTGTCTCCAACTAAATTCACGGGAATCGGTCCAGGGGTGAGAGGAGTGACCCCCGATTCCCTCCAAATTACGAGCGATTCAAATTAACCCTTTACGAGAAATAAGATGGCATCTCAAGGCGAGCGGGAGCCGGGGGTATTAGAAATGGATTTAGAATGTGTAGAATCCATGGTCCAGGATGAAAACCCCGTGCAGGAAATGTTGGTTGTGCAGGAACACGAACTCCCCCAACTGAACCCAGAGCCCGAAATAGGTGCGGCGGCGTCCGCGGTGTATGACACCTCCCCTCCCCCTCTCCACCAAAACCCTTCCCCGATCCCTGCCGAAACGGCTCACCCAAACGCACCCGACATGACCCAGCTATTCACCCTGCTGGCAAAGATGAATGCGGATGCGCAACAAATGAATGCGAACATGAACAAGCAAATGCACGAAATGAAAACGAAGATGGATACAAACACAAACGAAATAAAAGGCATGAACGAAAATATGGAAACAAACGCACTCAAAATGAATGAAGAAATGAAAGAGCTGCGGGGTGAGACGCAGAACATGGGCCGAAGCCTGCAGGCGGGCATGAAGGCAGTGACCAGGGAGCTCAAAATGGCGACTCCACGTGTGGGAGCGAACGAGCTGGGAGGGAGTGCAACGGCTGTCAGGCCCGCGGTGGAGGCGGGTGACAAAGTAATTCGGGAGACGTGTTGGGCGAGGGTCGTGACGGAAAAAGTGACGGTGACCGAGAGGGAAAAACTAATTGGGGTGACGGAGACGTGCACGAGGGAGATAACAAGGGAAGAGACGGAAATAATAGTTGAGACAAGGGAGATAACAAGGGAAGAGGTGACTGAGTTGGCAGAGACACGGGAGATGGGAACGATAGAGGGAAGACTACACGATGAAGACGGGGTAAGTGACGCACACACACACACACGGAGGTAGTGGAGGATAATGGGGGTGAGCTCGCGGACTGGGTAGAGACCCGGTGCGAGCAGTTGGATGGCCTCCTTCAGGAACGAGGGGAGGGAGTATGCCCCTTTGAAGCGGGTCACGACCAGGTGCGTTCGGTCGTGCTTTGCAAGGTCGAGGGGAGGAGTGCTGTGGACAGGTGCACGGAGAGCTTGGGGGGTATAGAGGCCCCGGAGACCCTTGTGGGGACACGAATCCCTAGTGTGGTTGTCCCTGTGTGTGTGGTGTTGAGGTGTGTGTTCACGAGTGTGGCGAAATGCGTGCTGCAACGCACGCATAGCGCGGGTGCAAGGGCGTGTGTGAGAGCGACCGGGTGGGTGACGAAGACCACGTGTGTGGAAGCGACCCCGTGTGTGAGTGGTGTGGTGGTAAGTGTGCAGAAGGGCGTGCTTCCCAGCGCGCCGTGTGTGAGTGAAACACCGCGGTTGAGTGCCCCCGCGTGTGTGAGTGAGGCATGGTGTATGAGTGAGGCACCGCGGATGAGTGCCCCCGCGTGTGTGAGTGGTATGGTTTGTGTGAGGGAAATGGCACGAGTGAGTGGAAGGCCGCGAGTGAGTGGAGCACGTGTGCGAGGGAGGTGGCATGCGTGAGTGAACGGCCGAGTGGAAGGGAGACCGTGTGTTTGAGAGAGCGGTATGTGAGGGAGATGTCGGTGGGCATGTGTGAGCATGCAACCGCGTCTCCCGGTGTGAGTGTAATGGAATGGAGTGTTAGCGTCGTAACACGCAAGTGTGCGTGGGTCGAATGGAGACGACGGCGACATGTGAGGGACAAAAGCCGGGTAGCGGCTGTAGCTGTTTCGAGGACCGTGCCGGGTTCACCCAGCAGCGAGCGCGAGGTCCGTGCTGTGCAACGCACGAGGCCCCCACGTGCTCGCTTGCGGGAATGAAGTCCCGGTCCGGAAACGCCAGCGGTGGATTTGCCGCTGGAGGACAAAGTTTAGGCAGGATTATGGATTTGGACCGGACGGGTTCTCCACGCGATCGTGTGTGTTAAGCTCCAATGGGCAAAGCACATGTGTTCGCGTGGAGAACCCCTCGAGACGTGGGGCTTGTGTTTTTTTTATGCGCACGGTGACGTCATGGCTGCACGTGGGGTTGGAATCCGGCAGGAGGGGTATCCCTGCCGGATGGTACCGTCCAAGGAGGGACGAGGTACACGTGCAGCTGCATGACGTCACGGGTAGGTGCAAAGTGCGCGAGCTGTGAGTTGCCGCGCTGGTGCTGCGCATGTGAAAAAAAAAAAAGCAAGCCTCACTTTCGGGTGCACAGGATTCCCGGGCAAGGGGTGGAAGACCCCCTTACCAGGGCACAGGATGGAAACTAGTTAGGGGGAAGGGTTAGCTTAGCTAGACCGGCTCCATGGGGCAGGGGTAAGTCCTCATGGGGCCCGTGGAATGGATTAGTTAGAGGGATTGTTAGTCAGATTTAGGTTGGGAAAATGGAGTATGGGATTATTTTGGAGACAGAGACAGACTTTGGATGTGTAGTGGGGACGTAGCTTAGCTACGTAGGTTAAATGGAACGTGCTATAGTTTAAGGGACGACGTGGGAGCACGAGTTAGTTAAGGGAGGTAGTTAGAAGGATGGCGGAGTTCAGCGGTGTGTGTGTTGAAGAGTTGTGAGGTGAGTACATGATGAATGAGTGAGGCCAGTGGGTCTGTGTGAGTGGAGCGAATGGGGAATGCATGGTGCGATGAGTGATTGGGGGGAGGAGTGACTCCCACCCAAGGGACCCCGGGGTCAGTGTAGAGTGAGTTAGGGGGTTAGTCAAATTTACAAAATGGAGGTAGTTTTGTTGTTGGTGGGAGTGTAGGCTCGAAACCCGTTTGGAGGGGTGCAGGAGCCCTGTTGACGGGCTGGGAGCGTGGCTGCGAAAGGTGAGTATCGCTGAGTGGGTACCCCGGGCACCAGGCTAGTCGGCCGTGGTAGGCCAAGGGCCCATGGGGGGCCGGGATAGCGTAGTGGGCACGGGTGCGCCTGCTTGGTGCGGGGGCCCGGGGCGCCATTAGCCGCGTGGGCAGTGTTGTGGGCACGGGTGACCCTCGGAAAGGGGCCCGGGAAGCCAGCCTGCCACGTGTGCGTTTCAGGGGAGGTGCCATGGGGGGAACTCCCCGGTGTTTAGGGAGCTGGTAGGCTCGGAGGCAGTGTAGTGCCCGGGGGTGTCATAGCGGGAGATTCGGCAGAGGGTCGTGCCTGCCAAGGCGAGCCACGCGTCCCAGCCATGAGACCGTGTGAGGGCACGGAGAGAAAATTGGGGGGCGAGGCCCGAAATTGTAAGGACACCAACACAGGCGACGGGAATCTGGGTTGTTAGAACCAATAGTTTAAGCGCAAGGCGCTTGTTGAAAGCCCCGGGGTAGTTTAACAGTTAAGTGGTTAGGGTAGATTAGGAAGTGTACCCCTCCGCACCATCCATCCCCTCGCTCTCGTTGTGGGCCGCTGGACCCACTTTGGTTTAGATCGCTGAAGTCTGTGGAGGCCATTCTGAGGCTTCGTTGGGCCTCGACACAGGACGCTAGCTCTCCCTTGTTCCCCTCCGGGAAGGGAACGTAGGGTTTGGGAGTAGGCTAGGTGACAGGATAGGTTAGCCGAACAAGGACAGTACAGGGGGTTAGGGGACGATTTATAGTGGGGAAGTAAAAAATAAAAAAATAAGTTGGGGCTAAATTGGGGTTTGACAAATTAAGGGAGTGGGTATAGACAGTGACAGGCAAAGGCGATAGGTTGGGAGGGAGACCGTAGAGTAGGTCCGAGCCCGCCTTCCGAGTGGCCAGCACCACCGCACTCCCCCCACCAACCTCCACTGAACCGCAAAGGCTGGCCAGCTTCATCGGCAGCTGTTGTTTTGCTGCAAGGCCTGTGCCGGCTGGATCGGCTGCAGCTGCTGTGCTGCAAGGCCTGTACTGGCCGGATCGTCTGCAGCTGTTTTCTGCAAGGCCTGTGCCGGCCAGTTCATCTGCCGGCTGTGTTTGCCTGCAGCGGCCTTGTTCTGCAGGCTGTGTTTGCCTGATCACCTTTGCCATGCCTTGCCCACTGCCCCTGTTCACCAGCCCCGTTCAATTTTTGCTTTGCCCCCACCCCCCTGTTCATTGCCATGTGCGCCAGGATCAGAAACAACAGTTTGCAAGCTGCGAGAACTGCCCTGTTGGCAGCTACAACACGGGCTTGCAGTGGCGGCCCGTGCACCGTGTTTGCGTCCATCCATTCATCCATCCATTCGTTGTGTTCATTGCGTGTGCCACTTGAGCTGGCACGGAGACTGCATTTGTGCAGCCCATGCACCGTTGTGGTTCACTGCGTTCAGTTCAAAAGGGAAGGCCTTGGACTGCGTGTGAGCAGCCGGCCACGTTCCCTGTCACCTGCATTGTTTGAGCCAGAGACTGCGTGCGAGCAGCCTGGCTCCCTGCTAACTGCTTTCTTTTTGCAGAGTTCATTGATCCTGGGCCATGGTTTAGTGTAAAATTTGTAAGTTAAGGTTAAGATGTACTGTACATATGAGTGCGCCCCCGGCATGTCTGTCTTAGCGCCGGCAATTTTATTTAAGTCGTCCGTGTGAGTGGGTTTGTTTAGGTAGTTACTCAGCCCTCAGGTTATTTATTTTGGGGACACGAATACCTTGAATGTCGCACTCAGGGATCCGTAGGTAAAATGTACTAGGGGAAAACTACACATGATGGCACACGAAAATTTGATGACTCGGGACGAGTCTGTAAAAAGGGGAGGGGGTAGTGTTGTGGTTGACGAAATTCGCAAACCACCATTCAGGTCCCGTAGGTGAGATATCTGTGTAGGTATATGTGTAGTTAGCCCAAACCCGTTGTTTAGAGGGAATAAATGTCATTCATTCGGGCTGCGACCCTTTTAGATAGCCGTTTTTCTTTTACTATCTTTATTTTGGACCAACCGCCATTACTACCACCACAACCACCACCAACCGCATCTCCACAACCACAGCCACCTTCTCCAGAACCGCCTTCACAACATCCACCTTCTCCACAACCGCTTTCACACACCAACCACCAACCGCAACGCCGCTTCACAACAACAGCAACGCCAACAGCCATGACCTTTACTGTCACAACTCGCCCTCGCAACCATCGCATCACCGCCATTCCCGCGCCGCTTGTGGGCACCGATACTGGACTCGTACAGGGTGCGCACCGAGCAGCGAGTGCAAAAACACCAGCCTTTCCGAGAAATCGGATCAAGAATGATTCACGCCCACTTCTGTTCCGTCCTATCAGCGAGCGTGGGGCGATTTGGCCCCGCCTCCAGGCGCGTCGGAGTATAATCGCTATATGCAGATTCGCGGATCAAGAATGATTCACGCCCACTTTTCCTTCGTCCAATGGGCGAGCGTGGCTCCGCCCCCGAGTCATTCCTGATCCAAAAATCTGCATATGATTTCTCCTGTCGGACTATAAAGCACCGAGCGCGGAGCGAATCGAGGCAGTTGGGAAGAGTTGAAGAGTTGAGAAGAGGAAAGAGTTGGAGAGTTGTGGCGGCGGCGAAATCAGTCGAGAGAGTGTCTGTCGGGGTCCGGAGAGGCTGGAGAAGCCAAGAAGCTTTGTGGAGGTCTGCGCTCGTGTCAGAGTCGGGGAGCTGCGGAGAGGGGAGGCCGGGAACGCGGTCAAGGTCGCGGTGGAGTCGCTTGTCGCGGGACCCAGGCCGGCCAGATATCCTCTTTCCCCCGAGCATCAACAACCCCCCCCTGTTTCCCCCCGCTCTGAGATAGTGTGAGAAGGGGGCCCCGTTCCCACCCCATTCCAGGCAGTGCCAGCGAGGCCCGCGGAGTCGGGGCGCCGCCGCCATTTTGCGGCTCATCACCAGACGGGTAGGCTCGACGCGGTCTCGGCCCCAGGCCCATCTGCCCCCTTATCGTTGAGGGTGGCCCCTTTTTTCTTTTGCTTTGGAGTATATGTGTTGTCGGCGCCGTCTGTGAAGTAAAACTGTGTAAGTGTTGCCGTATGCTCGCGTAGTCGGTAGTAGATCTGCATTGTGTCTCTTTTGTTGCATTTGCTTTTTGTGCAGAATTGTTGTGTTTCTACTTTCACATTTGCTTTTGGTGCATAATTGCATAATTGTATATGTGTGCTTTCCGTTTGCCGCGGAATAAATGTGCTTTATGTTGAACGGTTTTTCCCGTTTCGCTTCGTCTTTTCTTTCATTGAATCTCCATCTTACTTCACGTAAAGGGTTGGTCGTGGGCTAAATACGCCCGATAATTAATCGGAACCGTCGAGGTTGACGATAACACCGCTCGGTTATCCCGATAGTACGGAACGGGTCGCTTAAAGTGGCCCGTGTCCGAAGTCGACCTGCGGCGAGGTGCGATCGCCCGGTCTACCCTCCGTGTGGGTACTTAGGTAGGTCGAATTTGGCGAACAACCCTATCCCACGCGGGGGGCCGATTGGCACGATCGTGGTGAGGCCGAAAGGCCCACCCGTGACTAGTTCCCGGCGTTAGTCCGAGAGGGTCACAACGGGATTGTCCGTCCGGTGGGCGACGTGCCGCGATTCGAGTTACGTGGCCGCTCGCACGCCGGCGGGCGCGAATCCG